>NC_044573.1:35004992-35315325 GCF_901933205.1 Camarhynchus parvulus
CTGCCCCCTGCCTCACACCGACCCGGGCTGCCCCCTGTCTCACAGCCACCCGGGCTGCCCCCCGCCTCACGGCCACCCGAGCTGCCCCCCGCCTCACACCGACCCGGGCTGCCCCCTGTCTCACAGCCACCCGGGCTGCTCCCCGCCTCACGGCCACCCGGGCCGCCCCTGCCCGACAGCCACCCGGGCTGCCTTACAGCCCTCCGGGGGATTGTAACTGAGCCCTGTAACCAGTCATGGAAGAAAGGGAATGAACTACCGGCACTTAAAACACATCATATCCCACAGCCCGTGCTACAGCAGTGTTTTCACACCGGTGTCCTAGCTCTATTTGAGTGCAGGTTTAACAGTAACAAGCTCTTCCCATAGGAAACAGCAGCTCATAGGCAATGCATTTGAACTGTCTTTTCTGCCTTGTATTTTTCCATATAAATTTAAGTTGGTGAACATGAACAAACACATCTTTTGAAGCAAGGAAAGTAGAAAATGACCATTTTGGCTTCACCGTTACTAGATACGTGCAGCAGTGCCCCACAGCACCAGACAGTGACAGGGCCCTGGAGCATCCCCTCAAGTCTCATGGCAGGCCTGAGGGGAGGCAAAGCCCCGCATAGAAGAAAGCCTTGCACGTAGGTAGCCACAGGCTCAAGACTTAACATGCCTTCCCACAGGAGTTACCAAATCCCGTCAACCTTTGGTTAGCTCTCCAAGGGACACCTTCCAGATTTGCTCTTTTAACTTAATGCCGGCCTGTGCCACAATCGGACACGCAGGCTTGAGTAACACCCACCATTACAGTACCCCCAACAAGTATCCCCCACACACTGCTCCTGACACAGCCACGGCAGGGTGAGGCTGGATACCCCACAGGGCACGTATTCACCTCTCCTTCGCCTCCAGCCCAGCAGCCGCCATCCCGCAGGCTCCTGCAGCAGCACAGCTCCCGGGGCAGCGCTGCACATCCCCGGGGGACGCTCAGCCGCTGATCACACGCACCAAAAGCGCCGATTCCCCGCTGCCAGGGTCCACCTGAACCCCATCACGGGTCGCTGTGCTCGTGGCTCGGCCAGGTGTGTGCGCTGCCTCTCTGCCCGGCTGGCTGATGCTCACCAGCGGGGCACTGGCTCACACACCTCAGTGCCGGAGCACACACAGAGCTGCACGGGCTTTCCACATGCTCCAAACCAGCCTGGAACCAGCAGAAATGGCTTCATCTTCCCTGACAGCATTTTGGGGGCTGACTGAAAGAGTAAAAGAGGCCTAAAAAGTGAAGGTTACTTTACCACTTACTGCTCTCTGCATTCTCCATGTGTTTTTCTTTCATGTTCTATTTCAAACCATCCTCATGGGTGAAAGAAGCCTGGTCAGCTCAATTTTTTTCACATTGGCAAATAAGTTGTGGGGGGGAGGAAAAATTCTGTGGTGTGCAATAGGCTAGAGTAATCACAAAACTCCCCCTCTAGAGAAAATAAACTAATGACCTTTAGAGAAATCTTGTATGGTGGACAACTAATGAAAAGTATTGCTTAAATGACTATACAGGTCCAGGTCCAGTAGTTTGGGGTTTTTTTCCCCCCCCTTGATCTATTATTCTGAATTTCTCCCACAAGAGCTGAAAATACCTGCCTTCTCATTTCCTGGATCAACCTGTTGGGACATGTAGGACTGGCTGTAAAAGGGCATGAAAGCAGTGCACTGCTGAACAAGCTGGATTGAGCACTAGGATGTACAGAAGCAAATGACATACAAGGTCATGCAGGTACTTTTAAAAATCTCACCCTGGCACAATGCCTGGGACTCACGGATGTCTAGAGGCTGTGTTGCCATGCTCTCAATGCCACCAAAATGTCACAGGACAAATCACGTGAAACTACTCTTCAGTAAGAAAAAAACACTTTTAAAACAAAGAAGATGTGAAATGATTGTGGGATCACACACTCAGTTATGGTCTTTTGAGCCAGTGTGCACTGGTAATTCTTGCTCAGGCATTCATGGTGAAGGCACCAGGAACACTGCTGTGTTTGAAACTGCCAATACCCATAAACTGGTGGTATCAAATCAACACACAATCTAGCACTGCTTTTCTATTAACCCCTCGCTGCACTTAAAAGTGTTGCATTAGACATATTCTGCTATTCTAATTTGAAAAAAACATGTATTTTATTACCATTTTAAGACTTTATATATGATTTTATAGGGCACTATGTAAGCTGGCTTAACATTCTGCAAAAGAGTAATCCTTAACCCAGAACCACAGTCAGAAGCTTTACAAATGAATTTTCACTTCTTCATAAATTATTCTCTTCCAAGATTAGGAACACACAAGTAAATCACTGAGTCCACTCTGCTGATTTGCCACATTTTTCTGAACAGCAAACAAAAATATTTTTGTCTGGAAACTGAAATTTCAACAGTCGTGTTGGTTACCTTTATCCATGAATCAGAAACCTGACCGTAGTTTGGAAAAAGCACATCCATATTCATATCCTTAACACATGTTTAGGTTACAATATTCCCTGTAAATATTGTGTGGTTCTATTTTTAGCTTATACACGTAGGCAATTCAAACCAGCTCATAATTCATCTTAATAAACAAAACATATGAAGAGTGGACAGACTGTGTTTGCGTGTGTGTAACTTGGGTATGTAGCTAAGGAGCTTAACCCCACAGTCACATCATGGGTCAGCAGCACTACCAAGCACAGAGCTCAGATTGTTCATATTCAAGTTTGCACTGGATCCCACAGATACTTCTAGAGTAATTGGTTGTTTATTTAAATGAGTAAAATATTTCCTAAACCAAAAAATTATTAATGTTTCACATTCTTAGTTCCAGTGCTTCATTTCCCAGCATCACACATGCATGGGTTACACAAACATAGACAGGGCCAGAAAAGCTTACTTCTTTTTGTATTGTCAAGACAGTTTGATTTGTTTCTTCTCCAAGGAACTTGGAAGTCTGTAAGAAGGAAAAGTGCTGGAAAATAAGAATATAACCTTACATGCAGAAGGAAAAAAGAGCAAATAATAACATTGGCCTTTCAGACTCACTCCTTCTTGAGTTTGCAATGGATGAATGCTGCAATACAATTTCATCACATTATCACAAGATTTTCTGATTTGGAGTTGGTGTAATGCACTACTGTGCCACTGAAAAAACACCACAAGACTAGCCTTCCTGTCCAGGAAAATTCCAGAAAACCCACCAATCTTGCTGCAATTCATAATACCTCCCTACAGTTCTAGGTACTTCAAGTAGAATGTGATCAGGTAGTAATGGCTGAAGGTAAGTAGATCCAAATAAGCTGCTATGTTTGGGTTCAACATGGTTGGATCTCTGGGTAGCCATTCCTTCATTGCATTTCTTTTGTCGTTGCTTTGGTTTCGGTGCTGCTTTTTGCTTTTGGGGGTGGTTTGTTTGGTTGGTTTTTTAGTTTTTTAGTAGACTTTTGCTACTATAAGGACAGAGTTCTAGGCATGGATTTACGTGAGGGTTTTTTTTAACTTGAACTGGACATAGAACTTGTCACTTTCTTTTCTAGATCATCAGCCACTCACCACTGGGGGACAGCTTTCTAACTGATTGCAGAAGTCAGTGTATTGATATTACTACACAGAAATGCATATCGCACCATGACTCTGCAAAAGGAATGACAGTGCTCTAAACAAAGTAGTAAGAGAGGGTATCTCTGTTAACATTTCCACAATGTGTCGTGCCATTACTACAAAAATGTATCACATGCTTTGTGTGTTGTGAGGGACAACTGCAAAGGAATTAGGATTCAGTGACAGAAGCCTTAGCCTCACCACAAGAAATAAAACTTACCTCAGTCATCACAGAAGGCAGAACTAGTAGTTTTAACTGTAATGAAGCACATAAATCCTGGTACCAGGTCAAGGCCCCCTGAGCTCACTTTTTTTCAAGTATGTAAAGAGACAAATTACAGAGAGGATTTACACTGTATGTACTGGAGCAGAGACCAAACAAGAGAGGCCATAGCAGAAGAATTGAAGGAGGTACCATGGCTTCAGGAAGCCTGCAGCCCCATCTGCTCCACATGGCTTCAAACCCGCAGGGGGTTAATACAGAATCACAGACTCTAGCTCCTCCACAGAGACAAAACTACGGAAGTGACTGTCTGCTTGTGGATATTTTAAACAAAAAAGAAAACATATGGCCTCTGGAGCTATGCTTGCTTTTTCTTCAGCTGGTGTGACACAGAGAACAGATAGCCTGGGCCTACAACTAAAAGCAAAAGCTTTATTCCAAGGAGCAATCTAGGGAACGTGCTTCAATTTTAAAAGTTCTCAGATTAGCAAATCAGTGACAAAAATTTGAGAATGCTCATGTATACTAATTAACAAAAACTTTTAAAAGCACAAAATATCTTAGCTGTTTCTTACCTGTGTGACTAATATTTCTGCAAACTACTAAAGACAATTTAGAATTAAATAATTAAGCCCAGCATTTCTCTCACAGATATTCATGTGTAATTCTACACATACACTAGTAATGAGCAAAAATTAAGACTGAATAATGTGCTTAATTCAGAAGGCTGAAAAGAAAGATCAGTCATTTCATTTATAAAATCATAAATTTCTTTAAAAATGTAACCATGTGGATTAAAACCACAGTTATAATAAAGAAATAGTCAACAGCAGTCATGATGCACATTTTTAAGTTCAAGTCTTGAAACATGCTGATAAATACTTCAGAGCACAAACTCATTTGGTAGTCTGGGCCCCAATGCTGAGCCAGTGTGTGCAGACACAGCCCACTGACTTCTGAAACCCTGCAGGAGTGCCTACGGTTCATAGGGAGCTGGAGTTGTGCACTCCCCAGGGACAGCAAGGCCAGGAGGGATCTCAAGAAGTCATCTAGTCCAACCTCTGCCAGATGATGAATGTGCCTTAAACGCTGCCTATGTATGAAATCTGATTTATAAGTTTTATACTAAAACTTAAGTAAATGATTTTCTAATGTTCTCAGGAAATGTATTGCAGAGCTTTGCAAAGCTACCATCAGGATTATTTTCTCCTAATGTCTAATCTGAAGGTAGGCAATTACCTCTTGTCCTGTGAATAGGGAATTTGGAGAATAAGGTTTGGGGCTCTTTTTTTACCGTCTTGTCTGCAAAAGCTTTTACAAATGTGAATACTCCTTGCTCGTGCAGACTAAACACACCAAATTCTTTCATGTTTTACATGCAAAATAATGTTGTCTAGCACTCTCATCTTTCTTGTCTCTCCACTGGATTCCTTCCAGTTATTCCTTCCCAACCTCCCTCAAGTGTGGTGCCTGAAACTAGATACAGTACACCAGCTCAGACCTCATTAGAACTTATTAGGCCTAATTAGAGTAAAAGGTTAGTTCATGTGAATTTAATGGGGAATGTTTATTTATTCAGTCTAGTATGAAATTTGCTTTTTCACAAAAACATAACATTACTGACCCATGATTAACTTGCCACTCACTGGAATCTGCATGTCCTTTTCCACAGAATTACAACTAGCCTGGCCTCCTCCAATCTCTTTCTGCTAATTACTTCAATTCAAGACTTTGTATTTGCCCTTAATGAAGTAAATCCTGCTTACGTCATGTAATTTCAGTAATTAAAGTAAGTAACTTCTTGTTCTAATCTATTTCTCCAATACACTTTCAGCTTTTATCAGCAATAAGTACTCGTAAATGAAGTATCTATTGCATAATCCAATTTATTTTATAAAGGATATAAATTACCATAAAATTGATTTCAGGAAAGGCCTCCTTATTACATCTTCCTAGGTGACAGTGAACTGTTAACAACAACCCCAAGTATAAATCACTCCTGTAGATTCTTTTAAACTATGCTTCCTGCATTGGCTAAGAAAACATCAAAAGCAGACTTTACCAAGAGCCCCTTACCAAAATCATGGTGTGTCACCTTTCCAGCTTCCCCATTCACAAGCCAATTACTCTATGTGAATCACAAGACTATGTTGTAGAAGGAAGTGTTAGGATTAATCTTTCATTTTCCCTTTTCTCTGAGATTATGTATAAAACAAAATAAGAACTCTTGAATTGAGAAAGACATATAGAAACTATTTTTCCCACAGGATGAACATTAAAAAAAAAAAAAAAAAAAAGCTTATTCCAATTTGTGAAGATCTCTCCATCTTTGCTATAAAGTGATCCACATTATCTTACACATCAAATTGATCAAGGGAACATATAGTTGTCCCTACTCAATTCTATGTTCTTCAACAGAAATGCCAACTTCTTCAAGGTACACTCCCTGCATCTAGATTAAGATCCTGAATTTAAAGTCAATCACAACTGGCCTCTTCTCTTCTACAGACTCTGGTGTATTCTGGATCAGTCCAGCAGTGAATGGAAATTCTTTCCCTATCTGCTACATTTTACTAAAAACACTGCTGTCCAACACACTCACTCAGAAGTAGCAGGTCTTAGTAGTCTATTTTTATGTACAGGTTATGTTATATAGATGGTATAAAAGGTTAGTGATGGACACATGCTAGACTAGGCTCTTCAAAGACTCTGATGAAACTAGGCAACTCTTCAAAGACAGAGAGCCAGACTTCACAAACTTGATGGAGATCCTGATACAAATCCATGAAATATCAGAGCTGTAATAGATTATTCTAAACCATTTTATTTAATTGGTCTTATCTTTAATATTGTAATTGATATTACAAATAAATTATAATATTTAATTTATAAAATTTTCACATTTCTTTGTAAAACCAACAATAGGTTTAAAGTAAAAAGAGCTTTGTTGCGGCAACAGCTTTGTTTAACTTCAACAAGACTGTAATATTTTAAGAGTAGAGAAATGTGTAAACATAAATATTAATGATTTTCTTCTGTACACATCTGTGTAAATTAGTTGATATAAATATAATTTACTGTAGAAACACTGTTTTGTTTGTTTATGCTACACACAGTTCTATGCTGGCATCACGTACTAGTTGATTCATCTTTCAAAGAGTGAGATTTATTCCTTTTGCATTCAAACCCCCAGTATGTCCATTGCCAGCAGTGGACTTCATGTTCAGAGAATCAGACTCACAGTGTCAGAAATCTAAAATTAAACTTCAGTACAAGATTATAAATAATCAAAAATGAATGTATTATTTTAATACCATAATTGCCACGACACTTAAAGGCCATGATCCAAGCCAACCAAAATCAATGACTGTTTTTCCATTGACTTAGCTGAAATTTACCCGCAGTTTCCAGTCTCATTTTAGTTTTACAATTTTATTACAGCATGAAGAGTTAAAAGTATGTAGTATCAGAGCTTCAGTGTAAGAAGTAAAGCCTCTAAGTCTTTCTGGGCCTCTTTATCCTGAAAGAAACAGACAACCATGCATCAATTTAGAGAGGATAAATCCCTTCATTTGCCTAATACATGCCTATCCACATTTCTTTACTAACGACAGACATAACACACAACTGCAACAGCCACAAAATGTAAAGACTGCATAGTAAGTTAATTTATCAGTGAATACAAAAATAAAGTTTGAAGTGAAAACAAGAGCCAGATGGCGGCCGTCCCTTTACAGCTCTGTTAAAGCACTTAAAATGTTAGCCCACAAATAGCCTTCTCAGCAGACCAGTAAGCCTTCAACCCGGGATATAATTTTTATTGGTGTACTTTGCATAAAGTATTGCCTTGCCTTATATCTGATGTAATCTTGCATTCTGACCACATGCAGTTTCTCTAAAGATGTTCTGTGATGTTTGCTAATGATTTATTATGCAACTAAGAAGAAAACATTGGGAAACATAATTAACGACATAGGTTAGATTGTGGTTTCAGAGTATACAGCCATACCTACCTGTAATAGCCACCACGGGCTGACTGCACCCTAAGTAGCTTCCAGACTGGGCTCTGCCCATGCTACTGGGCTCATGGCAGAGCCAAGGTGGGAGCAAGTGGCAGGTGACCTGCTGTGCTCAGAGCCAGCACTACACTGTACTCCTAGGGCAGCAGGAAAAGGCTCCTTTTAGGCCAATGTTTTAAGTGCACAGCTTGCACGGGGCTTCAAACCCAAGCCAGGCCTAAGACTGTCTTACAAGTACCCACTGACATATGTTTTGGCTATTCCATGTATAATCTGCTTGGAAAGGGGCACATGCATATAAGCATGTAACCACAGTACAAAAACTCCATTATTCTACTTATTTTTAAGAGTCTCCTGGACATAATCTGCTTCCTTTAGCTGCTGCTGCTGTGAAAATTCTAGCTTGCAAAATGCACCTTGGTTTAAAAACCACATTTCTAAAATGTCACCACCTCATGCCTGAAGGCTCATAAGGGTTCAAACACCCAACACATGCACCCATGGATATTTAACAGTGCAAGTGAAAAGTGCCTGCACATCACAGATTTTGTGTAAGCATTTCTAATGACAGGGTCCAGTAATGATAATGCCATGGAATATTCTGAAGGAAAATACTGTAGACAGTCAGTGAAGTAATCACTAGATTTCAGGATCACTTCATTACTCAATCAACCAAAGAGCTGGAACAAAATACAGAACATTTTAGAATATATTTTATGGGTGAAGAAATTCCTGCTTCTCTTTATTTTGGTTAGTTGTCTATAATGTCATGGAGGAACAGAGAAGAATATTGAGATGATAGAAACCATATGCCAGACATGTCAAACTACATCATATTATTGGTCTGGATTAAGGCATTAATACATTAGCTGGACACTTCTCTTGGAGTTACTGCCTTACTCCTACTGGCAACAATAGGCTAAACTATCTGCCTAATCATTTATCAGAGGCCTTTAAAGGCACACACTGCAAAGCCAGTAAGCTCTTGCCAAAATACTCTAACAGAAGGAAATGTCATACAGCATTGAGCACCCCTTAAACTCCACGTCACTACAGGCTGTCTGGAGCACCATGCCATTGCTTTCAACAAAAATTGAAAACCTCAAAATTTTCCCTTAATTCAGGGAAAATATACTCTTTTCTGTACTGACTGTGGTCAACTTGTGAAAATGATTCTAAACTCCACTAAATAAAAAAAGTAAAAAGCCAGATATTGTCCCATGCTAGTAAGAAATGGAAAAGCTTAATTGTAACTGGTTGTGCTCTTATGATATTTTTTAAAGTTGAAAATTATAAAGGTGCAGGTTTTCTCATATCTGAATAGTGTTCAGCATTTCATGAGTTGATGGGATTCTCTACTCATTTTGCAGGATACAGCATTTTAAAAATATATCTCCAAACAAATTTGGATAATTCTCTCTTTAGAAGTAAAGGATTTTATTGGGCAATGAGCTTTACAAGTTGCAAAGGTCCAGAAAACATTGGGCAATCTTCCCTGAATCTTCCTCTGGGCTTAGGAAAAAGAATGGAACAAAACCCGAGATTGTTCTGAGAACTGTCTGGAAAAGAAACTGCAAATGTGCAAAGCATTCTACCTCTGGTTTGCCAGTTCTAAACAGGCAAACATCAGTTAAAGCAGGAATTATTGTTGCAACCTGCTCAATGGGTTGCATTTATTGAGCCAGCAGCTTCCGGTCAATAAGAACTCGAACGGCAAAAGCATGGAAAAAAACCAGTAATGGCATTAAAAACAGAGCTGAGAATGGTCAGTGAAGGGAATATTATGTCACCTTTGGAGAGACTCCTTCCAGACCAAGAGGTGTGTCATGCTAAAAGGAGAAAGAAGCCACAACTCTGTTCAGTGTACTAGTTTCTGGTTTTAGGGTGAAAACTTCATTATTGCCCAAAGCTTGGCTGCTAATGGAAAGAAAAAGCCATAAATCCTGTCCTGGGCCAACTCTCTTCCTTGTTGATTTCTGGTTCTGTAGCTTTCTGAAAATGAACAATAAGGTCAGCCTTTTTTTTTTCTTCTTTTTCTTTTTTTCCCCAGACAGCAGGGTTTCTCTGTAGAGTGCGGCAAGCAGAAGAAGAGGTGCAAGTTGTAGGAGGAATGCAATATACTTGTGTCAGTCCCATTTGTTCACCCTGAGGCTCAGTTCAGCACTGACTGAATACACAGCCATTTTCAACCTTGTCTTTCTACTGTCAAGGCTTACATTTATTAAACACTCCTTATACCATTTTCAGAGTTGAATATGAGTTCAAAATGTTCTGCAAACTGCTACACAAAATGTATTCAAATTACAGGGTCAGGGACTGTATTTTGCCTTATTCCTATTTTGTTGCTTTACTTTTATGTTTCATGATTCACAGGGGATATGCACAGGAAAAAAAGACTTGGGAGGCCAGGGACTGAACAAGGGGAGAGAGGGAGTTGGAAACAAGAGCAAGAAGGAAGAGAGAACTGGTGGGAAAAAGGGAATGTTGGCTTAACTGGAAGTAGTCCACATTTTGACAGTTCATTTTTTGCTGAAAAAAATTTACTGATACATATACACGGAGAATTACACATATAAATGTGCATGTAAAAATTAAATGGTAATTAAAGCCAAGACAGAAAGATAATGATTTTACCTTCCATCTCTGCTAATTATTTCCTTATGTGCTAATACACTCAACCCAGGCACTGCACATGTGTGCACTTGTTGACAAAATCCCAAGTGTCAGCAGAGAATGATACAGCCCCATGACCACAACCAAAATGGTTACACCAGCCAATGAAAACATAATTGTGTGCAACCACTGCCAAATCCCAAGCTGACATGCATCCTGTAGGGTTTCACTGAAGTCAGCAGGGCAGCATGGTATATTAAATGAGCTGGGCTGCAAGGGTGGTCCAAAGCTGTACTCTGATATGCAGTAACAGCAATGAGGTGCTGAGAGACACTCCTGCTTTTTGGGTACAGCTGTATCATTCCCTCACAGCTCCAGCAGAAATCCTGGACTAGCAGAAGAGACTCCCAAGTATGCACAAGGGTTGACAGAGAGCAATAGCTCTTGTGGACAGTACAAATCATGCAAAGCTAAATGCTATGCTATCCCTTCCTGGTTTCCTGACAGACTCTCACAGATGGTGTGACTGTAGTGTGCACTAACAATTGTATAGTACCAAGAGTTTTCTCCTTTGATATTGCAACACACCAATGCAATCATCCACGTGATTCTTCTTGTTCTACGTGACTGCTGTATGCCACAAGCTGTTGTATTCTATGTTCTTTCATATTATCACTATCTTCTCTGGGGATTAACCATAATTTTTCAAGGCTTTTAGGATCAAGGCAAGCACAGCTTTAAAATATGCAACTGTCAATAATTACAGATTTTTGGATATTACTTCAAGTAGAGGGAAAAATACCCTTTCTCACCCAGAAGAATATGAAAATGAGCTCATTCAAGGACTACTGTTGAAAAATTACAAAACATCAGAACACAATTCAGATTAATTAGTAGTCATATAAAATTTTAATTGGCTAGTTCTTTCCTGACTTAAAGACTACATCTCACCTATGAGATCTGTTTTTCTTTTACTACTGTATACAATGTGGAGCTTTTGGTGTTCAAGACATTCTCCTCCTTCTGTGTGGCTGCTGCCTCTCCCATGATGGGACCTACTGCTTTTCTTTTGGCACAGTCATTGCTGAAACAGCCTGAAGACAATCACACCCAGTTACAGCCCTCTCAGAAAGGTGCCTGTCAAGGCTTTCCTTCACCCTGTATATTGCCTATAGACAACATATTTCAAAATCCCAGGAGTTTGACTTGGCCCAGCTACTCTACAAAAATTCAAAATGGATTTTTGCCAATCAATTTTGTAATCCTGGATTGTACCACTGTGAATACTTCTTCCACTCTGCCCCTGCATTATCAGAATGCCAGTGGAGACACACTGTTGACACACATGGAATAGACAGAGACACACGTGGAGGAGACAGAGACACACTCCATGCTTTGGGGAACTGGCTGCTGACCAGTCTTGCTGGACTAAGAACTATGCTAAAACTCTGTTAGCTTTGATAGGATGTTGAAACAAATACTGTGTGGTAGTCAGTTTCATCATAAATATAATATTCTTGGTATTTAGCAGGATAAACTTCATCCTTATGTATGAAACTGTGACACCACAAAAAAAATCTTCATCACTTTTCAGAATCATTTTCAGAGGGAGAGAAGAAATAAGTACACAATGCAAACAAAGCTTTTTTCAAGGACTTCAAAAACGTGCAGATAGAAAATTGATCTGATCACTGGATGGAGAAAATAGATGGAGAAAAATAGACTATTCTTTCAAGTGCAAAATAATGTAAAATATGAGCAGTCTCAAATTATTTTAGCAACTCTTTAACAAGTGTCTCACCTTCCCCTAGAATTTTAGTTTGAAATTTGATTTCTTTATAATGAGTTTTTAAAAAGTGCATTCCCTGCCCTTGAAGCAGTCACATTCACTGTATACAAACCCACTAATTAAGGAATAGGTTTTTTAAGCACACTCAAAAAATATTTTAGCTTTGAGTTGGTGGTAGTTATTAGGAAATTCTTGTTCAACTCCACAAACAGTACTAGACGGAAAACAATAGCCTAGAATTCAAAATGAACATAAATCTGAACACTTCCATTATTTTTCAATTGAAACATCGTTGATTTTTGCTGGCCATTTGGAGGACAAATATGCAAAAAAACTAAAGCAACAAATATTCTCCGAAAAGCATGACATTTTGTATTGAGCTGAAGATATGAAAAGAAAATATTCTGGTTGATGAGAAAACAAAAACACTTTATAAGGTTAGTCGAAATTACTCAGTTTCAATTGGTAGTTTTTTCAAAAACAAGCCATAATTTGTAACCTTCACTTTAAAAGCAAGAATAAATTACTTTTTTCTCCTCAAAATCTTAGAAAGACAGATCACAATAGCAGCTTCAAATAAGATCTGTTGGAAATATCACAACAAGGTCTGCTCATATGACCGGTTTCTCATGGCTGCTGGACTGGGTATTTCTTGGAAAAACTTGAAAATCCAGATAGACAAATGGTCTGTTGGTACAGAACAGCTGATGGGTGCTGAAATTTATACCCTGACCTCTCTTCCATCCCTCTACAAATCACACTTTTTTCCTTATAGACAATATTAAAAACAAAGTTAACAGCCAGGGAAATCAATTATGGTGTTGTACAAAAAAGTGTAAGAAAACTGTATGAGATCTCCTCAGCAGCTGCATTCTTGTGTAAAAATTCAGCCATTGTTGCTGCCTATTATTACATTTATCACCTCCTCCACACGAGTTTCAGATGTCACTGAGGCTGAAGGCAGAGCCTTTAAGAAGTCTCTGCTTCCTGCTATTCTACACCTGTAAGAAGTGAATGTCATAATCATGAATTTCTGTAAGATCTAAATCTCTCTTCTTTGTTAATTTCAACTCTGAATTGCCATAATTTCTAATTCCTGGGAAGGACAGAGTGCACAAAATCACCAATAATTTTGTAAAACACTTTCTTATCTTTAGGGAAGTTTTTATCTACATTTTAAGTAAGACTTTCAGCAACTCAGTGCAAAGAGATTTCCTTTGCATTTTTCCTGTTTTCCTGTCTTCACGTCTTCCAAGACTACACTTTTTGTAATGGAACTGCTGCTTTTGAGATCCATTTTTTTGAAAAATGTAGTAGAAACTAGAACTTTGAAATTTTAATCTCTTTCTCTGTTAGGCTGTTAACTCCTTTGTGGTGAGCTTACTGGTCGTACAAGCACAGAATTCATTGCTCATGCTTGTCTCCAAACACAAGAAAAAACAGTTCTGTGACTTTTATACTTTATAATTCTACATTGAGACTTGAAATTCTAAGAGTTCCAGCCTTGAAAACTTCCAACAATCTTTATTATAAACAAGAAATTAGGGTCTTATTCCCCTTACAAGCAAAGGACCATGTGTTTAACCATACACACACACACACACACACACACACACACACACAAACACACACACACAAACACACATCTACCTGTTCTGTCTTTCTGTATGCAAGACAGACACTCATGATTTCAAAATTAAATTACATTTTTGTCTTCAAATTAAAAAAATTAATTTTGTTCCACCACAATAGTCCACCACATCTGGTTTCAAGAGCCCTTCACACAGTCACAGTCAGCAAGGCTCTGAGCACACTACAAAGTAATGAGTCTCAGTAAGGGTAATGCAACATCCTCTAGATGAACAGAGCAGCTGTTAAGCACTTAACAATAACTCACAGCAGCCCTGAATATTGGGATCTCTTTTACTGAAGGGCAAATGTTTCCCAGGACCCTGAGGTTATCCACCTGGGTAGCAACCAGAGAAAAACTGGACAATTTAATGTCCCATGCACCTCCAGCAGTGAAGTACCACTCTATACTATTTATGGCTAAGGAAGGACTGTATGATTCATTGGAGGCTTTTTGTTTAGAAAGGATAGAGAAAGGTCTTTAAAGTTGCACTGTAGTATCAGCTATGTTTTTCCAGATGTAATTTGAACCAAATCTCACATATTTCCTTTCAAAATAAAAAGAATGCATAGACTGATAAGTTAAAAATGTGCCAAACTATTTTTAAAAACTGTCCTGTTTTTAAAAATCCTCCTGTAACTATTAATTTACTGGACGCACTCAATCAGAACTTGTTTCTTTTTTTATAATTTCTGTGTATCCTTTTTAAGATTCAGAATAGGTTTGAAACAGGCCATTTGATTTTTTTTTCCTTTAACAAGAATTAACTATGTTTGGAAGTCCCTTTACCCCATGAATTAAAAAAAACTGTAAATGGTAAAACAGATGCACAGAAGGGATATCTATATGTGACATAACATTCAAGACAAAAATAATATCACTTAACTTGAAATGTTATGTGAAATGAATCCTAGAAAAAGTGTCAAAGAAGTGTCCTGAATTACAGCAGCTGCGAATTTGACCTGAGGATTAAAATGAGCTATGGGCTACTACTTTACTGATGCCAAGCACCTCTGGTTCCCAGAAGCCACTGGAAACTGTGGATGCTCAGAAGCAATAAAAAGTAAATCACTGTCTATGATAATTTTTATGCAGGATGATTTTTATCATGAAATACTATACATTTCCTCAATGTGGCACCTTTCCAGAAACTTTGTCTCTCAGCCTGCTCCTGATTTTATGCCTTTATACAAATACATGTTTCTCACTAGAAGCCAACATTTAAAAACAATAAAGGAGTTCCCCTGCTTGAAGAAAGAGAAAATTCATATGAGAAACTATGATTATACTTGGGAATGATGGATTTCACATGACTGTGACAAAATACCACACTGCTGACAACCTTGAGATCCTGAGCTGTGGCAAATGGAAAGAAATCCTCACACTGCTGCTGACCTGTGCTTTTTTTTAGACCATGAGCCCCATCTTCTACAGGGCTGCAGTCAATTCAGGCACTAATAAAGTGCATATTAGCATCTGTTTATTACTCTCTCCCCAATGCCTCTTCAGTCTTATTACAGTCTCTTCCCCCTCTTAAACTAATCTCACTAAATGTTATTCCTACATACAGCTCCAAGCCCTGAACCACTTCACTTCCAACACATTTTCCCAAAAATCAGTAACAGTCTTTCTGTAACACAATAACCAAAACAACATGTAATATTCGAATTCAGATGGGATTTGAGGTAACAGTCAGCAACAGCAGAGTCCATGTTCCAGATCTCCATTTCACAGTAATTTCTTTCAGCATGCACTTGGTTTTTTTACCCTGTGCTGAGTGCTTGGTTGGTTTTTTTTGAATTGAATTACATACTACTGCCCAAATGCCATATTCTTCTGGACTCTTTTTTCCTAAATCTAACTCAAAACACATCCAAAGTAAACAAGACAAAAGAGATTAATCTGTGATATCTACAGAATTTGTCAAAACAGGAGAGGTCAAATCATCTTGTCCTCTTCAGATGGACAAAAGATTTTTGGGGTCCATTTGATGCTCACTCTTCTGATTACACAAATCAGTGTAATTCTTGCCCTCATCACCACTCTGCTTGTCAGAATACATACACCTATCCCTCAGACTCCTTTTGAATTCCTGCTCTCACCTCAGGCTTCTGTCTCCTTCTCAGGTCTGCTGATACTTCACAAATGTGATGGGATATTAAACAGATAATTTATAGCAGCCTTTCCTATGTTCTGTAATAGGCAAGCTGAAGGTATATTTTAACGTAAGTAAAGAATAAAGAGAATTAAATAATAGTTAATGTCATATGAGTATCAATACACATTTAAAGAAACACTGAACTTAAGCAATGATTACTTAATTTATGATTGGTACATACTACAACTGGGGCCAAAAATTAGGCCACCCAGGAGCAGCGGCTGGTGAGGCATGCAGGGGTCTTTCTTCCCAGCAGGAACACTTGACATAAACATGTTAGTGCTCCACACACAGCATTTATTGTCAATCAAGTTAAAGAGTTATTTAATGGTCTTTTTCCTTAACTTCAAAGAATTAAATGGGATGGGGCCAATTCCTCTCAGGAATCACCTCTCTTTCTCCATACAACATCTGCTGTGCTCAGAGGGGGTCCCTTAGGCTGAAAAAGCTCAGGTTTGAACTCGTCATGCTCTAGGATGGTAAGATGTTTCCAGTCATAGGTCAGTTATGGAACTTGCTTCTACATGAGATCAGACAGAGTGAACCTTCTTGCCATGACTTGGTTTATATTTGAGAAATTAAACAACTTAAAATCTCTCAAATATTTGTAGAAATTTTTTGTCCACATACCAAAAATGCTCTAATGGGCCTAAAATACTGTAATGGGCCTGAAGAGGAATCTAGTAACCTCTTAGAACAAACTCTAGGCCAGCAGATGTGACTTGAAGAACTGTGCCCCCTTAACTGCCCTCTGCCCTGTGGTTGAAGACAAAGCCAATCTTTAATAACTCATCTGCCTCTGCTGTAGTTGACATACTGCCCTTAACAAGAATCACAAATCAGAGGCTTTCAGGAGCAGAGACAGAGACCGTAGGACAAAAATCCAGAGTGCTTTCAATTGAGAAAAGCATAGGTCTGGGGCAAAATTTCAGCACAGCTAGAGTGACACACTCAACTGCTTATGCTCAAGATGATCTAATGAAGTGGGTTGAATTACAAAGAGTACAGTTCAATTTCTGATACGGACAAGTCCCTGACAGTTCCCCAAACAAATTTTTTTTAAAGCTGTTGATACAAACAACTGTAATGAGACAACCTAGAGTGGAGGAAAAAGGAATGTTCTGTGTTCAGAGGAAAAACTGAAACATTATGTTGTTACCGGCAGTGCAATAATGGATGCCAAAGACAAGAGAGCAGTCACAAGGGAACAAGTTATCACTCTCAATACCCACCTCATTAGTAACTGAGAGAATTGACAGTGCAGAATCACAGCACTTCAGTGCATTGCTTTTCTGGCCAAGATCTTTATAGCACTGAAAAGAAAAAACATTTTGTTTCCAATCACACCACTGTAAGAACACCAGAGTCTACAAATCATTATTTTTAAAAGAACTTGATTACCTTTGCCAAATACACATAATTGCATTTGGAATATCCTGGATGCATTTCTTCTGCCTAAGTAATAAAAAACAGGAAAGAAAATAGACATAAAACTTGCATGATGAGATTTATGCAGTCTGCATAACATTTTAGAAATGCACTACATTTCCTCAAACATCAGACGAATCATCCCTACTCTGTGTAATGCAATCTGTTTCGTAGCACTTCAAAAAAAATCAAGAAAATACAAAACCACAAAACTCAAACCCTAAACCAGGCACATGAGATGCTGGCAGCAAACACAGAAAATGTTCTGCACTGCTTGCTCTCCTCTCTCCCTAAGCACTCTGTAAAAATCTAGGGTCACTTTGTACAAGATCTATTGGATTCATTCACTTACAGGATAGGCTTAAACATACCACTGTCTACAGATTATTAAGATTTATTTCCTCATCAAAGAAATAAGAAAGCAAGCAACCATTCACACTTTGTGTAATGAGTAAAGAATTGTGTTTATCAATTTTACAATTATTTCCCTTCCACATTCTCTTATCTTCTAGCTTTGGGTTCACCTTTCTTTTCAAATTATCAACTTCTAAAAAGTTCAGGTAATTAAAAAAGTTAAATAATGTCTTTTTTTTTTTTTTTAACAAATCAAGGGTATAGAAGCTTGCAAAATAAGTAAAACTTTTAATAATTATCTACTAACAAAGAAGCAGCTTTTAATCAAATAACAGCTATTGGGAGGGGAAAATTACATCTGTGAAATTTATAGTAGCCGTAATCTTTGGACCAAAACAATGCTGCTTTACCATAACTCTGTAGAATCAAGCAACTGAAAAAGAAACCTAAACAATTGTCTTTTAGACAGTAATTTGATTTTTGTTGCTGAAGATGACTTAAAACCACAGTCACTCTGCAGCCCACCACAAAATATCCTGAGGCTAAAGCAAATGTTTCAAATTATTTCTACCACTTTTGGAATTTGACCTTCAAGATAAAATCTCTTAAACTGGGAAGATGGCAATGTATTGCACTGTCCAAAATTCAGGAGATTTTCAGTCTTTAAATAGACTAAGAACACAGAAAATAAGAACATTTTATAGTGAGGAAAAGATGCCTGTCCAATTTCTTTGAAAAACTCTGATAGTAATTGTAATGATAGAAGTTTATGCTTTGAATCTAGTCATGTGAAAAACTTGTACGCTTTTGAGCTCCAGAAGCAGAAATTATTCACATGGAAAGCAATAAAAGGTAGATTTATTTTATTCATGTGGTCTTTTCTCATAGCTGTGTTCAAATAGAATGCCCAGGAACATGGACCTATATGACAGAGCTTTCTTCTCTACTTCACTACAAATCCATTTCATCTCCATAAATAAGAAAAGCTTCTACTGAAATTCAGTGGAAAATAGTTTCAGATCAGAAAAAAGAGAAGCATCACAATGTCAAAGTTTTCCTTGCCTATGTCAACTCTCTTGCAGAAACAGGCAAATCAGCAATCACTATCACTATGGTTCATCTGTTTCAGCAGCATATGTAACTAATCTATATCCATATCATATTCAATTCAATAACTATTAACCATGGCAATTAATGGGAGAATTTCCTGAAACTAAATAAAGAAAAGAAAGGTGATAACCACTCATGTCCAAACTAATTTTAAAACTGAAAAGAAAAAAAATATTTTAATAGAAAGCTCAGTGGTGTTTAGAAGAGCCCTGAATGTATAGCCACTGAACACAGTCTGTTGAACAGACATCTTGATAATACTCACATATAACAGTTGGCAAACAGCAATATAGGAAAACCCTTGGCTAGGACTTACCTTAAGGAAATTCTGCAATGCTTCTTCTACTGTTGAAGTTGGTGGAGTCCCAAAGAGAGCAGCAGCTACTTTCTTTTCAAGCCACGACAACTGAGCTACCTAGAAATAAAAATCAAACAAACAAAAAATTAAAATGTGAGATTTCTCAAAAGTTGCTTTCCAGTTTTGCAGTAAATACTGTCTTTTGTATTGTACTACCTATACAACATATTTTGGAAAATAACCTGTAAAAGAATGCTTTATAGTGTCAGTTTGGCCAGCTCAAAGCAGTCTTTTGGATTTTAGAGTCATATGACCAAACACCAACATCCTCAATATAAGGTTACTTCCATGTTCAAAGCTTAAAGTACATTTTAGGTTTCATAGCGTCTTGTCTTTTTTAAAAACCTAAGGCTAGAAATAGTACTTGAAACCTGTTAAGGTTTTCATGAGATAGACAGCTTTGCAAGATAATCTATGCACTTGACTACTTTCCTACATCATAAAAAGGTGTTGCTGCTGTAAAAATGTGAGCAGTTTTGGAGCTTGTATAACAAGTTCAGTTATTACACAGAAGCTGGTGACAACCACTGTTAAGAAATAGGCTCAATTTTTAGCTCCTCCAATCTGACAAATAACACTTGCCAATGACCTCTTCTCATTTCAGGAAGATCGGCTGCTATAAAAGGACTTTAGGGAACTGTCATATTGCCACACAATGCATATGACATACATACACTGACACCTGACAGAAACTGCTTTTGTTACTGCCATAAGGTATTTGGCTCCATCACCTCACCCTCACATCTCTAGCAAAGGATAGAGTTGCTAAGAAATGCAGTGTGAAAGAAGAGCCTGTTTAAGTGGAGGAGTAAAGCCACTTTCCTTTGGTCACTTCTATAAAGAAGCCACTTTCTGTAAAGAAAAGCCAGGAGTTTTTTCCTTCACATCAGTATTTGAAGCATAGCACTGATGGCTCCTGTCACAGAGCAGATGAGTCAAAAAATTGTAAAAAACAAGGTTCTGTATTTTCTGGCCTGATCTATGCAGAGACAACCCAGAGAAGAGGCACACACAGAGTGTGTGAAAGAGAGCCCCTCGTCAGAGACTTGGAGATGAGATATGAATCACATAGGGACATCTCTATTTCAGAAGGAGCTGCACTTCAAATAATGGAGTTCAGCCTTGATGTCAAGTCTCTCCTACTGCTATAAAATTTAAAATGGTTTTGCTTTGCTTTAGATTTTTCCTGCCTCATTCCCTGGCTTCTCAGTATTTGCAGGGCTGCTGCTGCTCCCCGTACCAGCTCCACCTATATCCAGCAATTATCCAGGAGATGTCAGCTAATAATTGTAAAATATGAGAATCTATTCTGTCATAACTATCCACAGCTACCAACCAGAATGCTTCTCCTTTGAACAGACATCAAGTTCTACCTACTTCTTCTTGCAAATGAAAAATACCATTGCAAAGACCAGAAATACAGGTCAGCATGCAGCAGGGAAATGCACAGGATCATGTTTTCCCATCTGGCCCCAATGTCTGTAGCTACTTGAGAGCAGCATTGCGTGGTGACTGTTCCAGTCATGCTAGCTGCAGCAGGGTCCCAAGGCCTTATTTGTTACATGTTGTCAGTCAGTGTCTCACACCAAAGCCCTAAATTATAACCCTGAGAGAAACAATATTACAAAAATAAAGCTTTTGTTTTCATTCTCTTTCACATACCTCGCCTTTGAAGCTTCTTCTGAGAACAGAAAATGTTTTTTACAAAACCTCTCCAGCAATCATAGAGTTCTTACTCATTGGAGCAACAAGATGCTGTTGCCCCTGCATGCTTTCCCACTGTGTTACAAACTGCAACATGCTGCTTCTAATTGTAGGTATAGATATAATTTCCTTTCCCCATTTCATTTCTCTCACTGTTGTATAGCTTCTGGGACATATTCTGCAAGAGTTATTAAAAGATTTTTTGCCAAAGTGCTGTTTTTTTCATGTCAATCTACTGTCGCCTTGTTCTCTCTTCTCTTGGAAGAGGAAGGGCGTTTCTGTATTTCTAGGTCCATCGCATCAAGAAGGAGGAAGAGAGGGGGTAAAAATAAAGGGAATGTGTTACACTGTTCTCTGCAAAAGCACACAACACCCTGGAGATACACACTGCACATATACAATTACCACACTCATGTCTGCTGTTATGCAATAATGAGGAAACAAAATTGCCGTTTTTCCATGTGGAGTTATAATTAACTATTGAAAACACAAGTTCTTCCTGGCAGTTACTTTATTTTCTTATGAGATTTAATCAGAACTGATTTGCTGAGGTTTTAGTCTTTATTTTGTCTGGCTTGGGTGCTGGTTTGCACTACTCAAATTTCTAAAAAGCCCAAATATATATGCAGTTGGCCATTTTTATTTCACCATCCCCATCAAGCTAAAACAATGTTTAAAAGTGAAATGCATGTAAGCACATGCACATTTCACACAAAACCACCCACACTGAAAGGAGGTTGTAGTGAGGTGGGTGTAAGTCTCTCCTCCCAGGTAACAAGAGATGGGACCAGATGAAATAGCACCAAGGGGAGGTTTGGATTGGATCTTAGGAAAATTTCCTTTACTGAAAAGGTGGTCAAGCATTGGAATAGGTTGCCCAAGGAAGTGACATAATTACCTCCCTGGAAGTTGAAAGACATGTGAGTATGGCACTTGGGGACATGGGTTGGTGGTGAACAGGACAGTGCTGGGTTAACAGTTGGACTTGATCTTAATAGGTCTTTTCCAACCTTGATGATTCTATGATTCTATGGCACTAGTGAGTTTTTTTTAATGTGCACTCTATCCAGCATTATACTTTGTGACTATTCCAGAGACAATCTGAGAATTCTGTAATGTTTCAGCAGTGAGACTTACATGCCACTGGCTTAATGAATTTTTCAGAGCAAGCCTAGCCCTCCATATATGAAGTACCTAGTTCACACAAGCTGTCCAGGTTCCTTGCATGGTCAATACAGAGAGGCACTTCCATTAGGCAATACTTCTTCACCAACCTTAGCCTGAGATGAACACTCTTATCTTTCTTTTCTTCAACTACAAAAGGAGCAGAGCCTGGGGATAGCTAAAGGCAGCTGAAGTGAATCCCATCACAACAGCTTAACTGTGCTCCACCTGAGTCTGTCTATACCCCTCTACGACTGAAGTGGGACAAATGGAAGAGACCTGTTATATGAATACACAAAAATGTGTCCCAGAGCAATAATGATGAACAGGAACCTATGCTCTTCCTCTAAACACCCATAAACAAAGTCTTTAATTTGAAATAACTTCATTTGAGTAACTTTTACACCATGTTCAATGAAATGGAAACATCATTCCTACTATACCAAGTTATTAATGATCTTCTGTCTGTGAGCAAGCACAGGGAATGGACCCCCTGGTGTAACATGCTCTAGCATAGTGCAGAATTGACTGCTACAGTCAAGGTTACTCCAATAGTGCAAAATGAATCTTGAGGTCCATACAAAATCAAGTATAAACAGAGGGTAACTGTCATCAACTACAGCAGAACCATGATTTCACTTAGTGAGTGGTCCAAAAGTGGTAGACTTTTGGACAGCAGATAATAAGGCAAAGAACTACTGTTGTAAGTAATAGCTACAACAACAACAACAACAAAATTAAGGAATGAAGCCTGGTTTTGCCCTACAGATTATTTCCAAATGTTAAGTGAGTTTTGGTTTTTTAGGTCTCCTAAACCCTGATATCAGTCCTGCCAGAAGCCTGAAAATTCAGAGCAGCACTGCAAGGAACACTGTGTTTCCACAGAATATCAGGTTTTAATGTGCTGGGTCACTCAAGAAAAATAACTCCCTGGCTGCCAAACATAAGGAGAGCTACTCCCACCCACTCAAGAGCAACAAAGGCCTGAGGAACCATCAGCCAACTCCTGACCTCCCCTAGAGCTGAAGCGTAGTGGGTCATCCTGACAGCCCAGTCTTTGCCAAGGAAAGGAGGTCACTCTACAGTATCCCAAAGCAAATAGAGATGCTTGTCTCAACCAACCTCTCCTACAGATCTGTCAACAAATTGTCATCCATTTATCCTATATCAAAACCTCTATTATATCCAGAGATGGAAGAAAGGCACTCCCAGAGTTAAACTGCAGCTGAATGTTAAGTTCATACTCGGCACTCTTCCATCAGGCCTCTTGGATCTCTGAGGGCCAAGGCAAAAAATGTGGTTCTCCCCTAAATACTGGGAAAATGAACTTCAAAAATATCCCTTTCTCTTCCTTAGCCTAGGATCAGCAAAAGTCAGAGATATATATATACTGTAACACTGGCTGGATTTTTGTCTTGTTTGTTTTTTATGAGAAGCAAACCCTCCCAAGTGACAGCTCCTTTCAAATTCCAGGATGTTGGTACGAAGGAAACTGACCCGCCGGAATTGCAAAACCATCCACGATTAACTTTCAGTCCCAAAAGACATCCTCTTCCAATGCTTCTTTGCTAATAGCTCACTGAACACATATCACACCATTGTCTTCCATAAAGGCAAATCACAGCATTGATCCAGCTTCAGTAAAATATTAATGGCATCTAATTAAATATCCCCAGAGAGTTTCTTTTTCTTTTTCATTATAATGTATTAATGTAAAATTGTACTACATAATTTTGCAATGTTTTGACTTCTGGAAGAGATTAAGTAACTGGACACCAATTTTGAAATACTGGCTTCCAACAAAAACATTCTCTTCCTTGCCAGCTGAGGAACCTGGACAATCTGCACAGGCAGTTAGGTATTTATCCAACTTGAATTGGGCTTTTCACTTTCCAGTAAGGGAAGCCCACTTAGAGAGCACACAAAGGAACTGTATCAATTTATTCCCTGATGTAACCCAAACAGATACTGGGATACACCAGAGACAAATCCAAAACATGGCCTATAACCTGAGGAAGGAAAATCCCAGGAGATCTAATTTTTAACACACTACTGGCATTTACCAGGGACTCTGATCCAGTTTCACAAGTACATGATAGCTGTTCTGTGCCTGTCCTGTAATGGCAAGTAGACATAAGTCTTAACCAGAAAGTTTTATCAGCTATTTGAAACATTAAAACACTTAACTCCCCTCCCCTCCAACCATACAATTATAAAGAATTATCAGATAATTGTGCCCTAAACTTTAAGGAAATAATTCTTATATACCACGCACCACAGATCCATTCACTTTTTCTATACACAGCAGGTCTCATTGGCAAAATTTTGCCCACCATGACATCTATGAAATGACTGCTGAAAATCTTGCCTACCTGACTGTGATACCAGAAGTAATTTTCTAACAGAGCTGAGAGGATTTAATGATCCTCCTCTTTTGTACAGCTCTACTGACTTTAAATGGTAAGATAAATAAGAAACAGCAAAAACTGATTTTTAGACAAGGTGGTGCACAACTGTCACTGGCTCTGCATCACAGACAAACCCCAGCTAATGTGAGGCAGTGAAAACCCAGCTCATCCTTTCTGCTGGAAGGTGCTATGACACCTTGCATCAGGTTCATTTCTGGCCCAGCAAGAAAAACTACTGGTAAGAAACTTGGCAGCACTGTACCACTGCTCCTTGCAAAGGACTGTGCTACACTGAGGAAGGTGGGAAATGGCAGTCAGGCCAGATTAAACTTCACTAATTAAACAGCTTTTACTAGCACAGCATGCAGTCTTTGCATATAGATTTCAGTCTTCAATAAATCTTCTGCATCTGCCTCCACTTGTTTAGGGGTGACAGTATTGACAGTTGCACTTGATGATCTTGAAGGTCTCCTCTAACACTGATGATTCTATGATTCTATACTTTTTACCTCAAAGTCTTTTCAATGGATTTTCATTTGTGAAAATGAACTGTAGCCCTGAGTTACACTTGAAGCATCCCTATTTACAATATCTTATGCAACTCCTGTTTGTCAACCAAAAAAAATGTATGCTAGACAATAGTAATAAGATCCCCTAACATTAAATCGGGAGTGAATGGGAAATATCGACTATACTACGAAGACTTAAGTATATCATATTTCACAAAACTGTTACCAAAGCCTATAAAATATCAAAAACTTGTTATCTTTTTGAACTACACTGCTACAGTAAAAGAATATGTGACCAAAATTACACAAAAATACCCTGGGAAGCAATACCTACGAAAGAACAAACACTGTGGCCAACCCTAACTTGCTCCTGAAGTCAGCTAGGCTAAATGTAAAAACTAACCTTCTTGCTTGAATCATCCCTTTTCTGCTTTAATTATCTCACACTGGACAACACCTTCCCAGCCTCAACAACAGTGAGACTGAACATTAAAAACAGAGCATCCAAAATGAGCATTATCACTCCATCTACAGGTACCGGAATAGATGAGTGACAAAAAAATTTTTCAACACTCCATCATAATCTCTACCCTGAGGCTAATCAAGGCCACAGCCAACAATCTTCTTTTGGGATAATTACCACAGCATGAAACTTCACAGTCTGCAGAACAGGAGCAAGGAATTTGGCATACCTTCCACAAGCTCCTATGACTACCTACATCGCATTCATGGCCAAAACCTGGGTTAGTGGATCAGCACAGAAAAAATTCACTCTGCTAAAACTCATGAGGATATTACCAATCTCACTGGGCTAGGGTTAAAATTAGTAATGCCTCAAAACTAGTGTTTCCAAATGACCTCACCTTGCTACTGAAAGTGTACAAAGACAGTAAGTTTTTAAGAGCTGACAGCCCCAGAAGTTGAACAAGATGTTATTCAGTCCTATACTTGCATTTGTTTAGACTACGAAAATCTGTTCTATGTGTTTCAGGTTACTATTTTGTCATGGCAGTCACAGAAGGCAAGAATTTAAAAAAAAAGAACAACAGAAATCTGAATTCAATCCTTACATATTTCAGTGGCTGCATCTGTTTAGGTAGATTGTTTCACTTAAATAAATGCAGGTCAGATCATAACCTAAAGCAAATACTAATCTGTGGTTTCAGTGTTTAGTAAGGAAGTCCTGCATAGATGTTGCAAGTGTGGGATATGAATTCGCAACAATACAGTACAACAAACCACATGTATTACTCAGGAAGTGGTGATTATCATGAAAATGAAACAAGTAAAAAAAAATGCAATAAGAACAAAGTGAGGTATACTGAGATTGTGTGTTTCCAAAAAGCAGCAGCTCACATGAGAAATAAGCCATGAAAAACATCTGGGAGTATTTGGCTTAAATGGAAGCTGTAGTTAGCTGTTGGGCAGAGCTATAACTATAAAAGTGCTTAAGGAATCATTGGTCAGAGAGATGCTCCCCAGAGGCAGGACAGCAGGCATACTATAGGACCATCTTCAGCAACTTATTTTTGCATAGCTAATGCTGATATTCAAGAGTAGACTGTGACAAAAAGAAAAAAGCCAAATTCCTTGCAAAAGCTGGTGTCATTCCTTATTCAAATCAACAGAGAAAAAACATGGTTGCTGAAAGCTCTTTGGAAGTTAAATATATGAACTGAAAAACTGCTGAAAGATTACTTTGCATTAAGTCTTGTTGCAGATAAAGACAAAGTCTGCAATGTGTCACAGCAAATCCTTCTTTCCAGTTTGCCGGCACTTTGTAGTGACTCTCACTGGAAGTATCCAAAAGAAAAAAGCTTGGCTGGAATTCACTGTGCATTAGCAGTCATTATTCTGAGAAGACTCACAGTGATATTTTACAGCATAGACAATGCAGGAATGTTTTCTTCCAACAAAAGATTCCTCAAAGCACTAGAGATGAACCAGTATGGACAGCCAGCTGAGCCCTCAAAGATGTGGATTACCAAAAAGACAACTCTCTTATTAAAGCACAAGCACAATTTTTCTAAAAAATTTATTAATAGTTAATCTTGTAAGCCAATTATCCTATTTTTTTCATATGTGAGTACTTATCACTACAGAATCTACTACAATCTAATATCATCTTTATAAAATAAAAATATATAACTAAAACTTTAAAAGCAGCTGTTGTACCAGTAGGACACAAATTACATTTCTTGCAAAACTCATTGGTGAATTACAGATTTTTATGCATGAATATTTTTTGGACATTCTTTGGAATTTACTAAGCCAGTATGGTAGCCTTGCTGCCACAGACATAATCCCACAGCATTGTCAGTGCCTTTAACTTAAGTTATGGATGGGAAATAAAGTTACCACAAGGCTATGCTACCAGCCCGGGTCCACCCAGAAAATTTATGGCAGAACAAAGAAGTAAACTCAAGAGGTCATCCTTCCTCCCTTCCAAAAATCAGTTACTTTTCATTAATTCATTCATTCAGATAAAAAACCTGAACTGACAATGAGGTACATACAAGCACAGCTTACCTAATTACATTGCAGGAACGGTCAGCATGTGAGCATCATGCATCTGGTATTGAACTCAGGAAGTGTAAATGCCTGTTCCATTTAGCTCAAAACATCTACTTAAATAAACACCTACTTTGTCTTAAGTCCCACTATTTAATTACAATTCTTTATTATACTCAATTCATATGTTAGATAAATAAAACACAACTTACTGAATAGCACCATCTTCCATTCAGGTAATATAAAAAGGGATCTTGAGGCTTAAGTTCAATTGCCTTGTCTAGATGCTCCTATTGGAAAGAAAATTATTATCACTTTAGATGTTTGTTTGGCAAGTGTGTTTACATTCTAAATAGTTTGCTGCAAGTCAGAAACAAATTCAGAAATTCTCTCCTGCTGCAATTGTCTTCTAACAACCTGAAACTTCAACTAGCGAATCCCTTCCTTGTGGAGGGAAACCACAAAATTATTTAGCAACGTTGCACACAATGCAAGAAGGCGTGCTGTATTTAGAACATGACTAAATCGCTCTAAAATTCAGTCAAATAATTCAAGAACTTTTGTCTTAAAAAGGCAACAACTTCAATTAAATTAATTTCATTTACAGTTTAATATTAGGAAACTATCACAGATCAAATCAGTGAGGAAGCAACTACTCTTGAAGAGATCTTACATGCCAGCACCCATCACTGAAGCATAGTTCCTTCCACCCTGGAATGCGACAGCCCCAATGAAATGGTACTTGACACAAACAACTGTTATTATATTGTGAAATTCAGAAAACAAAATGGTTCTGTTTATAGTGGAACTACAAAACCTATAAAGTATCTAATGAGGCCCTTCCAAATCATTCTCATTTCAGGTCATGAATACCTTTAATTTACCAAAAAAAGCTCTTATTGCTCAACCTGAGCTGGAAGAAAAAAAAATATTTCAGCCTTACCATTTGCCTCTCAAAATAAATTTCATTCAAACATTTCTTCTTTTCTCCCCACATATCTTTCTAATTAAGCCGGTCACAAAAGTATTTGACTTACACATATATAATCATACCCACATACCTATATTATCATACCCACAAACTATTCAAATAGGGGCTGTGTTTTCATACTACTATTTTCCCAAATCAACAGATTTCAGGATTTACTTGTGAGGAGCAAAACTTCCCTGAAATGGCTACTGCTTACACTGCAGTGACTCTTTTAAAACTTTTAAAAACTCCATCCTTGAACGGCTGCAGCACTTGTGTTATTTGTCATTTTCCCTTTGTTCCCAGCCTGTCCCATTGCTTGGGCCCTAGCTGGCTTGGCACAGCTCAGATGTAATGAATGCTCTCTCATAGGAAAGCTCTGCCACACTCCAAGTCCTAACACGGACATGATGTGAAAGGAGCCCACCCCAGGCATTCCCCAGGGACTAGAACACGTCTGTTGCCTTTCACTGTCACCCAGAAAGGGGGGATGCCAGCTTGGAGGGCAAGGCATGGATGGAAAGTGTCTAAGCAATGCTGAGGACAAGGAGGGCGAGAGTAGCACATGTAACACAAACAGCTAACTCTAAAAAACACAATTACCTTTGCAAGGACAGAGTTAAAACAAACATTACTTAAGGGCAACATGAAGAATGACTGCAGAACTGTGTTAGTTCATCACTTGCTATTTCATGTGTTTTGGCTTTCTAAACAGAATCATTATTGCCTTTTCTCCCCCCTTTGACTACAAAGGCAATCAGAAATCTTAATGCTGTTCCCAGAATCCTACCTCAATTCTTATACTTTGCAAGCATATAATTTATTTTCATATATAACAATAACCTTTTCAATTTAACTTCAGCACCAAAATAGATCTGTGAGGCTGAATTACTGTGTTGGAAAAACCTGTCTTTGACACCATATTAGGAAATAACTTAAAGGAATAGCTTAAAAAAACCAACCCCAAATCCTACAAAAACATACCTTAAAGAGATAACCATTCCTGATTTTGTTTTGTACACTTTCAAACTGAGACATATAGCCACACATAATTGCAAACCTGAGAGGGGAAAAGAAAAACACACACACATACTTTTTGTGATTTAAATAAACCTTTGAATCATATTACAAAATATTTCAATACCTAATGCACACATTTACACTTCTATTTTTCCATCTGAATGGCTGGACGGAAGTTTGGTATGAGCTATACATATTGAAGAACAGACAAAAACACAAACCAAAACAAAACAATGAAAACAAGGAGAAGTTTAAATGACACTATTTGGGTTGTCAGTTAAGTGACAAAACAGATTTCTCCTCCAAAATTTAACCCATTTAGTTCAGAGTGCAACACTTCCAGACTGGCTCTACTGACAGCAGTTTACCTTGACACATTGTGTTCTGCACTTCACCGCAAAAGTGAGCACCACCAGCTGCAGAAACTCACCCAGGAAGGCAAATGCTTGGGGTGTGCCCAGTTGGAAGCTGTACACACCTCAGAAACACTCACAGTTGCCTTCTACCCTTCTCAAGTATCCCAGTGCATTCCTGCACTTCTGACACTCTTCTAGTATCTTTAAAATTTGAAAACATACACCCACATTCTGCTCTAACAGGATTACTACTACTATTACTAGATTTCTATTGCTAAGATCATTATTATTTCTATGATTATCATAAATTGGGGAGTGGTAAAAGAAATGTGAGGTAATTTCTATAAAATACTTGTATTGTTAACCAGTTATAAGTGAATATATTTTCAGAGGTAAGCCTATAACGATTCGGAACTCCTAAGCAGCACTAGTATCTTATTGACACTCCACCTAAATTTCTATTGCTTTCTTCTTACTTCTTCAACAGTTATAGAACCTTTATGCATAAGGAATCTCTTGCACAGATATCAATTACAGTTTCCTTGGACCTATTTTCATTGGTATTAAGACAACTTTGCACCTCTGTATAAAACTAACAAAACCACCAAAGAAATGGTTAAGCAGCAAAACCTCATGTAGATTACTTTTCTAATATTTTTCAGAATTTTGCTTTTTTAATCAAATATTTTACAATGCAACACCAAACAAAAATAAAATATAATCCTAAAAGAAGGAAATCAAGTTGAAGTCCAGAGGAAAACATGAGTTATGCAAGAAGCTTACTGAGTTAATTATGGCAACACAACCACAATCTGTACGGCACACACAGTTTATAAGCACTATTAAACATCAGCTTTCTTGAATTGCTTTATATAATTAAATTATTCAAGCTTCAGTGAATCCTGATTAAAATATCATTGCTAACACAACTCAATAAATAGCTTTATTGCTCAGTTATACCTAACGGTTTTAAGTCAGAAATGCTCATGCTACAGGTCATTTTGGTCAGTAGTGTTTTGGTCACTAAGTGTTCCCAGGTAAGGCACAGAGTCAGCAGAACAGCAGTTGAGCTTGTAAGAGCTCCATTCACACTGTCAAACACTGTTGGGCAGGGTGTTTGCTGCAACCAACGTGCACTGGACAAAATCCAGCTAATGGCAGCACTAGTGCTGACAGAGCTGCAGCCAGAATGTATTTCCTATGGGAACGAGCTGCAGTTGAGGGAAAAGGCAAGGGGTGGGGGTGAGGAAAGTTCAGGTATTTAGAAAGAGGGGGGAGGTAGTGAAAACTTTATTAGGGTTAAGTAACTCAGGCAACATTGCCCCTATTCCCTTCACTCATTAAGTGCTAATCAGATAAACTCAGCATACCATAGCTAAACGGATTGCTGCTACAAAAGAAAACAATGAAAAGCGAACAAGCTAATCCAGCATCTTGCAGTATTTCCCTGTCTGTGCGTGACAAGAAAGAGGGCCTTAGTTTAAACTAGTTCAAAGAAAAACTTCTACTTACAGCTAAAATCTCTTGGGAGGGAAATCCCAATGAAATTTCCACTGAATTAAAAGTAAGCTAACCTACTAACTTTAAATACCCATTATTTTTCCAAAGGAAAAAAAAAGTCTTTCTTGGTTTCTTTTAATTTGGTTTGGTTTGGTTTTTTTTAATTTTATACTTTTGAAATGGACTAGACAGCCAATTGATAAAAAGTAATTATTTCATTTTTGAAATTCTATGGCATTTTGGATATTCATTTCATTTCTAAAAAATCCCCCAAACAAAATAAAAAATGTGTCCTTTCTTTCCTGAGAAGAATTTTTAGACATTTTAAATAATTTTCAAAGAGTTTAAAACACCAGGCAAACTTTTATTTTCAATGGTGCAAAGGGTAATGTTAATCACTGAATGGTCTATATTGTAAGGGACCTTAAACATCAAGTTTCAACCGCCCTGCCACAGGCACGGACCCCCTTTCACTAGACCAGGTTGCTCAAAGCCCCATCTAGCCTGGCCTTGAACACCTCCAGGGATGCCCATTCTCTAGGCAATCTGTTCCAGTGCCTCACCACTCTCATGGTGAAGAAAATGACCAAAGAAAACGAGGCAGGGAGTAACTAGAAATGCTTCCATGTCCATCTTTCCACAGCCCTGGACTCCATGGTCACCTGCCCCATCTCGTGGTGACGGGGAATACTGAAAAGATGATCATACAACAGCATGCAAATATCTAATGAAATGGGTAAAAAGCACACCTGTTAGAAGTGCAAGCAATACTGGTTCTCTGCACAGACATTACCTCCCTCACACCCTCTGAATATCAGAGTACTGCTTACAGAACTTTCACGGACAAAAATAAAGAGGAAATTGTAGCAGCAAAGAGCTGCCAGCAATGACCTCGTTGCTGAGCTGATGTTACTCCTGGGTAATGTAAAAACCAGCCCCAGACACATTCATCTAGATTAACACAACAATAATCACCTCAAGTGACACAGTACTTGGTTGGTGTAAAAAATGTTATTCCCAGATGGAAGAAAAATTACTGAACACAGTGTAGCAGCACATGATTAATCCCCACAATTAGCAAACCTTTATTAAGCATAAACACAATCAAACTCAATATAATAGGTCAGCACCATGTTCCTCCATGATGTCCTGGAACTCAGACTTGCAAGAAACTCTAGCTAATGGAGATGGATGCCAAGTACCTATGTAACCATCATGCAGAAGGTCCTAATCAAAGTGAATTAACATTTTCCCTTCTGGTGTGACATGTGTATTCAGGCCAGGGAAAACTCTAAGGGACATATCTTACCTATTGCCAAAAAAAGAGAAGCAGGTTGATCCAATAATTTTATCAATTTGAATTTTAATAGAAAAAATGATACCTACACTTAAGACTCTGTCATCCACAGCTTATTCTACATGAGACAGATTCACAGAAAAGATTTTGAAGTCTCAAATGAAGATTAAACCACAGTAGGGCACTTAAATATAGCATTATTTATCTTTTCCCTGATAAATTTCACATGGCCAAAACCAGAAATAACATGCACGTTCCCAGACTTGTTCCTTCCTCTCCTATATACCCTTTTATATATCCCAAATCTAAAAAAACCTTTTATGTCACATAGACTTTGGAAATGTGTGAGTACAGGTTACATTTAGAAATCCAGATCTCCATTTTAGCATCTCAGTATCAATAGGAAAGAAAAACATCAATTTTTAAAATTGTATCTGACAAGACTTTGCAAATGGGAGGAGAGTTTGTGGTATTTACCACCACCTAAGTTTAATTCACATGTTTCATAACTGTTTTTCACTCCCTCCTCATCTGAGAAATATTTAACATGTAAAGTAGTGTGAGCAAAGGCTAATGCGTGGGCAGCACACAAGAGGCCCAGTGAAAAGAAAGTTCATTCCCACCCCAGTTCTAAATGTGTTCCTGCATCTCCCCACCTCTGCACAGCTCAGTTCTGTGCATGCCATCTTATATTTTAGCCCCCAACTCCCTCACCTACCAGTTTCCCACCCACTTATATATTCTGACAGTCTCCGCAACGTAGTGAGACCCATAGGATTTATTTTTGACATTATTTCAATGAGATACCAATTTCCATGTAGAGAGATTTTGCAACTGAAATTACTAATTATGATCCCTGTTGCATTGACCTTCCTGAGATCCCAGTTTTTCATACTTCATATTGTATCACTTTGGTCCCAAGATATTTAATCTACAAAAATGCATCTGACACAAAGTTTCCATGGAAAGGTAAAGTATTGGTTTGTATTGGTATATGATCATCCTCACGGGGATATGGAAGCAGTGCCTGAGAATGCCTAAGATGGCCAACACACCAAGTAAGATGTGCCAAGGTGCAAAGTGAAGTGTTTAGGTGATATTTTGTTTGCAGAGATTTTTTTGTTAATGGGGATTTCATTTCCCTTTCCCTTTTTCTGGGAATATAACTGAGTCCACACTGTAGAAATTGGCAGAAATACACTTTTCACATCAAAAATTCAACAGAGCATTGAAGCTGAGCTCCAGGGAAACATCAGATGTAGCGCACAGTTGTGTAGGAAACACTTGCAAAAACATGACAAACCTCTACTTTGGTTTAAAAAAACCTCAAAGGTAAGGGCATTAAGAATTCTGGATTTATTTACTGCAACACATGCAGTATACCAAATCAAAGGAAAATGCTGCTGTTAATGTGTATTCACAGAAGTTCACTAGTAGAACATGTGGATGCCATGTTCAGCATTCCTTAGGCTGTGAAACCCACAACTGTGCTAAATTCCTGTTTCCAGAAATTTAACTTTTATTTTTATAATAGACAGTTGTTACAGATGGAAATACAATCTTGAAGAAATTAGCAGGATAGTCTTCACAAGTGTAGAAACAGAGTGAAACAATAGCTTTCAGAGACAGTATCACAACAATTCTCCTTGACAGAAATGTAATAGGCATCATTAGGTTGTCAGAATTATTTCCTCTGTGACCATTCTGGCAAAAAGCTTGTAGTAAACAGATCTTTTCACACGTCAAACCTTCCTCCTTCACACTTGCAGGAGTATGCTGCAGTGTTTCATTGATCCACTTACTTCAGGATAACTTACAGCTTTTGAGAAATGGCTTCTGAATTTTAAATTTTCAATTATTAAAAAAAATATGTAATTCAAAGATTACTGACTAAGATTACACATAATTAAGAACAAAGATTGCTGTAAAATTTCTTTGGTCTTTCAATGAACCAAATACAGGGCAAACAATTAAGAGCTGGAAACCTTGTATTTCTGTACAAACCATCAATTCCTGAAAAATCCGACTGCATGATAGAAACAATGCTTGTCACTTCCAAGTTATCTGCCTGATCTAAGTTTAAATAAGGGATAATTAAGGGCAGCAGGTAAAAAGCATTTAGTTAGAAACAGATGAGGATTTAATTTTAAAAGTTCTTGGTAGTATGACTATATCCTACAACATATTCCAAAATTTTGAGAAGTTTTGTTTCACTGGAAAATTACTTTTATGCCATTACACCTTACAAACCTGACAAATTATCTGTTAGAATTCTATTACTGAGATGGAATGTTCACTTTTTTGTAGGAAGTTTGTGTAAAATCACCAAAATACCCAAATGACAATGATTATTTGTGTCCTTGATGGAACCAACCTGCACTACTCTTCTGTAGTGCTGCCTGCCAGTGAGAGACTGTACCTAAGCTCTGGAACTCACTTCCACGGAAAACCCAGGGCTTGTGAAAATGTCTGTGCTTCTGATGAACACCCATACACATGACAAAGAAAACTCTTGGGGGAAGGTGTGTTCAGAAAGGGTCTTCATTTACAGCCACTGGGTTTTCACTTGCTAACTTCACTTGCACCTAAATGAGACATGTTCTATGACTCCCACCAACAGGCGACTTCTAGAGAGTAACACAAACTCAAGAGCAGCACCAAGTTTGTTTGTGGCAAACAAACCAAAGCTCAATGCAAAGAATTACCTTTTTAAGCAACTTTCCTGAAAATTTGCCATAACAGTAACCTTTTTGTTCTTTGCAAAGCCTGTAACAAATTCTCCACAACAAAAAAGGAAGTGTGGGGATCTGCACAACAGCAGAGAAACCTTCCAGACCTCTTCTGCAAACTCCTGAAGTAAACCAGCAACAAACCTCCCACAAATATAAAAATTCACTGGTTTAATAAAAGAATTTAAGAGTGATTGTTTGGTTTTAAATAAAAGCACTGTTCTTATGCATCTACATTTTGTTTTCTGTAACTGTAAAGTTGTAAAGCAGCACAACTATAAAAGCAACTGTAGCCCCAAATTATTCACCTAGCATTTCTAATTAAAATCTGAGTAATAAAGATGCTCCATTATCCAAGATGAGCTGCAAGGATTCACAGCTGTCCTTTGGGAATCACTGACCCACAAAATGAATTTGTTTGAGGCTTGGAAATAATAAGAGGACCTGCAATGGCTGATGATAACTTTTGCATGCGAGTTCCTCCACAACTTGAAAAATTGACACTGGCTGAACAAAGCCACAAATCACTTAGAATATTTACTCTGTCTTTCTTTAGGGTGTTCATACAAATATTAAAGCTCTCTTTTTCCTTTCCAGTGTTGCCATTTACTTCAGTTATTTAGAGGTCAACATTCAAAAAGTCTGAAGGTTTTTGATCTCATTGGCAACTACAAGATTAAGTATTATCACATGTTTTCAAAAATCTGGATTCAGATATGAAAATTATTTGCAGCTGCAATTCATTACCAAAACCAACTGACTACTTCAAGATATTTTTCTTTCTTTGTTCTGCATATGTTTCCTCAAATTTAATTTGAGGCTGAATACTATTACTATTCTAATCAGTAAGCTGAACAGTTGGAGACTTGATCATTTTATCATACAATTTTACAGAAAAATATAGGTGATACACTAAGAAGATATATGGCATCTTTTTGTTCTTAACTGAAGTAAATATCAAAAGTAAGGCAATACAGCTGAACTCTAAGCCTCTATTAGCAAGTTTGCTCATGGAACCATTCCACTAAATTCCACTGGACACAAAAAATGTGTTCTGTCTCACAGACACCTTAGAGCAGTTCCACAAAACAGAAAAATACCTGCTCTGGAAAAGGGATGCTTTTTCTTGTATAACTCTGCCTACACTAGGAAAATTATGTGTGTCAAAGTGTCACAAGAACCTGTTTATTTGGTAAATAGAACTTTCAAGCAGCAGGGATAAGCTTCCAAAAGAAACTTCCAAATGGGTCCATAAACCTAACCACTGCATGACAGGCATAGTGCATATTTTTAATGGAAAAAAAAGAAATCATTAAAAAATGCCTTTTCCTAATATTTCTAAATATTAGGAAAAGCTCTATAAAAGATTTAGTAAGAGACAATATTCAACAGCACAACTCCAAATGACTCTTTAGTCACAGCAGGGAATATTTTTAGATCAATTCAGCTCCATTGAGTAATTCCCAATTAACTTAAAACCCAAAAGAAATTTACTCTAAAAATAAAAACAAGAGTCCACATCTAAGCTAGGGATATTGGTAAGACAATAAGAGGCTCTATAAATACACTAGAAGGAAAAAAAAACAGAAATGAAAGTGCAGAACAATTAGCAATGAGGAAATAACGGCAAAAGATGAAACCAATGAGGCTGAATTCAATTTCTTCCTCACTTATATCCCCCCTGCTCCGCAAGGGTTAACTGTAAGTAGAGAGCAAGGTACAGGACCAGGAAAAGAATAGGCTATCATTTAATCCTCATTCACTTAGTAAGCCATAATATATTAAACAGTTTAAGAGAACACTAGAAATAATGTATGAGTGGACAACATAGATAGCAGCTATACCCAATGTGAGTAAAAACCTCAGTTGTGCTGATTGGAAATATCAAACCCCCCCAGAAATTAGTGAGAAATCAACAAAAACTTTCTAAGACTTTCTTCAGTCAAGGTCAGAAAACCAACTTGGTCATCAATAGCTGATACAGACTGACATAGCCTTACATGCAACAAACAGATGGGCTCATCTTACACAGGCTAGGATTATTTACCTTGTACGGCTTTAGAAAATGTTATGTTGGCAGTGAGATGAAAAGGAGGGACTTTGGTCTGAGACAGCATTGCTTTCACAGTGACCTTGCACTCATGCTGAGCTTCTCATTTCTCTCTATTACAGCCAGCAGAGACCGTGTTCAATTCACAGGACCCCTGCCCAGACACAGATGCTTACTGCCACTGGAGATGCCCTAGGGTTTCTCACCACTTCTGGATGATGGCCTGGAAGTCTAGGGACCCCAAAGGTCCGCTATAATGTCTGTCATGCCATGCAAATATCCTGGCACATCAAATGGCACATGCTGACTTTCAAACTCTCCATCCCCCCTAAGTGCAGGATCAGGCCCTTGCTCACATGCAGGCACATATGACAGAGACAGAACATCCACGTGTCCGTCTGGAGCTGGGCACTGCCCTTCAGCTCTGATCTTGACCACCCACTAGTGATCTAGAATCTTTCTATATAAATATTTGTTCTATTTTTTTCTTTTCAGTTATTTTCTCTCTTATAAATATTCTTATTAACTATGGATTTCATATTACTTTCACATATTATTTATTCATAACTTAATTGTATTGCATCGTTATCTGTTTATACACAGTCTGTTCTATTTATAACCTCAGGTAAAATTCTGTTTGTGTACAACTTTGAGAGAACAGTTTTTACAGAGAACATTCCCTAAAGTCTTATTTCCTGTTCATGGGGATTAACATGTGAAATAATGTTTAGATAAACTGGAAAAATTTGCATTAGGCCAGACTCAAACAATATAGATCTGGCACAGAGCTGACTACGGAAGTCTTGTGAGTAATGCAGAAAGCCCCAACAGCAAGCAAAAAGGCAAACATAGCTGCTATCAGGGAGAAGGAGAAGTGTTACAGGCAAACCAGCCTAACCTGAAGACAATATAAGATAAATTATTCTGGAAGTGCATAAGCATACAAAACAGTTAACACAAGATTTTTGTGAAAAAACAGGATAAAAGAAGAATTCTGGCAAGATAAAAAAGCCTGGGTAAGAGGAATGCAACAAATGAGACACACCTTGTTTACGTGGCCTTTGACTTTGTCCTACCTGATGTTCCTCAAAACAAAACCGTGGAAATATTCAGATTAAATCACCTGTAGAGATAGTTGCAGAACTAGGTTCATGTGAACCTGAGCATCCCTACAGGTGTCACCCAAAGTTTAGTGCTGGGTCCATTATCTTCCAGTAATTTCATTCATTAACTTAATGATTTTTAAAAGCCCATACAACAAAAACCACTTTTGAAATAAAATGTTAATCCGTGAGGGGATGCATTTGCAAACCTAAATGGCCTCAAACCTCAGAAATGGTCAGAAATAAACATGAAATCAATTAAATGTGTGTAAAATACTTTATAAAGAATAAAAGAGAAAAAAACAAGTTTAAAAAGTAAGTTACAAAACAAGTCCAACTGGTTAAGTAGCAGCACAGCACAAAAATATCTTTTGGAACCACAGATGAAACAACTATTGTTATGCTAAACAAAACTATACCAATGCCCTGTGGAGCATGGAAGTCCATTCTGCCCAGTATTTAGAGCCTCAGTTAGATTGGCACAACTATTACACTTACATCACGCTTTAAAAATCATGCAGTAAGTCAGAAAGATGTCAGAAAATAAAGACAGGCAGATAATATATTCAGAAAAAAAATTATAGTGAACTATTTTCATCTATAATGTCTATCTATACCTCTAGAAAGACATCAGTTGAACAATAACTGATAAAAACCTCATGTTCACTTGCAACCCAGATACATGAAGGATGAAAACTGCAAACCATACAGAAATCCATTGCCTGTTACAAGAAGCAGTAGCTTAAAAAATGTAAGATTTGCCTCTGAAACCTCTCAATTTGGCTTTCTGAGCTAACCACTGGAACACATCTCCTTACACTCATAATTCTTCCCATGCTAGATGTTCCTGCCAGGACAGGATCTCACATGTGAAGTCCAGCAGACCACCTACATCTCCCTGCACAATATGTAAGGGTTTATCAGGATAGTTCCTGCCTGTGAAGCTGCATTTACACTAGGATATTTTGTCAGTCTTGTGGGCTGAGGAGGAAGGGAAGGGCAGGATTCATACTTGAATGTGATTTTGTGGTTGTTTATACATAGAGTTCTAGCTGAGAGGGGTACACCAGCATTACCCTGAGGAAGTGGCCATGGCTATGGTGAAGCAAAGAGCAGAAATGGCTTTAAATTGTTTTCAGAATGAGAAAAAGCAAGACAGAGGATTACCTAATTAAATGACAATGTCTGTGACTAATCAAGTATCTAAACCTGATATAGCTGACATGTGCTCCCTTTGTTGGCAATGGAGATGTTAACTGAGCCCCAGGAGGAATTCATCTCACCCTCATGCAAGACTAAATGAGCAAGACTGACACCAGTGAACTGCACTCCAGAAGTGGCTGATTCCTTTAGATTGTGAAAGGAGCCTGGGGTAAAAGTATTTGTTTTAGATATGAAGAAGTTTGGTGAAATCCCATCCTGCAAGTCCAAAGACAAAACTAATGAAGAATGTAGAAACCAAAATTGAGAGGAAAAGCTAATAATATTAGAAATCAGGAGCTCAGTAAAATTTACTAATAAAATACTAAGGTGAGGAATTATCAGCTAGAACTCAGCAGAATTATCTTTTACCTGATAATGTTGATTTGATAAAAAAAGTTAGTTCTGGCAAGGTCTACAAAACTAAACTAAGAGTCACACTTGGAGAAAAACTGTATGATAAAACAAAAATTGAGAAGTTAATTCAAATTTCCATAGCCCTCTACATCTATTTTTAATTATCACAATTTAGACTATTACAAGAAAATGAAAGGACAATTCAAGGTCAAATGACATTATTTTGTGAATTGTTGAAAGGGAAGGCAAATGGAAAACTACGGCTTCTCTGAGCAACAAAATAGTGGCTTAAGCAAATACTGTTATGTCCATTTCTTGGTACTTATTGAAGTATGGTTATTGAGTTGTTTCACATGCTATAGTAAATGCTTCACAGAATATTTCAATGTAATTTTCAGTAGCAACTGGTAATAACTGGATTTCATAAAACTATGAAAAAATATTAATGACTAATTTATGAAACTGATGTCAGGCTGGGGTTTTTCTCCTTCAACTTAATAAATGTACACAAGTTTGTAAAAACTTTGTCAAACTTACCACTGGTGACTCTCAGCACTCCCAGCATCCAGTTGAATAGCTTTTTCAGCTTTAATCTTTCCTGTAAATGGAGTACAGTATATGAAAGGATTTATTGCACTCTTCCACATTTTAGGTGACTCCCAAGAACAATCTGATTTACTCTAGCAGCAAAGAAATTGTTTTCTGTTCTTAGAAACATTGAGATGAACAATGTAACATCCTGGCTTTACTTCATTTACATAGTCATACACTTACATATAAGTATATATAAACTATACATGTAATTTTAGTATTTTCCTTTAAAATCCAGTTCAGATGCAGTTAAATCAGGGAAGGATTGGATCGGACTGCAAAGGAGGCCATCATGTCTGAAAGACTGAAGAGCCTTAAAAGCAGGTCAGACAAGCACCTGTCAGAAGAACCAGCAAAGCCATTTCAATGCCTTGGGTACAGGAATAAACTAGCTGAAGTTCCTTTCTAGCACAAAGCCTTCCCTTAAGTTCCACTTTTAACTGAATAAAGATGACAGTAGGTGATTTGATCAAACCCACGCCCCCAGTAAGAAGTTCAGATGAGATGCTTGCTGTTTGCAGTCTCAGCTGCAACCAATTAAGCTGCACTGACATTTCTGTACTGCAAGTTAACTTCATAAAAACAAAGAATAGCATACACAGTCCTCCTACCCAGTGGAATGAAAAATAACCATGAAACTACTGCCAGCTCTCCTGCAGTCTCAAGCCCTCTGCAGCACTTCCAAAAACTGAGATGAAAAAGGCTGCCACCACCCCCACTTCATGAGAATGAGCCAAACTAGACTGGTTACTCAACACCTAAGACTCGCTTTCATTCCATCATTCTTTATCTCTCCCTGTCTTCTGCTATCATTCATCAGCTGAGGTTACATGCAGTTACAGAATCACAGAATCTGCTGAGTTGGAAAGGACCTACAAAGATCATTGAATCCAATTCCTGGCTAGCACAGGACCACCCCAAAGAGTCACACCATGTGCCTGACAGCATTGTCCAAACGCTTCTTGAACTCTGTCAGGCTGTTCTGTGACCACTTCCCTGGGGAGCTGTTTCAGGGCCCAACTATACTCCAGTGAATAACCTTTTCCTGATATCCATCCTAAACCTCCCTGACACAACTTCAGTCCATTCCCTTGGGTCCTGTCACTGGCACCACAGAGATCAGTGTCTGCCCCTCCTCTTCCCCTCACGAGGAAGTTGTAGCTGCAACGAGGTTTCCCCTCAGTCTCCTCTTCTCCAAACTGAACGGACCAAGTGACCTCAGCTGCTCCTCATGTGGCTTCCCAACAAGTCCTTCACCGCCCTCGTGGCCCTCCTTTGGATGCTCCCCAATAGTTCAATGCCATTTTTACATTGTGTCACCCAAAACTGCCCCCAGCACTCAAGGCGAGGCTGCCCCAGTGCAGAGCAGAGCAGGACAATACCCCACCTTGCCTGGCTGGTGATGCTGTGCCTGATGCCCCCCAGGACATGGTTTTCCCTCCTGGCTGCCAGGACACTGTGGACTCATATTCAACTTGCCAGTGACCAGGATCCATGCTGCTGCTTCCCAGAATCTCATTCCCCAGCCTGTCTGTACATCCAGGGTTGTCCCATCCCAGGTACAGAATCCAACACTTTCCCTTGTTGACTTCATACCACTGGTGATTGCCCAGCTCTCTGGTTTGTTGAGGTTCTCTCTGCCCTCAAGGGACTCACCAGCTCCTCCCAGTTGTGTATCCTCTGTGAACTCGCTCTGTATCCCTTCCAGTCCTGTGTCCAAGTCATTTATGAAGATGTTGAAGAGCACAGGGCCGGGAATGGAGCCCTGCGGAACCCCCCTAGTGACAGATCCCCAGTCTGATGTCACCCCATTCACTGTAACCCTTTGTGCCAGGCCCGTGAGCCAGTTGCTCACCCATCCCATGATATGTTTATCCAGCTGTGTGCTGGACATTTTGTCCAGAAAGATCCTGTGAGAGACAGTATCCAAAGCTTTACTGATATTCAAAAATATTATATCAACTGGTTTCCCTGGATCAGCTAGGTGGGGTACTTTGTCATAAAAGGAAACCAGGTTTGATAAGCAGGACCTTCCTCTCATGAAGCTGTGCTGGCTGCGATCAATGACTGCATTGACCTCCAGATGTTTTTCTATACCTCCCAGAATAATCTGCTCCATAACTTCACCAGGCACTGAAGTAAGACTGACAGACCTATAGTTGCCAGGGTCCTCGTTCTTGCCCCTTTTGAAAATCAGGACAATGTCAGCCAACTGGTCAGCTGGACCTCTCCAGATTCCCAAGACTGCTCAAAAATTATCAGGAGAGGTTTTGAGATGACACCAACTAGTTCTTTGAGGATTGTTGGATGAATCCCATCAGGCCCCATAGGTTTTTAGGAATCCAGCTGAAGCAGCAGATCATACGCAATTTCCAGGTTGACTGGGAACTGATCATCCTTGCAGCCATGGTACTCCAGCTCAGGGTACTGATAACCCCTAGCTCCATCATCCATGTTGAAAACAGAGGCAAAGAATACATTAAACATCTCTGCCTTCTCCATGTCCCCGTTTGTGAGGTGACCATGCTCATCCTGCAATGGGCTGATGTTATTTTTACACTGCCTAATGCCATTAATACATTTGAAAAAACTCTTTATTGTCCCCCACAGTCCTGGCCAGCTTCAATCCAGTCACTGGTAAACGCAAAAGATCCAACAACAGAATTTACTGTTTTCATTTACTTTATGTCATAATCCTTACTGTGCTGTAGGATTTATGTACAAAGCCAAGTTGCTACTAAAGCAAAGACAGTATCAATTAAGTTGCTAAGAGAGTGCAAGTCTTCAGGAGTATTTAGATGACAAAAGGACTGGAAAAAGCAAGGACCTTGAACAAACTGAGGTTGACTGTGGAATATGTTACAACAGCATGAAGGCATCACACTGCCTTTAAGGATGACAAAGGACAGCTGAAACTGCTTTGTCAGTGACACTGTCACTGCCAACACAACAAAAAGTCAATGAGAGGTGTCACAAAAGACAAAATAACCCAAACTTGGGTTACACTTACAAAACCTGATTTGGTGTGGCAAAAAAGTTAGGGGCAATGGAGAGACAAAAGAAAGAAGTACTCTGAGATAAAGGCAAAAAAGATTATTTTAAAAACAGTGCCTTGACTGGAGGAGAGTGAGACAGTATAGAGAAGATGTAGGTTTTAATGTAAGAAAACAAAGGTCCAAAATAAAAAGGGAAACAAACTGTTCCTCTAGCCAATATCCATCCAGACAGTGAAAGAAAGGGCAATGATTTTAAAGGCTACCAAAAAAAAAGTGCTATGACGGAGAAAATTAAAATCTTGTAGAGATTAAACTGTCAAACAGGACATATGGGGAGACATGTCTGGAAGCAATCAATTGTCACACACCACTTCTGTTTCTGGTCAACAGATCCTCCAGATTCATAGTTTCATCACCACAAAAGAGACTGCTGATATGAAGGAGTGCTCCCTGACCACAGGAAAGCAGAAAAACAAACCTTGACCCAGCCTCAGCATTTATTTATTCCTCTTGCTCTCCCAAAGATGTAATTAAGAAACTGTGCTAACAACATCTGGGAGTTTTCACATTCTGTATCCATCTGTTTCTCAACAAAATACAGGATTTTACAACCATCTGCAGAGACAACAGCCACCAATTATGACCAATTATACTTCTCTGCCACTGATTTTGGATCTCTCATTGAGGAAAGAATGAACTGAAGTTGCAAACTGTGGTGGTTTACTGTACAAAACATCATCATTACAGTACAAATGCTCCCATCTATTGAATCACAAATTCCTTATATTGGAAAACTTAACCAAAGTTCAAAGCATGTTTCACTACATTCATACGGCATCCTTCATAAACATTTTTCCTCTTACCATCAGTTACATATTTCCTCTTCTCCTCAGCATCAGTAGTCATTTCAAACAGATCTCCATAAGCACGTGCAAGCCTCCAAAGAAAGTCCACACAGTTTTCGTACTGAAAGCAGAGGACAGCTACATAATTAAACTGATCAGAATGTGATTTAAACAGTTCACTTTCACAATGCTAAAAATTAATAACATGCTTAAAGCACGTAATCAGAAGATGGAATAATTTTTTCTTAATTTTCCATCCCTCTACATACTACTTTTAGTTCATGTGGGAATCAATTGACCAATCTTCTATGGACAAAAGAGAATATAGCTTTTGTAAACACCCTAGACTGTCTAAAGAGGTTTTATTTTATAAATCAGTTTAAACTTCTCTCAATATAAACATTTACAAGGTCATCCAGCAAAGTACAACAAATCCCTGAACAAAGTGATGTGTATTTTCTTTAGGGAAGCCATAAGCACCACACTCACTCACAATATCCCATTTACTTTTCTTGGTATTCCAATATTCAGATGAAAACACAGTCAGAACTAATGCTTGCCAAACCAGAATAAAATGGTTCACTGAACTGAGCACTGCACATCAAACCACCTTTAATTTTTACCTGGAGTTACATATGGGCCCAGTAAAGCCAACGGAAAAATTCACATGAATGGTATTAGAAAGGTATGAGCAGACTAGATGCTCACAATTTCAGAACAGTAGGTCTGGTTACTACTTAATTCTACAGGATTTTCTCACACAGACTATTCCACACCAGCAGAAGTAAGTGTATTTTACATTGTAAAAAGCCCATGATCTTTCTTTCATGGAAGAACTCCTATGTCAAACACAGCTTCAAGGTTATTGAATCCGAATGGGATATAAAATAGAAGAACACCTATGTCCGTCCACACAACATGAATATTGACACCACTCTGCAATACTGCTTTTTGACTGTATTTTAAAAATATGCTTGAAATTTCATGGTCCATTTCTATGTGCATTTTAAAGCTCTCAAAAGCAGAGTAAAGTATAAGTTAATAGCAACATAATATTAAGTTTACCCATAATACCTTGTCATCGTTCTCAAGCAGCAGTCTGAAGCCCTCCTTTTTATCAAGCTCTGAACCCTTGTGCAAATTGTCCACCTGCTGTAAAAAATTAAGCAAGTCTTCATCTTCTTCTGATTCCACCATGGTATCAGGTGATTTCATCCATCTCTTTTCTTCCTCGGAGTCTCCTTCAGAATCAGTATGAGCGGTAAGGTAACTAAAATCACAGAAAATAATAACCATTTTTTTCTTTAAAAAAGGCATTGTTAAATAAAAAGCAAAAATTTCAGAGTACAATTTATCCTGGTTGTCCAACTTTAAAGGATTTTTTATTAATTATATAAAGCTTATTGTTATTATTACAAAATCTTTATCTTCAAAGGGATAGCACAGTCATATTCCAAACATAACAGGTAAGTTAAGCTGCCTAATACTCCATTAAAAAAATGCAGATACATATTAGAAACACATGTAGCCTTGTGTTTCATATGCAGAACACCTGAAATCATTAATGTGTTTTAAGACATGCTCTGTAACCCTGAATAGGCCTCTTCAACTCTTTACCTCAATTTCCTTATTTTTTGAACAAGGAATGAGCTTACTAACCAAAATATAAGTGCTATAACAATCATTTATACAATATTTTCTTAAACACTTTTAAGATCTAAATACAAGCCAATAAAAATAACATCATTGTTATAAATTCTTTATTTCTCCTGAGCATTCTGAAGTTCAGAGTATCTGAAACTGGAAAAGAGCTTACATTGATTCGTGATGCTTAGTGCACAAGGCGGTCAAGGGCAAAGAAATACTTGCAAAAGCATAAATATCACACAGAGATAAGCAGGTGGCCTTCCTGTCCAAAGTGCTGAGAATATATTAGGGTACTCCAATTTCAAAGAGGAGCAGCTGATAGCATTGTTTTTTAAAAGCAGCCTTTTGCTTATGTACTAAAAATGGACAGAGAAGCCTCATCTTCTGCATTTCCACTTTTGAAAATATTGCTCTGGGGAGAAGTAATAATGGAAACCTATCAGCTGCCAGGTTCAGAGATTTTCTAAATGGTTACTACAAGTATGAAAAGCATGGAATGTACTATACACATTAAGTAACCAAATAATTGAAATAGACCATAACAGTCAGAATATTAAAAAATCTATTTATTTTTTCAGAAATATAACCAGGACAAAATGCTAGCAGCCAAAATGAAGGTTATTAATCATGGCTTTCAAATATTCTGTTTTCAATATGTTGCTTTCAGAACAGACGGGTGTATCAGAGCAGATACACTTCCAGCCTGTAAATGAACAAATGCTTATGAAGCTACAGAAGGGCTAGATGTGGCACAACAGTTTTGCTGCAAAATTAACCCAGTGACACCAGAAAGAGGAGTCAAAAATACATTTGGATAAAACAATATATACACAGACCATGTGTACATATTCAAACTGAAAAATACCATTGAGCAGAACAGAGATGGGAAACTTCGTATATTTCTACAGATTTGTTTTATAAAATCTTGATGATGCTGAAGTTGATGACACATCCTATGCTGTATCTTGCAGAGACTATATTCAGTCACTGAACATTTACTTTCATTTTCTGAAGCATGTTTAAAAACACAGTATATTGTTCTTTCATAGTTATTTTGAAGTGGGCACAGATATATATCATAGCTGCATTTGTAAGAGCCCCAACTTAATCAAATGTATAAGGGAGTTCCTGGGGAGTGGGACAATCTTTTAGCTCCAATACAAAAGTCTGTGATGTGAAGTAGGCTTGGAAAGTATCTTTCCTCACGTGGTTTAGATGCTCCATTCCCCCTAAATGAAAGATAAATGCACTGAGGATCTGGGCAATTCCCAACCTAAAATAGGGACACTAGACAATATAAAAGAGCAACAACTAAGTTGCTGACACCCAAGCCCATTGGGCTGTCAGTCCAAACAAGCCCAGCAGAGATTTCCAGCAGCACTATATCAAATGTCATGACAAAACATCAAATTGACGCCAAACATCAAATTCACATGACATCAGGTAAGTAATATATTTATTGGGAGACTCACAGAAAAAGCATGAAGTAGGTTAGTATCTAACATACCATGTGAACCCATAAGGAGTTAATACAAAACAGCAGAGACAGCAGGGTCATGTCTTACCCATTCCTGCTCATCTCCACTGTACTTGCAAATTCTCTCCTAGCTCCTCTATTTACCTGCTTTATGAACCCTCGAAGTATTTAAATGTGGAACAGACCCTCTTAAACATTTATTAGAACATCATAAATTTCAATTTACTTGTTGGGCACTATCTGCCTTCAACAAAGCAGCTAATAGTCTTATATATCTATGCATTCTACAGCACTGAAATCAGTACTGACACAAACAGATGTGGAGATTCTTCTTAACACAGCTTAAAAACTCCAAGACTTCAAGGACTGATAACACTACTCCAAAAAAGAAATAAACAGAAAACAAGGAACAGTCATTATTGTTTGTTTTACAAATACAAAAGAAAGCTGCGATTTTACCTGGTATTTTCCTGCAAGAGGTTTTATCAGATGATCAACAGAAAAGTGATTTACAAGTGATAAACACATTGATCAATATTTGAAAAACAGAAGAATGTTTAAAAAATGTCCAGAGTCAGTGCCAACTTGTTTTCACCTTTATTACCAATAGATTTTAAATAAAAGAGAAAAACAGTGATAAGAATGTGAGGAGCAACGATCAACCAACAGGACTCAGTTGTATCACAATGGACTGTTCAAAGTTCAAAGGACAAATGGAAAGTGTACTGGAGACTCACCCCACTGTGGCTAAGCAGTTCAGTAAATCCCAGCACCCAGTACTGGATTAAAACAAGCTACATGGTGTAAAACACCCCTGTGGTATAAACACAGTTGGGTGGTTCAAAACCTGTGTTGGGGTGTCTGTAACTTGGCAGAGACTGGGCGTAACCAGGTATCATTTGTTCACAACACTTCAGCTTTTACACAGATCAAATATTATGTCATCTCTCTGCCAACTTAAAAGAAAAACACAAGCTGACACAAACACCCTCTCATCTGCTCTGGCTAATTCCACAGAATGGTGATTTTATGTCACAGATGGATCTGGATCAAATTTGTACTGTATGATTCAGCAAAGTGCATATCCATCAGTAATGATAAGTGGCTTTCAAGGAAAGGTTTGGCAAACTGGATTCTTAAGCCAACTGAAGGTTGCATTTAAAATAAATGAACAGTAAAATAAATTAGAAAATGCTAAGTGGGATGATACTCAGAAGCAGGCAGGGCAAATTTCTTTTCCTGTTGACTAAACTATTTCAAGGAAAATTCATAAATAGAGCATCTATCAGAAAAGAATTTACTGCAGTGAATCTTTCTGGTGCCTGATGCCAAATGCAATTTGAAGAGCTTGGATGCTGGGCCAGCTGAAGACAGGTTCCAAAATGACACTGATGTCCAGGGTTCACCACTGCCATATCAGGGAGGAAACAACTTGAAAATCACAAAGAGGAGAATTCAGTAGCATGTTCAATTCCAGGTGATCATCTAGACACAATTTATTTTATTTGTAAATAAATGAGTGCTTGTTACACATTCTCAAACGTTAAACATTGAAGTTTTCACTAGGACATTACTGGAACTGAAACAAACTAAAAAAAAATAGAATACAGAGAAGCACAGACTAGAAACCACAGACTCTTTACCATTTAATGTCTCATCCATTCAGTGCACCTTCCACTCAGACTGTCATGTAAAAATATAGCTCATTTATTAAAACACGCGGGACATTTCTCCACTTACAGAAATACATAATTTTTGAAAGGCAAAACAGAAAACTTCTCTTCCCAAAGTGTTGAATACCAACAGTGACATTGAGAATATGCCCAGAGCAGATCAAAGCAGTGAGAGCCTTATCAGAGACTGTAAGCTTCCAATATTTAATGAAAAAACTAGGTAGTACTAAAATCTTTTCTGGAAGAAGTTTACAAACCTGAAACCAATGTAGTCATCCAGCACAAATCCATAAAACTCTTCAGATTAGTTTATCTGTCAATTCCCAGCATCTACCCATTTGTCGATTAAAAACAGAAGCACTTAACTCAAGCAAAATCCTATCTTCTAGATCATGAAATTACTGCTGAGGCAGTGAAGCACAATGCACTTTAGATGGGAGTATAGAAAGGTGAAAAAATGTTTTATCAGTAATGAAGAGCAAAATTTTTTTTCTGTAGTGCAAAAACAAGCACCTGAATGCACCATTGTGTGTGGAATTAGCCACAGAAGAGTATAAAACAATGCACATGGTGTAATGCCTACAGCATATGAGGCAGTGATGTAGAGTAACTGGAAAAAACCCAAGTGTTGCTATTGACCCTCCTGGCCATGCACCAGTCATTAAAGTTACAGAAGACCTTGGAAAATGCTATGTATATTGCAACTGTACGCATTAGGATTAACAATCTATTTGCAAGAGGAAGAAAAAAATACTATTTACTTAAATGAAATCAAATTATCTCAAATTTAGAGAAGATATGAAAATCAAACACATCAAGTACAAGGTGTTAATAGGAAAAAAGCCCACCTCTTTTCATAAGGGATTGAAAAACAGCATTGGGAAAGAACATAGCCAAATGACTAATGCTAACTGTAACCTTGAATTATCTTCCTTGCTTCTGACTGTACACAAATACTTGTCAGAGAAGGCCTCTCTTAAGGACACACTCAATGCTCTTGCACACTATAATCACTTGTATTGGATCACCGCATCAGCTTCTTCGTCACACACAAGAACCTGAACACACAAGTCTCCTTGGCTTGTTTTCAAACAGCAACACATCACTCCTGATCAGAAAACAGGATTTTCTCAAATAATAAATAATGACAACAAATAATAAATTATACGAACGTGTGGAATAACCCTTGCATTGCATCTGTGGACTTGGTAATTTGTAAACTGGTCCCTTTGCCTTATCTGCATCTCTGAATATTTTATTCATAACGTGAAGGCCTATGCAAACCAACCAATGGATGAAATAATCTAAGAAACAAAGAGAACCAAGATGTTTCCACACCAGATGAAGGAGGACTGTGGTTGAATACTTATGCCAACCCCAAATACTTAAAATAAAGAACTGGTTCAAAATAGAACTGACAAGTCTTAAAATATGGTATCAAAATATAAGACTTGTGAACCATATGGGCTGGGATGTAACATAGAAAGAAATTCTGCTCACAGGAACTGGCAATGAATGTGGAGAAACTGTTAAATATAGAATTCCATTAATATGCAGCATGTTAGCTGTCTCCAGAATGTTACAGTTAGTTGAAATATTTTAAAGAGAAAAGGTGACATAAGATGGGCAATTTACAGACATAATGCTGCCTACACAGACGTGTAAGACATGCTGAGAAGTAGCTCAAAAAACTCAGTTGCTATAAACATAGTATTAGTAAATTGCATGTAAGTATCTAATCTGATTATACCAAAACAAAGTTGTAATTACAGGAGATTAATGTCAAGACAAAAATATAGTGCCTCTCCTGGACTCCTGGTACACATCATTCCTCAGCAGGTTCCTCAACTCATGAGAATAAAAGACCCCATTAACTATAACGTGACTACAAGATGGGATCAAAATTACGAACTTTCCACCTGACTGAGTCAGTACTCTAAATTCCTCATGGTCACTTTCTGAGCCATCAAAGAGTGTATACAACAGCTCATATACATAAACATTGCCACTTGTACAGAGGTTCTCCCAGACTTAGTTCCATAGTACGCAATGCCTCTAGGCAGAACACAGTAATAACTCATCTGTGAGGCTGATAAAAAACAATTCTCAGGAAAAGCACATGAGCATTTGTACAGTTCGAACAAACTCTGTCAAAGACACTTTGCACTAGAAGAACTTTTAAAATTACACCATTATTCTGAACTTTGCCCCTCATTGCATAGCTATGTAGCAATACTGCATTAGTATTACCAAACACACTCTTAAAAAAGAATCTCTATTATGCTTGGCATTAAGCCAACTTCAGCCATCGTGCAGACTCAGAGATGGTCACCAAGAGTCTTCTCTGATCTAAAAACTGTTAATCTGAACGTTTGTAATTATTTTTCCAGAAGTATAAAATCTATATCAAACTTTTAAAAGGCTCCTGTTTACAGTTTCATATAGGTAATGATGCAACTTGCACTGCATGTGTACAGTAGAATATGCAGATTATTAATAACTCACCCTCCTTCACTTTCTGCCTCCTCAGAGCTGGTAGTTTCTCTTGCACTAGGAGCTGTCTCTGCTTTTCTCCGCCTTGTTGCTCTGTGTGATGGGCTAACTCTCTGAACATCACCACTTCCTTGAAGCTCATTTCGAACAAGCTCTTCAAGTTTTGGAATAGCTTCTTTCAGAAATTCCACCTCTCTCTTCAGTTCGTCCACACTTAGTAGCAGGCCATTCAATTTTTCTAGTATCTGCAGTTGCCTTCTATGTAAAACCATTACTGCTCCTTGGTCATTAGGAGCCTCATTTGGCAAGACCATAGAATTAATTCTGTTACCTATATCCTGCAACCCTCGAATACGCACAGCTGCACCAGGCTTTCGGATCTTGCGGTAACAAACCAGCACCAGGCTTAATCCAGCAGTCCCTGCCATTATGCCCAGCATTAGTCCTCTGTTTTCGAAGGGAGACATTTCTGCAGGCTCCTAGAATTGTTAGACAACAGTAAAAGAGTTTAAGATGTTTCCCAGTGCTCTACGCAAGCGACTTGCTCTGCTCTGAAACCACGAAAGGATAAAGCAGAAAGAACTGCAGACACAAAGTTACTCTTTTTGCAGGTTCTGCAATACGAGGCAGCAAAAACAAGACCAAAGTGGGTTTGGGGGTGTGAAGGGCGCTGGCACGTGGGCAGGACCGCAGCCTGCACTCTTAACCGTCCCGGCATCTTGGGATTTTTTTTGTTTTAATGCGAGAAACTCATATAATCGGATTTTCCGCCACCGCAAAGAGGCGGAAACCCAGCTGTCAGGCCGGAGCGCCGCCCGGAGGGGCGTCACGCCGGTCCCCCAGCCCCTCCGCGCTCCGGGCTGCCGGAGCCCCGCGCTCGCTTCCTGCCCACCCGCAGCCGCCCCAGCCCCGGCCCCGGCCCCAGCCCCAGCCGTCCCGGCAGCGCCGGCCCCGAGCCCAGCGCGGCCCCCGCTACGTACGTACGGCCGGGCCGGGCCGGGCCAAGCCGGGAGCAGCAGCGCGTCCGGCCCAGAGCCCGCAGCTCTCCCGCCGCGGCACAGGGGAGCGGCGGCGGAGCCGCCCCGGGGCGGCGATACCCGGATCGAGGGGGCCGGGCCTGGGCCGCAGCGCCGGCCGGGCTGCCCGGGTGACGCGCGCTGCCCGGTGGAGGAGGGATCCCCGCAGCGCTGGGAGTCCCGGCGGGCCGTGCTGCCGCTGCTGCGGGACGCCGGCTGCACCTGCGACGGACATGGCTGGAAATAGGACGTTCTAGAGCAAGTGTACCTGTTCGTGTGTCTGTCCTCAGTCTGGTGGCCGCTTGATTTCACCGGTTTAACCTTTTGCTACCTCTAGGCCACAGAGAAATTGTGTTTCCACTGCATTGGTGGAGACCTGAAGCTGCAAAATCACGGAGAAACCCCGCCCAGTTGCCAGGAGGACGGGCAGTCCCGGCAGAAAAGCCTCACTGCAATTCAAGCCATCTAAGGGCCCAAAGCTGATTTTACCAAAGTCCATTATGGATTGCCCAAAGTCTGGAGAAACTTATCATAGAGTGATAGAATGGTTTGGGGTGGAAGGGAACCTTAAAGGCCATCTAGTTCCAGTCTCCCTGCCGTGGGCAGGAACACCTTCCACTAGAACAGGTTGCTCAAAGCCCCATCCAGCTTGGCCATAAACACTTGCAGCGTTGGGGCATCCACAGCTTGCCTGGACAATCTGTCCCAGTGCCTCACCACCCTCACAGTAAAGACTTTTGTACTAGTGTCTAATCTAAACCTATTCTATTTCAATCTGAACCCACTTTCCCTTGTCCTGTCACTCCATGCTCTTGTAAATGGTATTGCCCCATCTTCCTCTAAGTTCCCTTCAGGTCCCAGGCCACAATTAGGTCACAACAAAACCTTCTCTTTTCCAGGCTGAACAATCCCAGTTGTCTCAGCATTTTTCATAGGAGAGGTGCTCCATCCCTCTGATTAACCTGGTTTTCCTCATCTGGACTCATTCCAACAGATCAATGTCCTGTGTTGGGGACCCCAGAGCTGGATGCAGCAATGGAGGTGGAAACTCACCAGAGCAAAGGGGCAGAAGTTGGATTTATCAGAGTGTAGAAGGTATTTCTCCGGTGCCCCATCTGAGATCACTTTTACTGGTGACTCTCACAAGACTCTCCTTTACCCTTTTATGACAAAATGATCTGGCTCCTGTTTCTGGCCTTGGATAGAAGAAGGATCACCAAAGACAACTTGCTCTGATCATTTGTCTTGGAGTGGCAAGACCTTGAAGGCTTGTGGAGAGCCTGTCCACAGCATCCTGCCAGAATTTACAAGCATAAAACTCGTGTTGTTCTGTGTGAGGGCTTAAGGAAACCATCATGGATACCGCTGTGTCGATGCAATAGAAGAACCACTTCAGCAGCTGAAATTGTCCTCAACCATACAATCAGAAACAAAGGAACACAATTCTTAAAAAACATAGTAATTGCCTTTAAAAAGTGAGCAGACTGCTGTTCAAAACAAAAAAAAGTACCTAGAACAGGTAGCAAGAACTCATAATTTTTCAGTCTTAGTAAAAATTAGCAATTTTAAATCAGTCTAATGTCTATTTATTGTCAAAGAATTTAGCTTAAATCAACTACAGCTCTAAAATAATTTTTCATTAAGATCCTGAGGATGAAATTACCTTATGAGACCAAACTACAATGTGAGACAAAGGTAGAAATTTGTTGGAATGAAGAAATGAACACTGTTTCAGTATTTTGCAGGTTTCCCAGTTACAATATAATAATAACAAAATGTATAATCTGTTCATATGTTTGTAATTTGAAATTTTTAAACAAAGGATGGAAATCTCTTCAATTTTATGGAAACCTCACTAAACTCAATTATTTTAACAAATTTCACTATAAGTAATGGTTTTAAGATACACAATCCCTCAGTATTTTAAAATGGAACAAGAAAACATAAATCTTCATATGCTGATAGTGTTTCAAGTGTTCAGGAATGGTAATATAAATGTGTTGGGAAACCTTTAATTTTTGTTTTCCTTGTTTTTCAATATATTCTGCCAAAATCTTTCCATAAGCCAATTAAAACAGGAAAGGATTTCTAAAAGAGAATTAATTGGAGGGCAAACGTGGCACAGAGCTGAAACAAAATACTATGGATGCAAAAAGCTAAGCAAGTATAGTTGAAGATTTTCCAAAGCAACTGTCTCAGACTACAGGCCTTAGACAAGGAGAACTGTTTTCAAAAATAATGGGCCAGGAGAACTACCATCTACAGCTGCCTGGATATGTAGCAACTATGAAAATCAGGTCACCTGTCTGGTCCCAAGAAGTTATTGCATATATGTAGAAACTTGCCTAAACACAGCAGCTTTCCAAGCTGGAGAACTAAACATCAATTTAGCTAGATTTGACGTAATTCAATTGGCCTAATTTTGACATATGTTCTAAAAAACCTGAAATAAATGTTTTTAGAAAAGTACTGTTCTTTTGCATATGGATTTTTCCTAGTTAAAAAAAAACTTTGTTCCTAAAGTCCTAAAAAACAAGTACAGACAACCATCTGTTATAAAATGGTTAGCCCCAAATATTTTTAGTGTATTTTCAGCCTTACTTCCAAAGAACACAAAGTTTATGCCCCCAGGTTGTCCATGTGTTGTCCATGCCATACCATGACACTTTCTCCACTCACTAGCTTCTGAACATGGAGCTTAATTTCAACCAGTTGTGACAGAATATGTCAAGATCATGAAATTGTAGAATCATAGAGTGGTTTGGGTTGGAAGGCATGTTCATGATCGTCAAATTCCAACTGTCCTGTGATGGGCAGGGACACCTTTCACTAGAACAGGTTGCTCAGGCTGCATCCAGCATGGCCTTGAACATTTCCAGGGATGGGGCATCCACAGCTTCCCCGGGCACTCTGTTCCAGTGCTTCACCACCCTCTGAGTAAAGAATTGCTTCCTAACATCTAATCTAAATCTCTTTTCTTTTAATCTAAACCTACTTGTCCTATCATGATTTGCCCAAGTAAAAATCCACTTTCCCTCTTTTTTGAAGACTCTTTGAAGTATTGGAAGGCCACTCCAGGTATTTTCAAGAAGGCCAACACTTTGGAGTGGCAAGACCTTGTGAACATCCTGCCTCCCTCCACCCCCAGCCCCAGGCAGATGCACAGGAATGAACTTAGCACACCAGTGCTGCAACACTGACACACCTGCACAGAGCACCAGCCTTCTTACAGCACTATTTTTGTAAAACCAGGACAGGCAGTTTACTGGTCTTTTGGGAAATGTTGAACTTGGACAACATTTTTGTGTCATGGTAGAAAAGTTAGGACATTATTGAGTGGTTGTGTTCAATGGATCAGAGAGCCATTACATAGTAAGTAATTGATGCATTCTGTTTCCAGACAAGGTAAGAATAATCTACTGGTGGTTTCACTTCTGTATGGAAGGGATTTGTATTTTACAATTTTCATCATTTTCTTTAGCTGTAATTCTGTCCATTTTCTTTCATGATACGCTTTTCTTTCTGAAATGCCCCTCCCTCCCTCACCCCCAAGAGATTAATCTATTGCTTGTAACAGATACAGAAACCTTTAATGAGCTAGTAGCAGTTCATACTTATTACTTCAGCAGTTGTCTTGTAGGTGTAAAGTCAAATATTGTTAATATGTCACCAAACATTGTGAAAGCTTAAATACCTTTGACCAGACTTGCAACCAGCCTGCCAGAAATCCTGTCTGGATGTCAGAACAGTCAGAAATCACTCTTCTGTCAAGTTTGGTTAAATTCTTCTGAATTTTTTGCTGTAAAGTTATATCTTACCTCAAAGGGAAGCACTCACTGTCAGACTTGTCAGTATTCTCTGCTGCTTTTGGCCTGAACAGTTGTCCAGTGCCCCTAATGAGAAATTAATCAATTTAAGTTAAAAGGAGATGGGTAATAGCACACTGATATTTTCTGTTTTCTTAAAGTAAAATATACTGCTTAGCACAGTTCCCTTGGGAGATGAGGCTGCCTCTGCCTTTATGTCTCCACACATGCAAATGTAACTGTACCTTTCCCTCCTCCCCAGTATTTTTGAATCTTTGGCCAGTCTCAGTCAACTTCAACAGAGAAATTCTAACAATTTTTGTTGAGTTAGTTGATCTTTTAAAGAAGAAATTTCTGAATTAGAGTCATTGTTATGGGGAAGATTGCTTATCCCTTGGTGCAAAACTGAGAATCCACACCAGAGAAAAGCATTTTGCAAGGACAGGAAAAGCTAAAGCAGAGCTCACATTTTATCAGATGTGAACAAACAGAACTACAAGTTATAACCTGATGGGAAACCTGGCTTTGTTAGTTCAACTGTACTCACAATCATCTGTTTGTTTATTTATTGTGTTGATAGGATCCAGTGCTGCAGTTTCACCTAAGTACAAATGGTCACTGATGGCATGGCTTTTCAAACAGCAAAAGAAAAAAATGTACGTACTGTTCCTGCTTCTTTGTGTCTTCAGGAATTTCAAGGACATTATCAAAATATATTTATAGAAGCTCTGTTAACTTTTTTAAGGCCAAGGTAGATGATTCCGTTTCCTTGATGTAAGAGATGATAGCTGGCAGTCCAAAAGAGTTTGCATATGTTGTGTTGACAACAATAGGAAAAAATAAGCAAGGCTACATCTGATGTAATTTCACAGCACTGCCTTATTTCTTCACAAAGAGAAATTGTCCTTGGAGTGCCTGGGTAAAAAGAGGAAAAATATATGAACAGTCATAAAAAGAAAAATAATATGTGTGTATAAAAATATATTTTACATGTATATGTATATGTTCCTTGGGAGTTAAAACTCAAAAAGAATCAATGTTTTTATAAAGATGTGTGTATGTGCACACTGTATTCCACATCACCCACTGTATTTTCTTTTACTGAATGAAAAGTGTCCTTTTTTCAGCTTCTCTATAAATATGCTATTTCATATTTTAGTATTTTAAAGTACTAAAAGTATTTTAAAGAGCTTTACTGTTTCCACCTGCAAATGGCAGCATGCCCCTTCCTGAACTCCAGTAAATATTGCCTGATGGCCCTCGGATGTCTACAATTTCACATTAAAAAATCATCATCCAGGTGATGTGGTCTGTTCTTCCATCATTTCTGTCCCTCTTCTCTGTTACCTCTTGTGAGCTTATAAAAACATTTCCTTTCTGATTTCAAGTTTCCATCTAGGGCACTAAGGCTTTGTGTACATTAGCGAGCAGTGGGGTCTGACAGCAGTGGGTCTCTGGGTCAAACAGCTGGTGCTGATGCCATGACATCCATGTTGTGCCCTGGGTTAACTTTTGCTAACTCCAGCCTGATCACAGGGGCTGTGTGCCCGTTTGTGGCTGCAGTGACTCTGCTGAGCTTCTGCAATGGATATTCCCAAAGTGCAACCATGCCATAATGAAGCAAAGCTTGCCAAACTGGGACAATTGGGAGATTTGCCTGCGAGGTGCACACCTGACTCAACCCAAAGCATTGCTGTCCACATACATATTTACACTAGGAGGGACTGATGGGGCTCCCACAACCATTCAGGGCAGAGTGAACACAGCAGGAGTTCACCTCTCCCCATCAATTGCTGAGTGCTGGCAGAGGGGCTCCTCCTTCATCGTGGGAGCGCTTGTGAACAATGGCAATCAGTAAGTGCCACTACAAGCACCAGGAAAAGTGGTGAAACCAGGTGAGTTAAGGGGAAGCATAAACAACACCTAACCACTTAAAAGAGTTTTCCTAAGTACCGTAACAAGATTATTACTGTATGCAATGCACCCACACATACACACTCACACAAATATATTTATGTATACAGCATTTTAGTTTTGCAGGTAGTTTCAAGACACCTGATGTGCTTTTTCATAAGGAGATAGGTGTTAAAGTAAAATATAAATGTAGATTTTATTCTTTTAATTGATGTTTGCAGCCCATCCTGGTGTTTAAGAAATTTTCCTTGTGATTCTGCGCTGCAGATTCCTAAAGAGTAAATAAACCAGGTGGGCTTTCTGCATTTTGGTGAGATGGGCTCACACGTCCTTTGCACATTCATAGTTACAGTGCTGCTATCTTGTGGGAAAAAAGGCAGCAGCAACTGCAACACTTGCAAAAGTTGATATTGAGTCATTGTCAAGAATGTAATGATGGCCTTTTAAATGTTTGCACGTTTCTTTCTAATTTAGATAAACTGTGTTTTTGTGATTAATCCATTATGTTACATGGGGAACCATTATTCAGTGTGGTCCAGAATTTTGTCCTGCATTTCAGCAGAAGTAACAAAACCCCTCCCAGGACATTCTGAAATATAAGCAGTACTGCTGTTCCTGAAAACAGTGAAACTGCTTCTTCTATTGCCACTTCTGAGAGATATTATTTAAAGCTATTGCATGGCTGTGCAATGTGCAATTTTAAAAATCCATATCTAATGAAAAGATAGAAAAGTAGCTTGGGCAACATTACAGTACTTCTATGAAACAGGCAGATTTTTGGCCAGAGTAGTTGTTTTAGCTGTATTGTCTTTGGCATGTGCTTTGATAGTCAAACTGAAATACCATTTTTTTTGTTGTTTTTTTTTTCTGAGAACAACAGAGTATGATTCCAGAGCTAGGAAGAAATTGTACAAACAACCGAAACATGTTTTTATTTGGTTTGTTTGTTTGTTTTGCAGTTTGCAAAACCACATGGAAATACAGATTTGTATGTCAACAGGCACATAGAATTTTTGACAGACTTCTATTGCATACTGTTATAATCCATTTTACCAAGTTACTAAGCAGCTTTTCAAGATCATCTGTTTTCATAAAAGAAATATTTTATATTTTACTCAATAGTCTTGGATTATGAAAGCAGGACTTAAGCAACCAAAACATCTAGAAAAGTCAAATACAGCCCTGCCCTTCCAAAGGGTAAGAAAATAATTTCCAAAAGTATTATGATATATTTTATTTATACTAAAATATGGTTTATCTTCCAGTTGTGAAACAACCATTTTTTCACTTTCTTGTATTTTAAAAAACATTATTTAAATTTAAAACACTTTTAAAGGAGTCTATACATCTGTATTCCTCAACAACTACAAGTCCTACTGAGCAAGAAGTTTGAAATATGCATAAAATTTAGCACTACACCCTGAACAAATCTGATACTAATCAAGAGTTACTCAGAAGAGCCAACAGCATGTGAGGCATCAAATACTGTGGATAAGGTATCCACTGCACTATTTTGCATCAGAACCTGATTCCAAAATACAGAAAGAATGCTAAAAAATGTACTTATTTTTTAACTTACTGCAGCATTATCCCAAATGAGGGTGCAAATGGAATTTGTAAATGTGCAGAATAGGAAATCTGTTTCATCTCTGGGTACCGTCTACTCATTTGTGTAGGGCTGCAAACCAATGTTGTGCAACAACATTTAAAAATTCTTTGATATTTTCACTAAAAACAATACCGTGCCAGTGTCATGATGCAATTACGCCTCTGGGTCGTGATGTTTGGAACTGCTGTTGCGGGCTTGCAAGTGGGAGTCTGTAGAGGGCAAGGTGGGGCTGTGCACATTGAGCAACACCAGGCTAGGGAGGTCAGGGCAAGAGCCAGCTACTGGCTGCCTCCAAGGCTATGCATGGATTAAGCTGCTCCCTATAACCAGCCTGGTTCTCTCCCAACAGCAGAGCTTTTGCAGGGCTGGTTTAAGGCACACGTGGCCCACAGGATTTCCCCGAGGCCACACACCGTCCTGAGGGCAGCACCTGCCTCACGGCCACACCGCCCTGTGTTTGCCACCGTCCCCTCACCCCAAAGCGGCAACAGCCGCCTCCTGCCGAGGGCTGGGGTTTGTCCGACCCCAAAGCCACCTCTTGCTGAGGGCTGGGGTTTGTCCAACCCCAAAGCCACCTCCTGCTGAGGGCTGAGGTTTGTCCAACCCCAAAGCCACCTCTTGACGAAGGTTGAAGTTTGTCCAACCCCAAAGCCACCTCTTGACGAAGGTTGAGGTTTCTCCAACCCCAAAGCCAGCTCCTGCCGAGGGGTGCTGCCACCGGAGCTCGGGGCAGGGCAGCCGGGCTCACACGGGAGAAGGGGGACCCGTGCCAAAGCACACACCTGGCACAAGAGCAAGGCGGTCCGTGCTAGGCATGGGCAGGCACAACCTGCAGACTCGAGCTGTCGGAGGAGCCAGGTTGCACAACAGCCTGGCAACAGAGCGTGAGAAGCAGCGTCGCTGCCTGGTTTCACAGGAGCCGTGAGGGGACGGTTTCCCCTGGGACAGCAGGGGACAGGAGCCACACCGTGCACTGCGCCATACGTGGCGTGCGTGCTTCTGGGGCAGGAGGGGCGCGGAGCCCACCACGTCCCCGAGCATGTCCCCACATACCACAGGTTCTCTGAGACGCCCGGCAGCCACACGGGTCACTGTCCCTGAGGGACTGCCACCCGAACTCCGCCTCTCCCGGGCGCCCTCAGACGCGGCCGCACCCAGCGGCACCACCGGGTGGCGCCCGAGCGCCGCGGCCGCCAGGGGCGGTCGCTCTCTCGCCTTTGCTCCCTGTCTGTGTCCCAGAGGCCGGCGGCGCCCCTGGACACGCCCCTGGATACGAGGGAAGGAAGGAAACGTTCTAAAGCACGCCCGTCCCCGGTGCTCCTTGCTTCTCCGGGTGCTTCGCCTGTGCGTTTGGAGGGATCGGATGGCAGCGGCGTGCCACGGGTTCCTGCTGCCATCCAAAGCAGTACTTTTACATCCTTCCTTGCGCTGAATCCAGTATGCATTAGATAGCTCAGCTCACTGCCTTGGCTGAGAAAACCGCGGCTTTGTTGTCGCTGTTGTGCCAGGTTGCTGGGTTGAATCAGCTCAAGGCAAAGCCCTTGGTAAGAAAAAATGGCAGGAAGCGCGTGGCCAGGAGCTGAAGGAGAAAAGTGACTGATTTGGCTCATCTTATGGAAATGCATCGCTAATTGCAATTGTTGTAGGAGAAAGGGTGCAAGAGGTACGAATTAAGAAAGGAAAGACAACACCTTGTATTCTATGCCTGTATCAGAGGCAGACTATCAGATCTCAGGACTAGTTAAGAGAGCAGCATATATTTGCAGCATATGCTCTTGTTTCTAATGTAGATCTTAATGACAGTGCATTATCATGATGTGGCTCTGTGCAAGTTGTCCCTTAATAACAAAAATTCAGCTCAGAGTGGCATGTCCTTCAAGTCTTAAAAAAAAAAACAAAACAAAAACAAAACAAAAACAAAACAAAAAAAAAAAAAAAAAAAAAAAAAAAAAAAAAAAAAAAAAAAAAACCAAAATAACCCAAAGAGACATGGAAGCAGTAGAACAGATGCTCAGAAGTAGAATAACCACAAATGAAAAGTAAAGGTAGAAACAAAGAAGTTGGAGAAAGTCTCTGTACAATTTTAAATGCCAAGAGAGCTTGTTTCTGCAACAAAGGTGGTCGTGACTTGGATTCCTACCTCCTGAATTTACATGTGTCACCAGGGTACATAGCTATAGGTTTTCTGTAACTTCTCTGGGGAGAAAGGCCCCATGGAAAGGGAACAACTCTTCAAGTTCAGTGTCAGTAGTTGTCCAGCTGCTTCAGGCTGTAGACTTCAGTCTTGCTCTCTGTGTGCCTAGGGTATTCTGACCTCTGCCACCTGCAAGACATCCTTGTCATGGAAATTATTTGAGGCACGTATTGGGTTGCATTATATGGAAGGTCAGCCCATGTGATACTCATTATCTCTTTGGTAATAAAAAGGGTGACTTTATTTACAGCCTTTGGCAAAATGTCCTGCAATCTATTTTGAACTGAAACAGGAGGACGAGCAGAATATCACGAAGTTGTGGTGACTTCCCTGCTTATCTTGGCTGCCTTCTCCTCTAGAGTTGTACTGAACAGCAGTCTGGTGCAGCAAACAAGCTTGGCCAGTATTTATAAACAAGCATGGGTTGCTTGATGCATTTTTTCTTATCTGCATATTTTTCCCCTTTTTTAAAAAATACTTTAATTGCTCTGAGGCAATGGCCATCTTTATCTGTGATGGTTCTAAGACCACAATCACTGTTCAACTGTAATGCATAATAAAAATTAGTTCAAACTGAGCTAGAAAACAGCATTGTTATAGGTATTTTAGTTAACCGGTCAAGTTACTGCTTGACTCCTACTTCATTTACTAATGTCTACATCTAAATACCATGAGAAAGTAAAAAACTTAGTGCACTAAGCAGATATTTTCATCATGTTTCATCATAATTTTCATCATGTTTCACTTTCTAATATATGGGAAAAGGTAGTAAATGAAGAGTTATTATTTAAGAAAATAACATGATAACTGATTTGTTGTATAAGCTGAGCCAGCCCGTCATGGTAACACTTCTACAATATTACCCATCAGGAGCACTGTCCTAATTCGTTTGAAGAGCCCAGCTTCAGTGGTAATAGTTTTGGACCTTGTAATTTTTGTAGTTGTGTATACATCAGATAGACACCATTGTCCAGCTTGGCTATTTCAAGGTAACAAAATGCAAGTTATTAAACAGTTTAATTTGCAAAAAAGCAAACCCTTCTTTATGAAAAAAAAAAATCCAGAAGAATTCACTTACCTCTTAAATTCAAAGAATATTGACCAGGACTAGGACTCTAATAAGAAGCAGAACTTTTTATCAGAGGACTACAGTGTTGTATAAAGCCTTTGAAGTCCTTGGCAAGGCACATGCAGTTTTTTGGCGGTCACACTAGAGTGAATATGCATACGTAATTCTGGAGGGAACATCTGACATTTCGGAAGTGCATTCGTGCTTGGATTGTGGCAGCCAGAACTGCAGACCTGCTATCATGCCAGGGCTCCCAAGGCCCTGCGCCTTCCCTGTGTGAGGCCCTCTGGGCCATTTTGCCTTTCTCATTTGGAGCAGCAGTAGCAGCATGGAGCAGAGCTGGCTGGAAATTTCTGACAGCAGATTTCTCCACTGGGAAAAAAAAATAACCCAAACTGTAATTGACAGGTTTCTGAGTAGCACATTGGCTGTGAGAGAAGCCAGGCAGGATCCCAAGCTGCCTGCTTCCCCTGCAGGCTTACTTGGCTTTCTCTATTGGCAGCTCTCATACTTTCTGGGCTTCTTGACAGCTCAATAGGGAAAGTGAGGGAACCTGTGAACCTGAGAGGTGGGAGTATGCTCAAGGTCTCATTGCCACTTTGGATGGGTAGTCTTTTCTAGAAATGTGGGAGAGAAATTCTGGTTCTCCAGGGCTCTTTGCTCCAATGAAGTGGACAGCAGTCAGTCTCTTATTCCAGAGCACCTCAGGCAATGCCAACAGCCAAAAGACCATCCATCCTTCTGCAACCCAGAAGAAGCAGCAGGGATGAGGTGCTATAAGGTATCCTCTCTTCCTTTTCTGAGATGCACTGGCAGAAGGGACCCATTGACTTTTAATTATTTCATCAGCTACCTGGGACTACTGTGTTTTCCACTCCTGGCACACAACATTTTCCATGGGGATATAGTAAAGGGCATTTAACCTCCACCAGGGAGCGAAGGGAAGAAACAGAGAGTGATTCATAGTTCCAAATGACAGTTCTCAGGCTGAGAAAGGGGTTAGTGCGTTCTGGCTGCTAGCTCAGCTATGCTTGTGTCCTGTTTGAAACTCTTCTTTGAAACTGCTAGGTATCTACAGGTTATTTCAGCAAGCAGTGAAATATAGCACATATAGTTCCTTTACCATAAATGCAACAGAACAGATTAGCCAGACAACACAGGGGGACTCTGCTTCTCTTCAGCAGAGGTTAGAAACTGCTCTACAGGGAATTTAACTTAAGCACAGGAACACCCAGTCTCACGTAGCCTTCAGAACAGCTCAAACCCCAAAGCCTTTATTCAGGCCCTGATTAAACAAACTGAACAAGCGTAAATCAAACTAACATCATGGCTTTGCTGAATTCATACCCTAGGATATGAATTCATATCCTAGTCTTTCTCAAGTAAACTATTCAGGGAAGTTAAAACTGGGCTTTAACTTTTGATTTGCTCTTTCAAATTAGATTCCTTACACCTGTAAATGAAGCATATGATCATTTTTTCTTAAGTTGTCTTCATTTTTTCACAGTCACCTGTAACTTATTTTCCCAGTTAGAGGTATTTGTTAGAGAAAATAGAGCAGTACAGCCTTGTAAGATATCTGATCAAGGAGTGGAATTAAACTTGTGACAACTAAGCAATTTGACAGAAAATTGTGAAAACCACATAAACATTTCACTGGTTCAGTTTTATTTTGTGAGAAGAGAGGTGAATGTTTTTTTAAATATGTCTTCTGTACACAGCAACAAGAAGTTATACTTGTATTTTCTTCTTTATAAGCAAGTCCAGAAGTGTCTGGCTAAAGTCCAGCAGACATTTTTCTTTGTCCATTAAGGCAATCTCCTACACAGTTTACCAGGGGAGGATGAAATTCCTCAAGCTGTGTTGTAAACATTCATCAATGAAATCATGTTCCTAGTAACAAGAACAGCAGACAAAATTTAAGACAGTGCTACACTGAGTGTGCTTTACAGATGGAGACTGTAGAATCAGGAGTGAACCAGCAAAGCCTAAGACCAAGTAAGCCACTGTGAAAAGATTAAACAAGAGAATTTTCCATCACAGAGAGTTTTGAGGTTCATGGAAAGTAGGAAAACCTGGTTCTGTCACTCCAACTGTAAGACAAAGGAATATTTAGATGCCAAAGGAAATAGTCTGAGAAAGGATCTTTTTTGCTGTGTTGAAAAGCCTTGATCCTTCCCTGCAGCAGTACTTTACAGAGACAACCTACACTTAATTTAAAGGTGCACAGCCTGTAATTTCTTCTGGATGAACTTTTTGAGAATTCTATGAAATGTTCCTATTGTTCCTCTGTCTTTGTATTGCTCAAGTTCATTCCTGTTGAATGAAGTCTCTAGAGATGACAGCTGAAATGTGGGTCCTGTTGAGACCATGACACACAATGGGCAGCATTGATTTTAACTTGGTGGTTCAGCATGGGACAGAAAACAGGCAGTGTTGACAGCAGTGCCTGCAAGCTGCTGGTCAGGGAGGCTTTTTATCAGTTCACCTTCCTGTCTTCCTTTTAAGCTGCAATTTATCCCCTCCTCTGCCAGCCTCCCTAATTAGTGCAGAGGATTTGTTTGTGTATAGCCCTAATAAATCATAATCACCTTCAATATAGCGCTTCCCCAGGCGCTGACCTTTTGCTCTCCGACCATGTCCATGCCAAGTTCTGGGTGGAAGGATTGGGCAAGGATTTCCTATGTACTGCCATCACCAGCAACAGGGAACCCAGACTTCCCTTCCTCATTTAGGCCTGTGCTAAAGGCTACTGCCATTAATGAATTATTTCCTTTATTAAAGCATTTCACAAAATTAGATAAGGATAAAGCCAGAAAGTGACCTGAACAAATTACTGCAGAACTCCTAAAGCATTTAAAAAGAAAATTAAAACTTCTCAGGGTCTTATATTTTGTGACAAAACAAAAGGCATATTGTTCCAGAAAAATAATAATTTATAGGAGACTCTGGAAAGGTTTCTTAAAATGCTGATGGCAAGAGGCTGATGAGGTGGGATTTTCTGGACATACTGTGAGAATATCAATACCAGCCTTTCTGCTGCTGCAGGCTGTAACTGGCTTTCAAAGAGTTACTTTTTTTGCAGCATTGCTCGCAGGTTTCTGGTGTGTGAGTCTAGTGAATCTGGGAGCCCCATCAGGCTGTAACTTATGCAGAAGGCTGCACTGAGTCCTGGCAAGTGCAGGCCTCTGGAATTTAGCAGTGCAAGAGAAGGAAACAGGCCAAACCATCTACCTGAACTGCTACTCCCTCAACACATTCCTCTGTGGTGTTTCTTGGCTGGCTGCTTGATCTCTCAGCTCTAGGACTGAAAAAACCCTAGTGCTTGAAGTTATATTTCTCACAGTCCTTTACATAATGTATGTAGCAAAAATACCCTAGAATACTATGAAAGTTCCATTTCCCAAAACAAAAAAAAATCCTGAGAACTAATTGTCTTTTCCTAAAATCATTATTTATTTTAAGTTAATAGTCAAGAGTAGCAGATGGGTGCTCATGAATTAAGATTCAAATATATGAAAATCAGAAGCACATGGTTAGATATTTAAGTTTCCAATTTTGTTTTGAGTAAGATATTGCAAAATTAAAACTTTGAATAGGTTGACTTTTAAAACATTCATAATTAGAGAAAGGTTTTAGACTAATACTACCAATCTAAACCTACAAATTTATCCTGGTCTGTCATAACCACATACAATTCTTTCTTCATTGTGGATGATTTGGTCAAAATCCCATCAACTGCATCCCCTCCTCTCCAGGGGATGTCTATTCCTATGGCTGTTTAAAGCAGATACACAACTGGTGTGAAATTGAGGTCCTACAGAAACAAAGAAGCTTAGCACAGGAAAAGATCCAACATACAGTTAGCAAAGTATTATAGAGCTTACTTAATTTGTGTTTCCATATTTTACATATGTAGATGACTACAATCTTTGCTACAGAGGGTAGAGAGGTTTCTGTGTTTGTCACGAGAAAACAGTGTGGGTTAGACAGAAATGAAAGTCATTCATGTCAGCCAACGGGAAAAAGCAGGGCAGAATTCCTGGAAATTATGAAATTAATAGTTTTGTAAATTGTGGAGTATTTCAGATTGAAAGTGTATGGAATTGTTGCACATTTGTAATTCTTTTGGTGACTGTCACAAACATGGAAGGTTGTTTCCAACAGGAGTAGTGTTTAGCATGAATATTTCTTAGCTGTATGGTAGCTACATAGTGAACAGCACATTTCAGCAGGGTAGCAGTCTCAGCACAGTGATTGTGTGCACAACACGCTGCTGTACCTATTCCACACACCATACAAGCATCACTCAGCAAGGAGAGACAGGAATTTAGAAGTAGTTTTGCCCTATGTATTTGTGGGCTCTTTCTGTTTGTGTTGATGAGACAAACTAAAGCAAGGATTCCTATTACCGTCCAGGCAATGATTGCCACTGGTAGCTTCTACTACACCACAGACTTACGTCAAGATAGTCTCACATATATAAAATTGAAGTTCTTTGTTGTCCTTATCCATAAAGTAGATAATCCTTCCAAATGTCCTGTGTCCAAATGACCCTAATATGTCATAACATTTGAGTCACAGCTCTCTATTTCATGGTGCTATTGGATGTCGCAGAGTCCTTAGATTCATGTCCAACTGAAGAGTCCTTTCAGTGCCTTCAGCAAGCCTTGGATCCCACCTTGGCTTGCTTAGCACATTGTTTTGGGAAGTCATTTACTCTCCTAGACTTCACCCTCTCTTCATTCTGGAAAGCTTATTAATTTATAAGCCTTTAGGATCTCAGCTATTGTCTTAGTTAGATTTTGGAGTTTTTTGTTTGGTTGGTTTAGATCTTGGCATTGGAATATGAGTTGTTCATAGACTAAGATGACCCTCATGTTTATAGGCCTCTGGAGAAAATAGAATCACAAGTCTTCAATAAAATCTAATCAGCATTTTAAGTAACTCACAGATATGAGAGTTTAACTAAACAAAGAAAATACCCTGGTGTCCCACCCCACAGGACCTTATCATGGTCAGCTTGGCTTCTGTACTACAAAAATATCCTCAGTTCTTCAAATATGCCAATAAACTTCCCCTGAGAGGCAGACTTCAGCAAATAAAGCCCTCTCCTCATGCTATATGACCAACATTTTCTTGATAGACTTCAGACAAAAGAGTCAAAAATTTCTCCACTGACCTAACAGGCTGCCAGAGGAGCTTAAACTGCTGTAAGTATGGGAAAACAGAACAGTTTAAACCAGAGAAATAGGATTTAGGACAAGGTGATGTCACAGCCCAGCATCCAACAGGAAAACATCAAACTCTGGAATCCTTCTAGCAGCCGAGCAGTTCTGTGTTAACATGGGTGTCACAGGGGAGTTTTTTAATAGACTTGCTATACTGAGCCAAACTGAGATCTTCAGAGAGTTATGGGAGAAGTGGAATATGCACATCTGGGAACCAAACCAAACCTGCTCTGATACTTTATTGCACAAGGCTTTCACTTGCTATCACCTATAAAGGAGCTTGTACAGTGTTTTAATTATTTGTAAAAGTTCACACTGATTCTCCAGACAATTGAATTATACATGGACATATACAGAATAAAAGGCTTTATTGATGGATATCAGATGATAACATCAACAGCCAGAATAAAAAAAGAAAAAAATACTGTGTTCCTATAGTAACGTGTTATTTTTCTTTGAATAAAAGTAAGCTAGAGAAAATAGTATGTTGCTAGCCCCTCTTTCTGAGTTGGTAAAAAGGTGATTGAATACATCCAGAGTGTAATGATGTTCAGATGGGATACTGGGAAACAGAACTGGTCAGGAATGAGCAATTAGTGTGAAGGAAGGAAACATAAAAATGAGGTTAGAAACATAGAGAACATTTTTTAAATGGCATTTGTTTTCTCTTAAAAAATAATCTTGCAAAAAAGATATTTTCTTTTCTAAGGTAATTTCTTTGGAATTGGCTAATAAAGCAAAAGGTCAGTCTAAGAACAGCAGAAATTAAATTTCCAAGAAAGGTGTAATAGCAAATGCATAACTGCTGTTAGATGCTAAAAAATATAAATGCTTTACAATAACAGCAAACTAATTAATGCTTTATGGGAAGGAGAGCTCTGGGGACCCTCTCAAGACTCAGAGAACTTCTGAGGTAGAACTATGCTGCACCCAGCAATCTCTTCTTTCCCCTCATATGCTGTGCTAGCCATGACACAAGTGCCATTCTGCCATCACTTCTTGTTCATAAACCACCAAAAATTATTTTAAAATAGCATTAATTTCTTCTTTGGTTTAAAACTGCAGAAATGTTTAAAACTGCAGATATGTTTGCTACTTGTCTCCAGAGAAGGTGATTTGAGGAATTAGTGAGCATATGGCCTATGGCATTTGGCTTTCAAATGTATGTCCTTTTACTCAGTCTTTGAATGTCCTAATCAACCTAAGTCTTTATCTAATTCTATGAAAATTTCTAATTCTAAATAAAATCCCAGGGATGTCTGTACAACTTATTAATGGTCATTACATTTACAAAGATGCTGAATTATGGAAGACCTCAGGATGTGTGTTATTCTGCATTTGTTAGTAGGGTCTGTACTCTGTATCCCTGGACTTGCTGAATCTGAGTGTACCCAAACCAAAGCACTGCACCATTGTGTTGTCTCCTACTTCAGCCTAAGGCTGACTTAGTACTCAGGTCTGGACCACAGCTCAGGCAGGCGGCACTTGCCTGGAAACCCAGACTAACTGAGTCAGTTCCAGCCACCAGGCAAATCTGGGCCCCTCATACATCATGCAAAAATGCTCAGTTAGCAGAATTTAGTGGTAGCTTATTTAGGTGGCAATTTTTAGCAGAAGTCTTTCTAACTTGCTACTTTGCAGGGGGGGAGGGTCTGGTGTTGACAGATGGAAAATAATCCAACAAATTCAGAACAAAAAAATATAATGCATGGTTTCTTCTGGTGTTGGCTTTTACAAACCAGAGCCAAAGACTGCCACAGTGATGAGAAATATGGGTCAGGAAAATACATCTAGAGTTCGATATTTGAGGGCTAGCTGGGGTCTGAATGTGCTCCATGTTACCGTGTAAGCACTGGGGGAGCTCCCACTCAATGGAGGGCAGTGGCAGAGCTCCATAAATCTGTCTCTAAAGGCTGTGCTGGGATACAGCTGCCTGGGCTTGTGGCAAGGTCTTCCTTGCAGAAATCACAAAGACTTCTAGCAGTCTAGGTTTTTTTTATGAACAGCACAATTTCTCTTTCAGTCATGCAGAAAAATTTCAGTTTCCTAATCTGTATTTAGCAAACCATGGGAGGATCAGGCCCCAAATGGGCTGAGGCACCCACCTGCCACTTCAGCTACCTGAATTCAGCCCTCAAATCTCCAAGTAGCTTTTCCAACATACCGGCCTAGGGAGGCAATGGAGCTGTCTGACTGCCAAATTACTGCCTCTCAGCATGTCATAACTACTGAAGTGTGGATATGTCCATGCTGTTACCTGTTTAAGCTCTTCTTAAACAAGCTATTAGCAGATCTACATTGCCTGGAGGTCTGGTTCTTTAGGCATTTTCTGTTCATGCTCTCACAGGGCCTGACACACAGTGTTCCTGGCAGAGGTGTTTCCTCATGATTCATCTAACAAGTGAAACCCATGGAAAACACGAGAATGTGCACCCCACCTTTCCCAAAAGGCACATTCAGTATATGTAGAATAAATAATAACACTACTCTCTTCTCATGAAAAGAGTCTGACATGGTTTTAGGACCTCTGATGAGGATAAGGCCCGTACTGATGGGTATTGAGAGGTAAATGCATGCAGCCCATAGAGTTAAGTCTCACGTCTTCCAGAGTCTTGCTCTGTCTCCCAGCACATTTCACTGGCTTCACAATCAGCATTTCAGCTTCCAGAAGACCCAAGGACTCCATACACAGCGTCTGACAAGGTATCCAGGTACTTAATGGGAGTAATGGATCCTCTCTGCTGTTAGTGCAGGACATGAGAGAAAACGTGGTCAGGGACAGCTGGGGGCACACAGAGCACCACCCCTGACAGCCTGAGTTAGAAATCTGAAATGCATGCTCTGCAAGAGACTGGTTTCCCTCCTGAAACATTGGAATAAAGACCTCCTTAGTAAAGAATTGTGCTTAATGTAGGTACATTGCTCAGGCTCTGGTGCATACACCATAATAAGGTAATACAGCTTTTTGTGTGTACGTGTGTGACAGTTCCCTCCATGCACAGTGGCCAAGCCTTAAAAAAGGCCTGTAGCAATTCCTTTAACCCAGGTGAAGTTATAAAAGTGTTAATAGAAAATTTCCCTGCATTTTTTTCCCCAGGCAGCAACAGAGGTAGCATTTCACAAATTTTCTGTCTTGAAAGAAAATATTCCTTCTTTTCCAAATCAAAATCAGGAATTTCTTTCCCCCTCCTTTATCTTCTTTTGTAACAGGCTTATGCAAAGAAGTTTGTGAAATATTTGGATTTTGGAGGCTGGTTCAGGCCCATTATGGGGCCTCTTGAGAGGAGTTTCTCTTAAGCATCTCATAAAAATCTTGTCAAGTTTTTGGTATGTGGGTGAGTTTCCTGTCTCAGCTAAGTTCGTCTCTTTCACCTTCTCCATTCTGGGTTTCTAGCATATTACCTAACAAGATGCTGTTTGCTTTACTTTTTTAATGTTCTGCATCCTGTGTGACATGAGTGTGCACAGCACTCAGGAGTTAACTGCAAATTAGGTGCTCTCAGGTACTTGTTTGTGCAAATACTGAGGGCATTCACACCTGGAGGGTATTTTTCATGCTGAAAACAGATGCATGTTTCTGAAAAGATTGGCCGTTCATCTTTTCCAAACTATTGATAATAGTTTAACCTATGTTTACTAAGCCACTGTCCCACAAACTACTTGTAGGTTAGCACATGTACTGTCCGTACAGTCTTAGGGCTATTTGGATGGAAGGAACCCTGGTCTGGCCCATGGGTGTTATACGACTTGATGTGTTTGTGATGTTGGGTTAACCTGCAAAGAAACTGGACTAAAATCTTGGAAATGTTTTCATTGCAGCCTTCACCTGGCCTGACATCACAGTCACACGAAATAAACAAGAGCCTCACCCACTAAAACATTTCAGGCTTTATGTTTTAATGAAGTTTTGAGTTTATGCACTACTTTTGGTGAAAATCTATTTTGAAAAAATTACACCCTAAGTGCCTTTATGTTTGTGGGTTTCCCCTTCCCTTGATCATATTTTATTTTGTTCTGTTTTCTTTACTAATTTTGCCAAAACTAACTTACGCAGACTTTGGTTTGCTTTACTCTCAGGTTTCTACTTCTAACGTTATTTTTAAAAGTTTTAAAATTTGGACTCAAGAATAAATGTCTCAAGTTTTCAGAGCCAGAGTAATTTGCTTTAGTGAGATGGTGTATTGCACCTGTATCAGCTTAGTGGCACAAAACATCTGTCAGGAATTTTTCATTAGAGTTTTTTAATTTTATTTTCGTTTAGACAGCAGAATGAGAGCCTAGCCAAGAACTTAAAAGACCAATTATGCTTTAAATAGTTTTACTAATAATACTGAGAAGAAATGGACTGCTTAAAGGACTTGCTTGCTGTGCACTTGGCCAGTGTGAGTGCTCAACCATTATTACCAAAATCCTTCATACTTGTGATCAACAAAAAAATAGAGTGTCAGAAGTTCTATCTGAATCAGGCATGGGTTCAAACTATGACCTGAAGAAAAATGCGGCACTTTATTAAAGCTGTAGATCTGGCTCATATGCCTGGGAATCATAATTTACTAGCATTTTAAATCACAGACATATTTGGTGATATGTACTGATATCCTTATGTGCTCTGAAGAGGAACCTTGTGCAGTATTTTGGGTGCTCAGAGTCAGACATGTCCTGCTCACCATACTTGGTATTTCTGTTCATGACCTAAGCAAGGTTTCATGTAGGCAAAACTTGTGGTTTCTCCTGTTGCTGCCATTTTAGCAGGGATGAGTCCCTTTAATACATAAATTAAGTGAAATCAGTTTAATTACATTTTATTTGCCCAGTCTGACTGAGCCCTTTGCCTAATTAAATGATTTGACATGTAGGCAGGGCTGTCCATTCTGAACCTCTTATTTCTCCCCACATGCTGCTCTGCCAAATCTTTTACTTGTATTGGGAAGGCAAAACCAGACAACAGACTGCAATGGTGAGAAAAACTAATGAACAGGGTCTGCATTTGACAGCTTAAATGAGCTGATGGCAGTGAACACCTAAATTACCTTCTGAGGCCAGTTAAAGGCATGTCTGAAGCTGGGGCATTTACAGGTAAGATGCAGATCTATAAAATTGCTCACAGCCAGTCAGACTCAGGCTTCTGGCACAGCAGTGAAGCAATTCATTCATCCTGACCGTGAGCAAAGCAAGCACATGTGTCTCCCTGATGGAGTAACATAGCTATAGGCACAGCTTGCGGCTAAAGCTGCAAATACCTTGGTCTCTGATGGGGTGCTATCTCACTCCTATCTTTAAGCTACCCCATGGGAAGGTCATGAATGTTGTGTGTGTCAGCCCTGGTTAGTCTCCTTTCTCCAGACCTCCAAGGTGCAATTTTCTGGCACAAAGACCCAAAAGAGACCAGGGAAATGGATATGCTTTAGCCTACCCTTCTGCCATCCTTATGTTGGGTAGTACTTTCCAAAGAGCTGCTTGAGGAGTATCTAAGTAATTATGCCATGATTGGTAGGCATTGAATGATCAGCTGAAGCCAGCTGGGAGGAAAAGTGAGAGAAGCAGGTGATGACCAGAGCTGAATGAAAAATCACTCATGCCAGACCCATGCCTGTTCCCAGGCAGCTTAGCATCCATTTGTGCTGGACACAACCCTGTATTCATTCAGGAGGGGTAAGAGGACTGAGGCACACAGTAGGAGCCAGCCATATCTCCACAGCCGCCGTGCCAGCATGTAAACCCTCTCCAAACAGCCTGCTGAGTCTCCACCTGTACTTCTTTTCTCTCATTCCAGAACCCATGATTTGCCTCACCCATTGGCCTCCTGGTTCAGCCATCTGTAGTGTCTGCTGGAGGAAGGCTCAGAGTGCTCCTTCAGCTGCTTAGCCCCTTCTGATGTCAGCTGTCCAGTCACCTGTACCTCCAGAGCACTGTTCAGCAGTGCCTCCTTGCTTTTTGGGTATCTTCAGAAGTGAGGCAGACAGAGGTGCTCTGCAAAATGTTCCCCTTCTTGTCTTTAACTGTGAATTGACAATAATTTATCTTCAGCCTGCCATTGTTGTGGTGGGTTTTATTTAATTTTACACCATCACAAAGTAGTTGACACTGGGAGGGAACTCTCATGATCTTCAAGGCCAAGCCCCCCCCCCATCCTTTGCTCAAAGCAGGGTCAGCTAAAGTAGGTTGCTCAGTCACTTTCTGAATACCACCACAGATGTAGACTCCACAACCACTCTGAAAAACTTGTGCCAATGTATGATCACCCCTACAGCAATTTTTTTTCTTATGTTTAAATGGAATTTCTTATATTTTAGTGTCTGGCCATTGCTTCTTCTCTTTCCAGTGGGTACCACCACAGTGCCTGCTTGTGGCCCAAGTACCTTAGGATCCCCATTTCCTTTTTTAGAATTCCTAAATTTCTTGCCAGATTTCTTCAGCATGTCAAAGTCTCCCAGAATGACACCAAAACCATCTGGTGCATTAACCACTCCTCTTTGTATTGTACAAACTTGCTGATGGTGCAGTCTGCTTTGTTATCTACATCATTAATGAAGAATAGTCATGTGTTTCAAATGCTGATAGTTTTTATCCACTGGAAGCTCATTTCCTCCTTTGAGATTTCTATTTGTGAATATCTCACTTGCAGAAAGTATATCCAAATGGTTCTTCATTATTCACCTGTGTGTTTAAGGTGGAACATAAACCCATGGAATTAAGTGAATCATATACCAATCCAATTTGTAACAGAATATTTCCAAGAAAGTAGTCTTGTTTTCAGAATTAACCTAATATGGAAAAACATCCAGAGGAACACTTGGACTTATTTTTGACTGAAGTTTCTCCGCAGAAACAGTCTGTTTTCTAAAGAGGTTTTTGTGGCTAAAGCACAGAACAAACATATGAAAAAAGAACAGAGAATACATTAAAGGATACTCCCTAGCCCTGAAGTAAAACAGAAATGCTGGAAATAGGATGCTCCTGCACAAAGAAATGCATATGTGTGTATATATATATATATATTTAAAAAAATATATCTATATATAAAGTATGTATAAACAATAAAAAAAGATTATATTTTCACTTTCCACTTTCCAGTATGAACACAGCCTAGCTCTGGTGACTGCTGAGTATTGAACAAGTTTTCATGCTAAATACCTTCATTCTGTTGATGTAAATTTGTGCTAAAGACAAGGGACAGATCTGAGGTGAGGTAGTTAGAGTTTCATATGCGGACGCAGATACTCTTCTAAAACTTTCAGTGTAAGAGGTGGAACAGCAGGTAGAGTTTGCATCAAGAGCTCCCATCCTATTTCCTAGGAGGAAACAAGGCCCAAAATGTCTCTGAGAATGTTGGTTTTCGTTTCTGTCCGGCCACAAGTGCCTCTTCTTTGTCCTGTGTTTTGTCATACTCATTACCGTTCTCAATCCTGAGTGGGAATTGGGCAAAACATAACTCTTGTTTGTTCCTTTTTCATGTTCCCAGGCTATGTCCTGTTTGATTAGTGGTGTTTCCTTTTTCCTGTCCTTTGTTTATTACTATAACACATTTCCTGTTTATTGGTTTATAGTAACCAGACAAAAATAATGTTGTTTAGAGCTCTGTCTTGGAAGTGCTGGAGGTTCAATGACACATACAATTTGAGTCTTACATGCATTCCCAATATCTCAGCTTCCTCCTCTTCTCCATTTCTCCCCACACTTCCCAGTTCTGCTCCCTTTGTCATCACACACCCCATCTTTGCTTTTCACTCACCCCATAACCCTTCACTCACCCCATCTTCTTATTTCTGGCAGGGCAAACCTAAGTAGTTGGCAAGAAGGAGGGAAAGAACCACAAAAATGAGCCATGGTGCAGCCAGTGTAAACATAAGCTCACAGTGGCACTGGTAAGAGAAGCGAGGTTGGACACTGTGTTCCAGTGGCAGAACATGTGCAGGGAAAGCCAAACAACTTGTTGAAACTGAGACCATTTCTGGGCATCCACCAAAAGTTGGATTAAAAATTCTAGTTCTAAGTAAACCAGAAGTATTGACTTTGCTTCCTTCTGGTTTGAGGTCATTTAAAGTTTGCAGTTTCAATATCTTCTCATCATATTGAAGACTTGCTTTTCAATTACTATTTTCTTCTTTAGCAAAAGCTCACATTCACAGGTATCAGCCTAACAGCATCTGGAGCTTTAAAATAGCAGGACACTACAGATGTTGCCCCAAATACTAGAGGACCCAACAAGCAGAATGCCCAGCCTGCCTTTAGCACAGTGGAATGCCACTATTGATTCTGTGCCTGAAATTGCCATAAAATTGCTAGAAGTTTGGAAGCAAGTCCAAATATCCAAGTCCAATATAAGCAAGATATTTCTTCAAATATCAGGTTCTTCACTTGCACAGTCCCAGAGGGCTACCTTCACTATACCCTGCTGCTCCTCTTTCACTCTAGGCTTCCACCTGACAGCAGAGTCCTGCCTGGTCTGGAGATTGTAATGAAGAATTTTGGAGGTTAGAATTGGACAATAGTATAATGTCTAGCAATAAACCTGACATTTCATTGCAAGAAATGAGACCTCATAACCTGAAGGCTTAGTTTGTAAAGTGATGTCAGAAGAATGATTTTAATTTTTTAATGGCTGGAAAAATAGCTTTCCTTCTTGCTAACCATTTACAGTCTGTATAAACAAACCTATTAGCAGTCTAGAGCATATAGAAAAAATTATGTCTGTCCAAAAGGTGAAGAAGATGCCCTAAAGACAGAATTTAGATCAGATGAGACAAGGAAGAATCGTACCAAGGAACCCTTCTGTGAGAGATTTTGTTATTCAAACATTCAAGGAAACACTTCAAAGGGCTTGGGGAAGCTAACTGCTTGGAACCAAAGCATGCTGCAGGTCTTTTTGGGGTGTAAGTCACACCAGAGTGCCAAAAAATATTTTTTAATTATTAACCCGACTCCAGCATATGGAGTTTTACAGTGACAAAAACCAGCTGCAGCATGAAATGTCATGTAATGATTCCTCCAACTAAGGTAACTGAAGGTGCTCTTGACACCATTGTCAAGCTTTTGTACTTGCAAGTCGCCTAAATTAGCGATTTCAGTTAACTTTTCTAAGGAAGTTTTCTGTCCATGTGCTTATTCACTAAGATAATGATGCTAACTATTTAGATGCCTAATTACAAATAAAGTGTCTAACCTGAGGTGTAAAATGTTGTACTAAGTTCCTTGGCAGAGCTTACAGTCAAGTGCTGAAAGAAGGGTTACTGCAACCCAGAGCAATGCATTCCTATCACTTGGCTGGATATTTGAGAATGCAATAAAAAAATAAAATCGTAGGGTTATAAATTCTTGCCTTGAATGTTTTCATTTTCATAAGCATTTTTGTCTTGAGTGTTTTCACAGGCATTGATTTCCCTCAGGTAAAAATATATGCATCAGAGTCACATTTACATTTTTGTTGAAGTGTTGCCACCCTCTGTTTTCCAATAAGTTTTTATGCCTTTGTTTAATGATACGTAATTTGTAGCAAGTTTTATGCTTCAAAGGAGACACATAAAATTCTGTTTATTATCCCATTCTTTATTTATCACTGAGCTCAGTTTGTCCCACCATGGCACTGAATAGCCATTTGCTAACAGCTTAGAAGATAATCACCAGTTTAATCTCCAAGACTTAAAATAGTTCAGGGTGGTGCTTGTTAGTTTTTGCATACACATGCATACCCCTCCCCTGCCCCCCAACAAGCCACAGTTAACCACAGACAAATCTCTACATATCTAAACACTATTTGTCCTTGCACAACAGTGGGAATATGTCCTGAGTCACCCCAGCATGCTCTTTTTCTTTTTTTCTGGAACCATACAATTAGCATCTGTTTTTAGTACTTAGCATTTGGACTGAAGGGGACACAGAGAAGTCCCTGTTGTTAGCTGCTGCTATGCACTAATTGGTAGTAGTGTGTAAAATTGCAGAAAGAACTGCAGGGCTCACTCTTCTAAATACATCCCCACATTTTAAACCTATTAGCCCCTTTTTCCCTGGGCAGAAATAAAGCCTTTTGGAGACAGAGAAGGGGGCCAAGCAGTGCTCTGTCTATAAGCCGTGGATGACGGGAGAACAGAGAAGGTGTAGGAAGACACAGTATTTGTATGTTTTATCCCCTCACTGTTAGAGACTCTAAGCTCAGGGCTTGAGTCCACCGGGAGAGAAAGGAACTTATCACCTCCACCCCTACACAGAGGGAACACACTTCACAGAAATATTTAGGTTTATTTCTTAGAAGTTTCCTCTCCATTCTCACTTGTAATGCACCTGAGCATCACTGCAGGCAGGGTGCCACAAGCACTCTGAGCTGATAATATTTTTGCTACAGTTTACAGGGCTGCACAAAAGACATGAATGAGGATGAGGAAAAAAATATCATAGGAAGTGGACATATATCAACCCATTTTAAGGTCAATAATTTGATGTTATCTGCAAGGGACTCAAAAGCAAGATGTAGCTCTGACATTGCATCTAATTATCACCTAAAACTCAAGTCTGTTTATGTTAGTTATGAATTGCAAAATTCAGATTAAAGAACTCCTACCACCATTTGCTGGTTTCCAGTTAGGTTCTTTGAACAAGTATAGCTCAGGTGGCTGAGGCATTTGTGCACCTCATTTCTTCATCAAATCAAGCGCGTTATGTAAATGTTTTAGTATGGGGACACAGTCATAAACATTCTGCAATCCAATGAGCCCCAGCTCAATGAGAGTTTCTTCCAGAGAGAGGTGGGCAGTGAGTCTTGCCCAGAAGTTATGTGTGCATAGAGTGTGGCTGTGGAAGGGAAGAAACAGCAGCAGAGTGGGGAGCATGGAGCCAGACACTGTGCTTTGACATGGTTCCTTGGTGCTGCAAGCAGTCACTGAGACATTAGCCTTTCTGCCTTGGAACTGACAGGTCCTGGAGAACAAGATGGATGTATGAATTGGTGAAGACCTAGCAGAAATTGGAAGGCCAGTTTGCATACTCAAAACAGGACATAATCTTATGATTCTGCAATGTGTGCTAAGTAACAGGAAGGATTAGTCTTAACAGTACCACATCTTTCCCTTCTTGACATCCAAGGAAATACTTTTCAACTATGCAACCACTACGATCTTAACTATGAACCAGTGGCAGATGAGTTTACATTTTTTCTACTTCTAGTCAGATATAGGAGGAAGTGTTTGTGTATTTGACTACGTATCCTTTTTGAGAGGATGTGCTATTTGCTGTCAAACTACATTAGCAGTTAGATAAGATGGCATCGCATGATTCTCCAAACATTTGACCATGGAAATTGTGAAATATTAATTCTTAAGCCTATGACTTTGGACCAGTTGGGCTTGTCTCAAACATATGTGCAAATTCACATGGACTAGTCTCCTGCATATCTTGTGACAGGAGAGACATAATCACAGACTCTGAACTTCTCATCCCTATTGCTGTGTGAAAATAGGAGAAATCAAGGTCATTTTCCATTCCTTCAGTGGACTCCCTCCATTCTTGTTGCTATGACTTTCATTGAAAAGTTGTTATGTGACTATACCGTGTCAACAAGATGTTGTTTATGACACACGATTAAACTGCAGGGGTAACTTGTTCCAGTTTGCTGCTGAATTCCAAAGTGGAATCAGAAACTGTATGCTGGAGACTAGTCAGACCCCAATCTGGAATATTTTGTGTGCTCAGGATTTTACACTTACCATGTGATTTGCTGCTAGGCTTTGGGATTTGACTGTTCTGGATTTGATACCAGCCTCAGGGTCTGATACTGCACTCTGTTATGGGGTCCAATCACGTGGGCATTAGTAGGACTCTGCAGTTTATCCAATGCATTCAAAGAAATTTTTTCCAACCAGTAGTGCAAAATGGAAATGGAGCTTAACAGGAGTGTTTCAGCAACCTTAGAGTCCATAATGTGGTGACTCTTATGTTGCAGATGGAACCTGGCACAGCAGGTAGATATTCATATCAAGCAGTGACTGAAATCTCAATAGCAATTACCTGCAATTTCAGTATGATTGGAACTAATTTCATACATGATTTCAAAGGATTCAAGATTGGTTATAAAAAAAAATGTATCCTCTATTTACTGCAAATGTGACCTAACTACAGAACTGTTTATATTAAGGTAATTTTGTTATCCCATTCATCTGAAGAATCCTTAGCATAGCAAAGCTACAAGCAACTATCTATTATTTGGGCGGTTCAGAAGATCATTGTTACCAAGAAAAAGCTTAGTGTTGACCCTGCTAATTAATAGCCATCTTTCTAAAGATCAAAGAATGGAACCTGATCAGGAACAGCTGCTGTTATGTATGGTTATTTACATTTTCCTGTCTGATGTCCTAACATGCTTTTAATGATTTATCTTCCTTTTGCAGAGGGTAATTTCATTGCTTTATGAAACAAAATCAGTGTCTGTTCCTGGCAGATGACTGCATACCTAAGATTGTGCAGCCATTGATGTGTACGAGGAATTTTCCCCAGTGTGAATAGGAATTTCACACAAAGTGTATGACCACAGTCCAGGAAAGGAAGAATCTTGCTGCCCTAAGAGATCTGTTCCTGGGAGTGATGGGACACCAGTGGTACTCCAGTACTCCACTGGGCAAAAGGGCTAAAGGACTCAGGCATAAAGGCTGGAGAGTGCTCATAAGAGGTTTCCATGTTTCCACTCCTGCAAGGGTTATGTTGGAAACATTTGTGTTACACGTCCTTACTCTCCCCATTTGAGTATCTGCAGCAATATCTGATATTCCAGGTGCTTCAGTACAGTAGGTGCTGTTGGTAAGTCAGACTGGATAGATGACAGACCCAAGCAGTAAGGACCTCTTATCACTCTGTTTATGCCAGTAATCCAAGTTCAGACACCCAACTCCATTAAGGAAAAGTAAACAGTACTTAAATGGAAACTGGACAAAGAATCTGTGTTGGTGACATCTAAGCTCAGTTTCCATTTAGAGAAACTCAAAATAATGTCCACAAACTTAGTTTTAAAAAATACAGTAGTTGATATAACTCAGTGAGAAGGCAGAAAGATGACAGAAATTATGGCAAGGGAGTAGGTGGGAGAGAACAGATGGGGAGAGGAAAACTCTCTTACTCTAAGCTAGGTTTTGTGTGCATGCATATCCTGCACATAGGCCACCCACCTATGACACATGGATTTTGGAAGGGTGTTATTCTACCCCTTATACATAGAACTGGCTTTCCCTGTAACTAGGAAAACATTTATTTTAAAAATTGAATCAACCCTGAGTAAAACATGGGTTTCAGTTACAGGAAAAATAGGTTCATGAACTCCAGCTAGATTTGTGAACCCTACCATCTTAAAAAAAATAAAATCGCATGTCTGCTGAACTCTTAGGCTTCAGGAAACTTACTTCTCTCTGGATCACCATCCAAGTACCCAATAAGTGTTTCAAACTGCACATGAGGAAAAATAGCTACTAAATATTAACCAATACAAAAGAAATAAAGTTTTAATAAAGAAAAATGGTTACTGTGAACGACCCAGGTAATAGAGTTACAGCATTCTTCTACACTAAGCCAGAGATAGTTCTAAGCATGGCATCCAAAAATGTATGATATTCTAGAGAACTATTAATACTAAGTTGGGACATGTTCAAGTCTTACAAAGAGGAATTAAGAAAGCTCTTCAATTTTTTTTGTTCCTTTGAAATCTCATTGTCAAGATTTGTAGCCCCAATGTAGTTACCTCTCCCTCACTTCCCCTAAATAAGAGGTTATGCCAACCAATGCAACTTGTTGGCTGCTGCTGAAGCTCTGCAGCAGCTGGAGCATGGTGTAAACTCACGGGATGCTTGGGGAAGACTTCAGCATCTTCAAGATGCAATTGGTGGTCCTGCCCTGGCAGGGCAAACAATAGTAACAAAATAATCTCCAGATAAGCAAGTAGGCAAGATGTCTTCCTCGTGGATATCTGACCTTCACAGTGTTCCTTTCCATACTGCTGCTTGCAGGTGCAGTTCATGTTTTCCCTATTGAGTGAGACTATTTCTGTGACATACTCTGGCTTCTATATGCCTGCATGGCACTTCTCAGACTGGGGTAGTCACTGATTCATAAGGGTTTAGTTCACAGATGTATTTTATTTTACCTCTGCTGAAGGTTTTGCAGCTTTCTGAAGACCCAATGTCTACATTCCCAACTGCTATTAAACGTGGTATGTGTTAAGTTTCAATATAAACCAAAAATAAGCATAACTTTAATCTCCTATGGCTTTTAAATGATTGCAGCCTCACAAATTCAAAGCCTTGAGTGACTTGAACTCTTGCTTCAAGTCTATATAAAGATAGAGCTAATAATTCTGATTTTTATTCAATTAATTTGGATTGCACCTGAGATTAAGACAGAAGAAGAAGAAGTCTTGCCCACTACATATGGAACTTTCATTTAGGGGTTTTTTAGCTTTCCCCCAAATCCTGAGATATGACTTTCAACAAATTCACTTCTTCCACTTCTTACCTGCCCAGACACAGGGCACACAGAGCTTGACAATACATTGGTTTGACTTGGCCACGAGCAAGCAATTGTTCAGCTGGTCATATCTGAGAATGTCCAGCCCTTTCAGTATAATTTGTGCCTGTGAATTCAAACTGCAGCTGCAAATTCAGCAGCTGTGACTTCCCTGCATAGTGAGAGCCATCTCCTGTGTATATAGAGGGACCTCAGGAGGTCTGCCACGTTCAAGAACAGGGCTGTTCTGTTTGTTGTGGATGTTTACGTGACTAGATATACTCTGCTGAAATGTGCTTGAAAAATATCCGTGGCATGTGCTTCATCCCAACCACTCATTCCCTTTCCTTGACCTGCCCTTTGTGGAGAGCATGGAATGTTAAACATTTCTTGTTGGTCTGCCCAGCCTCTGCTTTATTTACACTTACTCTCCCATTCCCTTATGCTGGGGCACCTTTTAAGATATTTTCTTTCCTGCTCAATGTAATGGAGTGCTAGTAGGGCCAGATTCTTCAGCAGTAAGGAAGTGGATCTTGGCCATTAAGGCTGGAGCCTGCAACCACTGAAGCTGCATGCAGAGCCAGAAGTAAGAAATAGTAAAGAAAATTAAGGACTAAATAATGCTTTGTGGCTTGCTGACCAACACATCCCTTTTTCTGCTGTTCTGAGAAGTATTTTTAAAACGATAGGTAAAAATCACTTCTGCTGAAACATTTCTTCTCAATGTAAACAAATTTTGGGCTTCTGAAACACACTACTTCAGTAGTCACAGAGCCATCTCTGCTGCATTTAGCAGAGATTACACAGCAAAGAACAATCCTTACAGCATAACAGCCAAGAGCCTACACTTTCAGTCGAACTAGTTACAGATTTTATTTTTAATTATTGTAGCTAATCTAAACTACCTAGAAACTTACTTAGAAGTCAGCCAGGCTTATTTCAGTTTCAGCAAGACCATGAGAAGCTACCTTAAAATAAAGTTAAGCAAAATAAAACTCTGGGCTACTTTTTCTTATCAAATTTCTCTGTAGATAATCTTGTTGATATGTGAGACAGGTAAAGAATCAGGTGGAAGCTTTTGGACAGGAAACAGGACAATGTCCATTGCTGAGACATTCCCAGTTAAATAAGAATTTGAGTCTTTCCACTGACTTCAGCTATTGCCTCTGAATTCAGTTACTTTCAAAGCTGTGTCACCTTATGTCACCTCTTTGAGAGGTGACACTGATATTTGTCATTCATATTTGTAATGCCAGAGCTGCCATATATTTTGTTTACCTCCAGTTTCAAATGCTGTGTATTTTAAAAGCAGATACCATCTTTCCTTCTTCTGAGTTATCCTTCATATTAAGAGCAAAGGAAAGAGGACAGCTGTTTTCAGTAATGAGGTTCCAATAGAACAGCAATTTTATAGAGAAATCCATAGGAAAGTGTGGAGAAGCTTACAAAACTTTTTAAAAGCACTTTCCCCAATGGAAGTCATGTTAGATGTAAACTCCAGTAAGCCCACCATGATGGTCTCTCATATAGAATGTACAAGATGAAAAATGTTGGTACTATATGGATTGTAGTCACATCTGAATTGCACTTGAAAATTCATACTCAAGCATAGAACATTGTTAACAGACTGCTGGTAGTGGATAAGGTTGTTATCCTTATTTATTTTTAATAGAGACAACTTGCAGATCAAAGCCCTCCTGTTGCAAGTCAATAACCAACTGACATCAGAGCAGGGGTAGAAATGGCCCTCATTTTGTCTCTGTGGCATTGAAATTAAGTACTTTATATGTTTAAAAGTCCCCAGCCTAGCCCCTTCTCAGTATTAAATGTTCTGCATGCCACTGACTTTACAGTAGATCAAAAATTACTTTTTCTAAGATCCTAACCCTGATTTTGAAAAGTGTATAGTAAGTTCAAATGCCTCTGAATGACCTGATTTACAGAACATGTTGAAAATACTAACCTTCAACCTTCCAGCCAAAACCAGGAGACAAATTCAGCACTTCTGCAAATGTAGTGTTTGGCTGTGGAATTCAAGATCCTGCTCAAGACTTAAAACTTGCAATTGTGTTTGCTAGCTTGGTAAAATGGATCAAAAAGAGGCACACGTGCCAGTGTCACAGTAGCTTAGTATGTTCAGGTCTGAAATACTGCCTCTCTGCCTCGAGTGGTCTTGAGGTTTAGATCCAGCTGGCAACAGCCTGCTGAGCCCTGACCTGAGCCTGAACACAGCAAAGCTGTGGCTAAAATCCTAACCAAGCCTTGGTGTGTTTCTTGGTGATAACAGGGACATTTGCCTTCAGTGAGAGATACAAAGCAGATACATAGATTCCTCATCCTTTCATCTACAAAGCAGGATAAGAAGGATCTTGGCAATGGCAAAGGGCTGCACAGTTAATTCATTCATGTGTGCCAGAGGAAAGTCTGAAGGGAAGGAAAAAAATGTAGGAAAGATGTGGCCAAAAAATATGTGGCATCATATTCTTTATTACTGCTGAACAGGCAATTAACTACATTTCTTACTAATAAAGCTATCAGTCATGATCTCAGCAATCTGTTGAAAATATTCTTTGGGGACATCTGAAAATAACTTTGATTCCAAGTGTTTATCAGGAGAGATGGTAGGAATTCCATGCAAAGCCTATGTTCAAAGCACTCAGATTCCTTGTGGTTTCTCATCTTCCTGGAGGTAAGCGCATAAAAGAAAAAATGTGTGCCAACTTCTGTGTTGCTGCACAAGCATACTGTAAGATGATCAGAGATGTTTGCTCTCTAAATGCCATGAAGTTTATTTAAGGTGAGGCTCTGCCCTGCATGGGGGTACATGAGGCAATGGTGGGGTTGCAGGGCCCAGCACCCATTGCATGAGTAAAGCACAAGAGCAGCCCCAGCACCTTTTCCTTCCCAGCACTAACACAGGAGAGGGGAAATAACCAAGTCAGTTATGGAAACAACCTAGGATGTGGGAACTGGGGGCTTAAGCCCGCACTGTGCTTCCATAGTGACCTGGAATCATTCAGCCATTTTGTATATTGATTCCAAACTGACCCCAAGTGCACAGCGTTTACTGTGGGAACTGGGAGAATTGTGAATGCTGTGCACTCATCAAGGCTAGTGCTGGAAGTCAAGGTAATTCCATCTCCACACTCAAAAGAGTGTGCAAACGAGTGAGGAGTGCAAAGGCAGCCCCAATGAGGGGAGCAGGAGAACGGAGTTGAATGGCAACACAGAAAGCAATGCTGAGTGGAAAAAAGCAAAATCACTCAGTGTCCACCTCAGGCATGAGGAGGTGTTCCTCATGGCAGGGTGACTCCACTCACTGTCCTCAGACAAGGACTGGAGCCTTTAATGGGGCAGGTTTATGCAGCAAGACAATGTCTTTTGAACAAACAGCCAAGAGGGAAAGAGTAACTTCAAGACAGATATGGTAATGATACAGGATGGAGATTTAATTGGCATTATCATGTGTTATGACTCTCACACCTCCTGTTGTCCTGAGAGCCTGGAACGAGACTGTTTTCAATTGCACAGCTGATGAAAGAAACTAAAATAAGTACTGATGAAGAAGAAAAATCTAGACAGACCCAATTCTCCTCGCTCCTGTATAAATCAGGAAACACATGTAGGCTTGTATGAAAGGGGAAACCCTGCTGTTTATCTCTCTCTTTTCATTATCTGCAGACTGAAGGTTTTGGAAGCCACTGATTAGGAAGCCTCCATGACAAGAATCGGGCAGTCACCTTAGCTGGAAGCAAATACAGCTTTTGCAGCTGATTTGATAACAAGCCTTGGAAAAGGACCCGAATGACAAATAGGAATGACAAAGTATCCATATAACCGACTTGAGATTCACATTATAAATACAGCATTAAAAGAAATTTTAAAGAAATGAAAGAAATAAAGCAAAACAAACCTATAGCCCTGGTTTTATATTTGTTTGATAAACAGTTATTGAAATGCGATCCATCTCTTCAGTACTGACAGAGTTTGTGCTTTAATTGAAAGGCCATGTCTGAAGCAGTCATTGTGAAATCCGAGATATGCAACTTTGTTTACAGAATGATACAATTCTGATAAACCACTTACATGTCACCACATGCCTTTGAGCTAGTAGTTTTTCAGTATTTGCCTTAATAACTACCTTCAAGTAATGGGTTCAATCAGTACTGTGTACTGTTATTATTCTTTTTCACCCAATAGCAACAAACTGTATGAACACACCGATTTCTAGTTCAACACTTACCCCTTAGAGCCCACAAATTGTTCTCCAGACCTTTTATGGCTAAGTTTATCTGCTGGTGTAGACTTCTGAGATATTTCCTTCCACTTTGTTTACTTGTACTGCTGCATTTGCACAAGCAGCCTGTCATTCTGCATTATATAAACTTAAGCTTCACAGCAAAAATAGCAATACCTGTTCTTTGTCTTTGCAGATCTGGCATTTTCCCTAGAACATTTGCAAAAACATTAATCCAAATATGAATGTACAAAGGAGGAGGTAAGGAGAGAACACATAAATCTGGTCCTTCCTTTAGGACTGATAGACGATTGGCCTCAAGACAAAAGCTTATCTGGGCTACAGCTAGCCACAACATGGAAGAATCAAACTGATTTACTTTGAACTGGTTTTGTTTAAAAACTCCTATTAATTTGCAGCTAAAATAAAGCAACTCTTATATTTCACTTAAAAGGAAAAGATTCACAAGCCATACAAAACTAAGAATGATCAAAAAACTGCGATAATTAAATGCAGTGTAAATCAAACCACTGTGGAGTGATAATAGAAACATTCTTGCCATCGTCATTTTGAGGTGAATTAGAACAAGGAATGTAAAATTCTGATCACTTTGGAACATTTGAAATTCAAAGACCAGTGACTGTGCTGCAGCTGTTTCACAGGAATTAATTTTATTTTGTGATCAGTCATTTCACAGTGTCTTGTATGTGTTTTAGAATAGTCAGACACCAGATAGATGTGAACAGTCTAGTGAGGTAATTCCTTTGCAGTTCTATACACAGAATGAACAGAGTCATACCTGTCCTCTTGTGATTACTGAAATTAAAATACAAAAGGAAACCAGAATATTTTTTCAAATAAACACTTAGGAAGAAAAGATGAAGCAATTAGATTTCTAGTTTTAGATTTTCTCTAATCTTGTGCATCAGTCAGATTGCTAGGCATGCACTCCAGAGAAGTGTGTTCTAAAACTGTGGAAATATACTGCAAATCATTCATAGAAAAATCAAGTGATTTAACCTGATTCAGGGCACACAGTTCAATGTGCTTTTTTTCAGAGCTGATGGCTTCTTAATTGCTCTCAACAGTTTAAAACCACATCAATAAGACAGAGCAAATGTTCCCTTTTTGCCTCTCAGGCCTTCACTTTTTTCATTTGTAAAGTATAGAACTTTGTAAAATATTAAAATATAAAATCTTGATAGCAGCCTATTGAAAGACAGACTTTTTGTTCAGGGAATGTGTCCCATCAAAAGGTGAAACAAGAGCTGCCTCTGAAGAAGGGAATTTGTTATTGAACACATTTGAACTTAATTTCCAATGTTAACAGACTTTTCCCTGCATAAACAGAATCGGGAGTTAATCAAAGAATTTCCAAGTTAAATTCTCAGTTTTCCACATCAATAAAATAAATTCTTCCAAACCCACAATCTCCATATTTTCACTTTGCGTTGAAAGAGTGAACTGGTAGCCAAACCTCAATATGCTACATATTCAACAGAATAGCATCCGTTACATGGGTAATAAATTGCCTCTGGAGGAAGAATTTTCCAGCTCAAATGAGCTTCCAACAGCAAAGCACAGGTGTTCCAAAACACTCCTTGGTTTAGATGTGGTGAGAGAATTTTACACATGATAAATCTTAATTATTACTTTAGAACAACTACCTAGCTTTTACTTCTGAATTACCCATTTGCATTACCACCTCCTCATCTCTGTGTACTCACTCTGAAATGCTGCTTTCATTTGCCAACATCTCTGGCCACCCAGGTGACAGAGCGTGTTCTGAGTCAGAGAGAGACACCGGGAAGGGGTGTGGGTGTGCACAGCTGCCCGTTGCCAGAATGAGCACCCGTGATTGAGCACAGAGTATGGCAGCAAGTTCAGATACCATCAAAATGAAATGCAAATCAATTTCCCTCTTTAGATATCTAAATCTACAGATCTCAATATTTCCACTGTGCTACTAGCATCACCACAAAATGAGGGAAGGTGTTTGCTGCTGCACCAGTATCAACAGGCAAGGACAGAAGACAGCCAAGAATTGGTGGCCTGGCCTTTGGGACATGCTAAAAAGCAAACTAACATGGCCAGGATTGTTGGAAAGTTATTACTGTAGTTACTGGCATGTGCTAATATGCTGGAGTTTTGAGTCTTGATTATTATTTTCGCACGTGCTACTGGATTTTGCCAGCAAGATAGACCTACCCATATAACAATACTTTTCTTTTCTTGCATAGACATACCAGGAACTGTCATCACCAGAGCTAGAAGTAGAATTCAGAATCTTGCTTTGAACATCTCAATCGCATTCTTTAACTTTTGTGAGGTTTCCTGGCATTAACAGATGCCACAATGTTTGGAAAGAAATTTTTGTGGCACCTTGTTGCTGAGTCGGCATTTCAGGCCAGGTTATGCTCTTAATAATTTTTTTTTGCTGCAAGAAAATGAGCCTCTATCTGTACTTCTACTACCTTGGATTCCACATGTCTTGTCAAATTACCTTCAAATTCACACACTGGAACCATTCAGGTCTCTAAGGTGTAATAATAGCTCAGTCAAAAGCAAAAATTTGTTCAGATGACTGCCCTTTGAGTTCCCAGATCAGAAACAAAAATAGTTAAAATCAGCACTTTTTAAATGTACACAAATATATATTTAGTTTAAAGAGAAAATGAGTTCATGCTGCATGAAGTGTTTCAACAGGCAAGTTCGAAATGAACTTTTCCTCCTCTCTAGCACATCTGCAGTTCACCACATGCAGCCACACAACACAAGTTTTTGTTGAAACAGAAACATGCCGTGAAGGAATATGACAGAAATCATAGCCGCAAACAGCTTCTGTGGAGTCAGCGGCACTCTCTGAAAATAGCCCTTCATCATATTTTCTTCTTCTGGGCAAGTTCTGTTGTCTCCCACAAAGATGGCCCCAAACACCCCACACGCAAAAGCCGCCCTCATCAGAAAGCCAAGCTCCTGTTTGATGTACCAGCCCTTCTCTGGGTAATCATAATCTGGTTTGACATGTTTGTTGATGAACATTTCACAGATAATCTTTTTGTTTTGCTGTTTCCCTGGTTTATACTTCTTCCAAGACCTTGTGTGACTCCAAGCCACCATCGAATAGAACTCAACTTTTACCTCCTCTGGATATTTGTGCATCAGCCCAGGGTCAGCCAAGCACCATGCTCTTTGTACCACTGCTGTGCAAGGGAGAGGCAGGAACTCACAAAAAAATTTGCTAATCTAGCTATAGACCTGATCAGCAGGAGGAGCAGCATGCATTGTTAAGCGGGTGGTATTACACTCCAATCTTCTGCCTTACCTATTTTAAACCATCAGTGGCTACATTGCACAGAACAACCATCTATGGTACTCTTGCTTTTCTTCTCACAGTTCTTTGCTGCTCCTTCAATGAGTCTAACCACTCCCAGCCTCTGAACAGGGGAGAGACTCTGCTGAAAGACCTCATCTCCAACAGCATCTCATTCTCCCAGCCTTTCCCTTTAATAGAACTTCCTTTAATAGAACCCCATTTTCTCCAGTTACTGTTGTGTGCACCACTGCATAATCCCTGCCTTTACAGAGATGCGCCAAGCCCCTTTTCCTAATTGCTGTCACCAGGTGTACCATGCTGCTCAGGAAGCAACAGAAAGCCCTTTGAAGGAATGAATTGCGATTTTGCCTGTAAGAGTTTGTCCAAAAGCACTTTCCAAAAGCAAAGCTTTGAAAGAAAAGACAGTCAGGGCATCTGCTCAGGATGCAGTGGATGACTTCTGTAGTGATGATGTACCAGATGAGGATGCCTTTAGGCGAAGAGCTGCTATCACATATGGAAATTTGCCTGTGCCCTTCTGGTTTGAAGTATATGTCCAACCCTCACAGTTTATATAAGTCTACCTCACTAGTGACATTCCTAGCAAAGCTGCAACTGCTCAGGTTTCTTCGTTTGCCCTGCCAGACTTTTAACTGCCTTTCCACTCTCCAGTCTGCATTTGAAATGCATGGACAATATCAGAATTTTTTTTTTTCAGATGAAGCTAGGATATGCATAGAAGTAGCTAAAGGCTGACTGTCTTCTCTTCACAATTTAAAAGTAGTGTCTTTCTGACTGAATTTTTGAACCATTACCATTTTTGCTACAAAGAGACTCTTGTTATTGTTTTGCAGACTGACCGTATACATGTTACCTTGGCTAATAGACGTCAAGAGCATACTTTATCCACATATTCCATAAGTTTTTAATTAAATTACCTCAGTATGCCCACTCTTTGAAGTTGGATCTATCCAACATCATTAAAACTTGCTCACATACTCTTACTTTGTTATTAAATTCTACTGAATACCTATGAAAGTATTTCATTCTTCACCCTTAACAAGAATTATAATTACCTTGCTATAACAAGCAGAATAATTAACAACTTAGTGTGCCAAAATTTGTTTACTTACCCATCCCAGCAGGGTAGCTTCCAGTATTATACATATTTTCCCAGTTGTCTAGAAATTTTAAAAAAATTGTATTCTTGAAAATGATCAGTAGAACCATGTAATTAATATGAATTTAATATTTTTTTCCTTCTTACAATTTAGATATCACTTTTTTGAATAAGTGATTTTGGACTTTCCAGTAAAGTTGTCAAACACTGCATACTAGTTTTATTGGGTTTTTTCCCTAGAATAGTAATTTAAATTGATTTTAATGCTGCATTGCTGTCTCTTTGAGACTTAAAGTTCTGATTCATAACTAGTGAAGCATAGTCAAAAGCAGGGCAAAAAGCCAGTTTTTACAGGGAGCTAGGAAATGAAAGCAAATCAAAGCCTTCTCTACATTTGGAATTCTTTGAATTTCTTTTAAAAATTGCTTTGACCTCTTGTTATGATACACTAGTGCCAGTGAGCCCCAGGTGTACAGTGGATGGTGTGCTTAGATGCTTGAGCAAAACTTCAGATGAGTTTGGTGGTTTTAAGCCTACATTCAAATGCTTCATCTAGGCCCACAGGCTGAGCTTACGTAAGTCTCCAATAACTCCCACATATCATCAGACAGAAAGAGGCTCAAATATCCATTCTAGGAGTTAAAAGTAGCATTTAAGTGTAGTAATCGGTACTCTTCATTTCCACAAACGGATTATGCCTTTTGAATGACTCCTCTGTTCCCACAAATATTGTCCTAAAGAGGTGATTTCAGGTAAGACAGAACTTCCATTAAGTAAAATATTTTATATTTCTATTGTAGATGTCGTACACAGTAGAGATATCATTGTGTATTCTGACTAAATTATCTATTGCAGTGCAGTTGCAGTGACTGTTAGAAACTCAATTTTCTTTGTGACTGTGAACAGTCCTCTGGAGTAAAATGATCAGTTGATTAACATGTCAATAGGCAATGCTATTGAATATTCATCAACTTCCTAAAATCCCACTTGATATCAGCGTTGCCTGAAGTGGGCATTATGTACACTTTTTGTTCTATCCCTGCTCCCTGCAGAATCACAGACAGTATTCCTGTGCGCTCCTTTGCCTTGGAGTGGGAGTGCGTGGGAGCCTGTTGAAAGCTGAGACACAGATCTTCAGACTAATGGAAGGATATGTTGCTGTGTTGAACAACAAAATTTCCAGTTAAAAGTCAATGAATGCTAGTTTATTAAATTCCATCAAATAAAGATTATAGAATACTTCACAAATGGTCCAGCCCTAACCCTTTACCCATTACTCAAAAGAGAAATTTCCAACTTTGCTTTCCTCCCAAAGGCAGTGTTTTTCATGCTCTCCCAACAGAATCTTCTCAACCGCTCTCTGATTAATGCTGTTTACTAGAAAACTGTTTCACGTGCTCTTATATCCTGCCTATCACAACAACATGGAGCTGTCACTAGGATATAGCTGTAATTACCCTGCCTCATTAAACAGTGTTCAGGTTGCCAGCAGCAAGACAGTGTAGCTGAATTACTCAAAAAATTGGACTTGGCTGGAAGTCTGCAAACAAGAGACTGGATGCTTGGTTCTTTGTGTTTTCTCTGGAGAGTCATCCGCTATTTGACATTTAAACCAGAGGGGAAGCAATGCAGAATACAGGTACTAGAATAATTACTTGCCTGCTACAATAATGTGATTTTCTTACTGAGCTGTAGGACCCTACCTCTCAGCAGAATCTTCTTTCGGGGTTCCCTATCGGTCTATCCAGTGACCGCTTTAGCAGTGGAAGTGACTTTCACTAGAGCTGGGGTATATCACCACTGGCAGTACATTAATTCCTCTGAAGGAGTGCATGAAGCAGACTGTGGACCAGGGTCTGGGACTGCAGCCTGCTTGTGATCCACAGCTAATTCCTTGTAGGTGTGGGTTGTAGCAGGAGGGCCAACACCTCCTTGCAGGTGTTACTGCAGAGCAGCTGAGGAGACTCTGGGCTGGCTGACCCTGTGGCATGGAGTGAGGACTCACTAGGAGTCCTTCCCCTTCTGCCTGTACATCCTCTGGGTGCACAGATGTCCCCATGCTAACCAAAGGTAGGAGTGTCAGCTCTGGATTATTTATAAATACTCCTTGCCACGAGTTTTTGGCTTTATTAACAGGAAGCTACATTCCTTTCATTGTAATTCTTGGATGAGCTTGTTGATAGGCGTGGAAAATCTTATCCTTCACGTGTGCATGTGGGAGGCATGTTTTACTCTTCCTTAATCTTACTGTGGGCTCTGCTACTTGCATATAGGACATATTATGCTAGTACCAGCAAAAGAGAAGTTTGATGTGTAAAACTGAATGGGAAGGAAATAGGAGCTAAAATCTGTTACTACCACAGGCCATCTGCTCAGGCATTGACTCTCAGAATCTTTAGATCTCTTTGATTACACTCAGACCCAGGAACAGCACCTTCATTTAATGTCACGTTTTGACTTGTCCCTGGAGGATGGAAGACATGGTAGCTTGAAATAGCACTTTGAACTGCACTTGAAGAGCAAATTGTAACACTGACTGACACACTGAATTGCAGCCCTTAAAAGAAGACTATTATCATTACATCTGCAAGGCCTGGCCAAATTCCAGCTTTAGCACTCCAGCTGTGGAGTTTCTTTGTTTTATGTTTTCACACAAAGTTCTAGGATTTGTTCTACCTCAGTTATAGATGCTACTAGGAAATTCTTTGGTGCACATTTCGCTCTCTGTCATCCAAGACAAACACTTATCAATGCTTTCATTTCTTATAAATGAGAACAAGTAGTTTGTCTTTTGCCAGAAATGTGATGCTATCAATGTATCACAAAATCTACAAGCAATTCACTTGCCCATATGTTCACCAAACACTTTTCAGCTCTATCTGGGCGTGCTGGATCTGTCTTAAAGCCATCTGGAATCATATGCTGCCAACTTCTGATCTTCAGTTAAGTACAGTAGCCACTTTCTGAGCTTGCAGTTGCTAAAATGGCTAAATTTGGAAGCGTGGTAAAACTGCACTGCAATGGAAGAGCCTGATGAATGAACTGAGTGTTTTAGAACCCCAAAATCATACTCCAGTGTTTTCTGTTAATCTTTTTAAAGAAGTACATAAATAGTAAACAGCTTGATCTATATCAATTCCAGAATAACTTCTCAGCAAAATTTTTCCAAAGCTTTAACTTTTTCTAAATCTGCCTTTGCCCATTCTTTATGAATTGCCTTTTCAAAGAATGTTACTGGCTCTTTTAATTTCAATCCTTCGTCTCCCTAACCTCACTTCTCATGCAGTCTTTCTTTACCCATGGTGTGTTCATCCACTGACGTCTGTATTAAACTGTTGGCCACATATATGGCCATTTCTATCAATCAGAGCTACAGTCATTAACTCTGGAAGATGTCTCAGGTACTTGTATTCCCTTTGGAAATAACATATTTCGAAAAAATTTAGGAAGCTCACAAGCCTGTGCATGTCACGAGGAAGTACAGCTTGCTGGATTCCCCAGTTACAGCAAATAACTGAGTAATCCTGTCTTTAGCAACTGGAGGCATTTGTGCTTGCCACAACAGAGTCAGCAAACACTGATGCTAAATGATATTTTTCTTACATTTTGTTCTCATAAGACCAAGCTGAAAACTTTGAAATACCTTTCAAAAGGTGTTGCCATAAAAAAGAGACACTGCAAGCTTATGCTGCAAAATACTCATTTTGTCAACATTTTGAAGATGCTGCAATCAAGTATAATGTTATTTAGAAAGTTTTTAAGAAGTAACATCTGTGAGTAGGAAGTTGTGTATAGAAGCCTTTACCAATGAATTTTTATTAGAATAGATTTCTTTGATATCAAGTTCTGTGGTGAGGAGACTATACCTTTCTCTCTGTACTGATTTTGTGAATAGATTGTGTTGTAGATATGCAAACAAACAAACAAAATTAACAAGTATTTATCCAAATATGTCAGTAGCACATTATGTTATATAATTTTTCTCTACTCTTTTTTCATATTCTGAAAAACTAGGAAAACCTCATTCCTGACTGTCTGGAATACCTTTGGCACACTACCTCTTGTCAATTAAATGGATGCTGAAAATTGGCAACAAAAATTATTCAGCTTTTTGAATATATTTCAGGGTTCACTCAGTGGTTGTGCTTGAATTTGGGTTTACTCCACTGACAGAAAAGGCATCAAACAGAGTGGAATGTTCCTCCACTGTAGCAAATCAGGAAGTGCTTTTAATGTCAATGTGTTGCAGTAATTTAGTGTCTCCAGGTTGTGCTCCAAATTTTCTTTTCCTTTTTATTTTTATGTCAGAGTTTTTGAGGACAATAGAGATTCAATAAACCCAGCCCCAGATCTGTCTCACTGAAGGAGTACGTAGAGCTGCTCTAGTCAGAGGGGTCCAAACTTATTTATCTAAAGTCTTTTTCAAAAACAGTCACACTTTCTCTTAATCAGTTTTATATTTTAAAAAGAATATTGCAAAATTAGATAATAAAACTCCAAGCTTCTCCAGGAATGTAATTTTTAAGGCACAGATCTCAGGAAATACATCCTGTCTCAGCTTCCAAAAGCTCTTTTCTACGTTAATATCTTCTTACGTTTCCTGCAGCTTTTTTTCCTGCCCAGATAACCTCATCTTGTGTTTCCATTACCTCATGAGTTCTGTTTTACTCTGACCTGTTTTACTCTGTCCCTGGCCTTCATTATGTTTTTGTTAGGGGACATGTATGACCATAAGCTCAATTACACAGCTTCTAAATGGATGATTTGTACTGTTTCTTATTAGAATCAAAATCTATTTAAGCACCAATTCAGCCGGGCTAGTCTTTAGGTTTACCATGTATGGGCAGCCTCTTGGAGGATTTTAGCTGGTTTCTTTCTTCCTGACTCTCAAGGGCTGTAGGTAATGCAGTGCCCAAGTGGTGGATAGGGCACGTACCAGTAGATGGTGCTGAAGAACATGCAGCATGTGCCCGAGCTTTGGGCGTCGCTTCCGGCGAGTGGACGCTGGTGGTATACACAGCTGAAGACAAAAAAGCAATCTGAATTTTCATCTTGTAAGTGTAGATTAAAAATCACGCTATTTTCTTGCAATGTTAATTGAAGAACTTTCAGGAAAAAAAAAAAGCAAACAACCAAAAAAAAAAAGCAAACACCAAAAACTTTGTCATCAGACAGGCTGTTTCTTCCACTGCAGACCTTATATTAGGACCTTCACTACACTCTCCTTTCTTTAAAAAAAATACAGCTTTTCATATCCTGGTGGGTTTTTTTTGTTTGGTTTTTTTTTTTACTCAACCACTGCTGCTTCCTTTTTAATTTCTTTACATCTCATTCCAGGATATGTGACTTCTAAGCATGGGGCAGCCAGTGTGCACAAAATCATTTTGAAAGATTCATGTATGCCAAGCAGTCAGGAAATGCAAGTCCACCTTGGTCAGATCCTCATCCCTCTCCCTTTGAGTAAATTGACACTGAAACACTTATCTTTGTATGACTTTCACTGTGTGGCCTAGTCAAGGCTAGGGACACCCTCATAAGTTTCCACCCTATACTGAGTTGGAGATCTTCGCTTTGATAGACAATAGATAACATTGCTTTTCTTTATTCAAAACCTACAAGTCTTGAGGCAGGACGGTAGGTTTTGGATGAGGGTGAATGGAAAAATGGGGAAGAAGCATGGTTGAAATAACTTAGATTGCTGATGGTTAAATACATAAATTTGGTGAATGTGATTGAGGTAGTTTAAGTGAGTGACTCTTGCTTTGTCTTTTATTGTATTCATGAATAAGAGATCCAGGGGGCCACTTCATCTGCATCTGTTTTTATCCTGATTCAAATCATTCTAGAATGAAGGAAGCCAGAAATGCTGTCAATAAAATATTCAGCTCCATGAGACCTTTCAGTTCTCTCCTAGAGGACATGGTGTCATTTGGCAAATTTAGATCAGTTAATTTCAGAAAACTCCTCTATTCCTGTCTCACAGAGCTGTCCCACACACACACCGAGCTCTGCACCCTGCTAGGTGCACAAGGGAAACCGTGTCATTAAGGCCCCAACAATTCACATGCTGGCTCAACAGCACAACTCCCTTTTCCCCGCTTTAACACATTTCCCAGGTTTATGACATATTGCAGCTGAGACCAAGGGACATGTTTATTTCTGCTTCAGGGGTGACAATCTCTGGAAGATTCCCCAAAAAGTGTCTTTGCAGTATAAAGATCTCAAAGGGCTGACAGTTTCTAGATAGTTTTCCGAATTGCCTTCATTTCAGAAGACATGTTCAGCTGTAGGAGTGAGGATTAAGGGGACAGATGCACAGCCAAGGAAACCTCTTGTTTAACTCCTTCATGTGGGAAGAACCATCTCCACCAGCTCCTGCCCACTGGGCACAGGGCCAGGCACAGCTGCTCTCCAGTTCCACCACTTGTGCTGAGCATGCCATGAAGTACAGAGAGGTTTTAGTTGAGCTTTAGACACTCATCTGCACTGCTCTGCAGCAGCATTCCTGGGTGCCAGGGTACCAAGGGTACCTAATATTGAGATGCTGTATCTCAGTATTTAGCTCTTGGGATAACTCAGGAGTGCTTGGGGAATGTAGCAGTGTTGCGCATGGCTTCTAGTGCTGTTGGGAATGGCACATTTCCCATCCCAGAGCCTGCAGCACTCCTGGAAAAGTTCCTCTAACACTTGACAGTGATTTGTCAGCACCACCCACATCTGGCAATCCTTCTGTGTAGTTCTGCATGTGCAGTGTTCGCACCATTATCCTTCATCTTAGAGCCAAAAGGAGGGGAGGACTCATTCAGGCCTAAGACCAGACCTGAAGATTAACAGCCTTCCACATTCCTAACAGTTTTGCAACTGCTAAAATGCCTGGGATTATTTTTAAATACTTAATTTATGCTCTGAAGGGAAGAAATAGGTTTTTCACCTTTTGTCTAATGAAGGTGAATTTACTTACTCTGTCAAAAATAGTCCTCTGGATATATGAAAGCTTACGCTCCTGTCTGGTTTACAGCACATTGTTTGTAAGGAAATTCTGCAGTGGCAAAAAGCATGGTCTTGTCCAGAAGCTCAGCCCATTAATAACACACAAAGATGCACTGTATTCTGCCAGGCAAAAACACCAGACAAGCTGGAAGCCAGTATGGAAATATTTAATGATTTTTTTTCAGTAGAAGAGCCAGCTACTGTATTTCATTAAAAGGGAGTAGGATTTTAAGTGAAATAACACATAGATTTTGTAAAATGTAGGTATTATAGTTTACACTGAAAATAATTTGGCTTTGGGTCGCTGAAGCTAAGCTATTATTGAAAAAATGAATGTATTTTCATATATTATGGCTCAGAGGAACATGTCTGGATTAAGCTAAATATAGCATCTTGCCTAAATTTGTAGACATGTGATCTGTTTTGTATATATGTGATGCTGTTCTGATTCTATAATCTATATAAAAACTCAGGTAAAAACATGGGGAAGTTTGGAAGATAGTGTCATTTTGGTCAAGTTTTTCTTCTTTGAATGGATCTTAGAAGATGCAGTGTTTTAGCTAGGAAGGTCTACTGACAGCTTTTCTGAGCTTCGGCAGTAAGAAAAGATACAAAGAAACTGAGCTAATCCTACAACTGAGAGCTATAACAGTAATCTGAGTCAAGTTGTGAACTGTACTGGGGCGTTTTATTGCCATCAAAGAGTTGCTGCTCAGAATAGCAGAGACCAAATCTGTGGGAATTCCCTGGGCTGATCAGAATCCTGGCTAATCAGTAAGAAGTGATGACAAAATGTGACCAAGCCAAAAGAGTCTCTGCCTTCCACCACTGGAAGTGACCAGACAATGGAGCACAGTTGGTATCAGATTTACAGAGCTGGATAGGTTTGGCTTTTAGAACATTTTGGACATATTTAGAGCTTGTTCTACAAATTCCATCTGTGCTTGTGCATGTACATACGCAGATACACCTTGAAACGTGCTTGTTCAAGCAGTCATATACTGTCATATCAAAGATTTCTCAGCTACACATGGACTGATCTTGGCTACGTGATTTGGCTTAAGTTATATAGTCAAATGATGCAACATTACACTAAAAATAACCAAATAACCTATATACCTTTCTTACTAGAGGCAAGTATCTCTAAAATGGAAGATAATTTTCTTTTAATTAATTTAATAATATCATTTCTCCTACAGTGCAAGCTGAGTGTATCTTTTAGTTTTAATGTGTATTCTTCTCTTATGTCTCAGGTATGCTTTGGGGTTTAAAATATGAGGGTGATCCCCCTGAAGATGATTTAAGGCCCTCTGGATTCCTCTCAACATATTTTGCTCCTTGGGAAAGTCACTCTTGAAAACTGTCTAAAAGACAGAATTTATAGCTTCAGGTTAACATGTGCCAAACTGATTTGTCTACAAAAATGAAATAGGCATACAGTGTAATGGAAGAGGATTTCCAGGCAACCAAGTGTCATGATAACTGAGTGCCTTATAGCGTTACACAATATTAGAGGCACTAATGCACTGCAAGATAAAGTCCCACCCTTCACAACTCTCAGGAAATGCATATTATATGTGCTTCACAATCTCTGTCTGATTTACTGCTGATATTATAAAGTGCTCTGTAATCTACGTCCAGGCTCCAACTGTACTTTAGGAGTACCATCAAGGAAATTAGCATTAATTAGATAGAGGAAAGATGAAAGACTCTAGGAAGCATTTAGGACACAGTAATCATGTTTCCTAAAGAGACAGACAGAGCGTGGTCAAATAAAGTTGCTGAATGATTAGGTCAGAGGCTCCTGCTTTGCAAGGGCCAAATGCAATGAAAAACACTGCAGCCAGAGCTGAGAGGAGGGCAGCTCTATTTAGTGTTTCAATCCAAACGTGCTCCCTCATCCTCCCCTCCCTGTCCTTACTATAGCTACGGCCACAGGCTGCGAATTGGAGGCACCCTCTGGCTGAGTTTGATGTTCCTCAAAAGAAATGCTTTGGTCACATATAATCTCTGAGGTGTCTAAAATAGGGGAAGTAAACAGCAGAAATAATTTATTTCCCTGGGGTCGTATTATAATGGTTTAAAATGCAGTATTTCCCTGTACTCAGTCCTGTATGGAATGGTGAACAAACTGAGCAGAAGTTTGCTAGATCTGTTACTGCAGCAAGAGGGGAATTAAACATGTACATGAAAGAAGACTTTTGTCGCTACTTTATTCTGTAGATTGTGCCTGCAGTGTTATACAAGCTCTCCTAACACCACAGAAACTACGAGTGAGCTGGAAGTATCCTGCAGAAAGGACTCCAACATTGAGGGTTAAATAGATGCAAGTCATATTGAAAGCAGAAGAAAGGAGAAAGAGAATATTTACAGATGTTGGGAAGGCTCATGTGAAGTGTCTCTTACTCAATGCAACTGACCTGAGCTGGGGATTTGTCTGACCAAAGAGAAGAGTTAAGCATTCAGCTTTCAGTGCTTTGCCTTGGCTTTGGTTCCCAAAGTGTCCCCCCACCATCTGCAGAGCTGTTGCATTTCTGGTGTGTGGTGTCATCATTGCTGAAGGAAGCAAGTTGGTGCTGGAGAGATGATGTGTGTCTTGCTCTCGTATTCTTTGTTTTCCAGAGTTTACATTTAGAGCAGTGCAATGTATTCTGTCCACCTTACCATGTGAGGTGCATGATGGCACTACAGCCTGAGATTAGAGTATGTGGGTTCAAGTTTAGAGACCAACATGACTTGTGGAATCACTTCCACTTGTCTGGAAGTGCACAATGAATGTAAAATGCTGCACTTCAGGCTTGAAAGCAATTTATCTTTACTTTTCTTAACAGAAACAATCATGTAAACTCTTGAGAAAAACCAGGCTGCAGATTTCCAGGTTAGATAGATCAAAATCAATCATTACTTGATTAATTAGAAAATATCCTTTATAATACAGGTTAACTACTAAAAATCTTTGTTCACATTTACTGAATTACATAAATGTATCAAATTATTAACTGCCAGTGGAAGACAATGTGCTCAGAAATTTGAAGTCTGGTCTTCGCTGTATCATTGAATCAGAATGCAGTGTCAGGTAAATCTGATCCACCCAAATTACTACATGCATAAAATGGAATTCACTTTTATGTCAGAGAGGATAAATTAGTAAATAATTTATAACCGGTTTGATGATTAGTTGATAATCAAGTGTGCTTTGAATCAAAAAATGCAAAGTATTATTATCAGCATTAAACTCTCGGGTAGGATATGACTCATCCTAATGTCTAACAGTTCATGTCACTATATTTGATTTCAATATTTTAGTATAATTTTCATTTTGGTTTTATTAGACAAATTTAAAAAGCCCTTTAGCAGCCATAGTTTGGTCTAACAATAAAAATGTAAGTGACTTTGGCACCAAATTTTCTAAATTAAAAAAATTCCCATTACAGTTTTAACATAAAGGCACTATAAGTACTTGAACACAGTTTTAGAAATCCTAGCTGACTTTGCCTATTTCCATGCTAAGCATGCCATTCTAGGAATTAAGATATATTCTGGAAGTTTAACATATGTCAGTTTGCTTTTTATTCTTTTTTTTCAGTCCATTATTCCTTCATTTATATTTCCCCACTATGTTTTTAAGTGCATGCCAAAATACAGAATCTCCACTTAAAATTACAAACTTTTTTTGTTTTTGCAACCTAGACACTGATTTTGTGACAGTTTCTCAAGGACTTTTTAGCCAGACTGCTCGGTCTTTCCCCCTGCATCACTTTGGATGTCTTTATATATGGGTGGCAGGAGAGGAAAGCATGAACATATTAAATGGTGCTACAAATGATGCTACAGTAGCTGCCAACATAGCCTTTCACTCTATACCTATGAAATTTACTACATTTCATAAAAAATGGTTCCTGTAATTCTGTCGTGCAAAAGAATGAACACATGGTACTCTTAAATAAGTTATAAAGATAAGTTGTTAAAAAAGACACACATAAAAAAGTACATTTATTTATTTTTAATACCACAATTTGTAGCCTCACCTTAAGGTTTGATTCAGATTTTGCAAAATGTTGGGATTAGTAGGGCTAAATTAAGAAGCATGATACCAACCTCTGCTTAAACAGCATTCAGCATAAAAGCCTCACAGTAGCTATTGCTGATACATGTTTGTGCAAACAGACACCACACTGATGAGAAAATTCTCACTGATTAACTGAATGCATGTATGGAAGGATTCTTACAACTATTTTTGATGTGAATAAAACTGCTCAGGAGCTGATGATACGTCAGAGAGACCTGCTGAATGTCCAGTGACATAGGGAATATTTTAGAAGAATGAAATACAATATCATGTGCTGTTTTTAGAGCAAGGTATGACACAGACTAGGTACAAGGTCACACAGAGTGTATCTAACATCAAGGAATAAAAACAGCCTCAACATTTTTATTACTTAGATTCTTATGATTTGGGGAGAAACTATCTTATTATTTTTGGATGCCTGGGTTCTGCAATTACATGAAATAAATTGCACAGTAAACCAGCTCCTGATAAAATTTTAATTGGTATCATCTGTTTTTCTGACTGCTTTTACAGATCTCAAAGCAGCTTAGTTGGGAAGGGAGCTGGTGTGCTATAAAAGCAGTTATTACTTTAAAACATTTTAGTCAAACAAACTGACTAAATTCCTTAGGATGTATGATATTGGCAAAAGATGATTCTCCTTTTATGATGTTTATCTTTGTTACTCTATAATAATATTTCTGGAAAAGAATGGCTAGGGAGCCCCTTTTGACTGAAAATTCAGAATGAAAGAGCTAATGAAGCAAAACTATGTAATGAGCATAAATGCAAATGCAACCATTAAAAGGATTAAAAGGTAATTATATCAATTTACATTTCTCACATATATGGAAATGATACTAGCAGTCCTATCTATGTACAAATCTATCCCATACCTCCATAAGTAAAGGACATTGCACAATCCAAAATGTAGAGGGGTTTTTTTCAGCCCTAGCTCTCCAAGCACCAGACAAACACATCCTCAGTCATGAGAAAGCCATGGGACAGCATGTACATTTTGCACAGAAGGCTGCATTCCATTCATGCACTGAAATTAAAGCTAAATAGAAACCGGAGTTCCTCCAGGCAAGAATCATAACTTCTAATTACCAAAGGTAAAAGATAAACTGAAAAAAACAAACATTCTTTCAGATACTGCTAAAATTATGATGTGAGTCTTAGAAATATTTATCTTTCCATCCATGAGTGAACATTCTTCTGGTAACTTGGAGTTTTTCTTGGATTCTTATTACTGTTTCACAATCATCTAAAGCTTTATTTGTAGTCTTAGTGGTGCTTATATAATTACATAAATCTAAAAAAAAATAAAATGTCTGATTATTCTAAATTCCAGTCAATTGAAAAAGGAACTATACCTCAGTGTTTCAGCTACATTTCAGAGGGTCATATATTCATGTGCTCAGCAGGCCACAGAATGAACGATCTTGTCACAGGAGATCACCAGGATTTCTGTGAGATCTCAAATATAATTAAATGTCTAATGTGGATTCACAATAAGCCACAAAAGGCAACGGTGTCTAAATCTCTGGTAATCCTGAAAAAATCTTAGAGCTGGTCAAGTGAGAAATGAGACTATCTCCAGTGAGAGCTTGTCTTTGAGAAAGCACTCAAGAAACCAAGTCTAATTAACTGGAAGTACAGTATCAAAGCTGATTAACTGTGCAATTGATGCTAGGACCAGGTGAACTCTGCCGCAGATGCTTTATCTCTATGTGGCACCAACATACATAGCTTTGGGGCTTCCCAGACCTACTGCCTCCCCCCAAAGCCCAGTAATTAAAGTTAATTCTTCCTGTAAGTGTCAAACTGATTGCACAGGTCCAAGGTGGCTGTCTAATGTATGTGGGGTATATCCCATGCTTGCCAAACCAGCAGGCATTGGGTGAGTGAGATATAGATCCACACTGCATGTCCACACAGTACAGAAGTCTTTGATCTCTGTACAGAAGCCAGGTAAAAGTGTCAGCTCACATGTCAGTTCAGGGTATATGCAAAACACCATCTGACCTTTCACCATGAATCTCCAGGAAGGCTGAAAATCAAATACAGAAAGTAATATATAGACAAATATAGAAAGCAATAAAATTTTCCAGGTAGAAAGAAAGAGGGCACATGTTTGGAAACAGAAAGCAAACAACAAAAAAGGGAATGTGCTAAGAGTAGCAGTTTTGCTGGATCATTCACAACTGTTTATGCATGCTATTACCGTTGGAAATTAATAACGTTTTCAAAAGTCCTCTTGCAGAAGCATGTCCTGCTTATGGCTACTTGTCACAAATGAGTGTTTTAAGGTCATGTAAGGAATCATGTTAACAAATCATGTAATCAAAAATCTGTGTTGTATATCAATGGACAGAGCTGGATCAAACTCAATTCAGATTCATTGCATATTTTCACATTATGACAGTCACCTTCTTCTGTTGATCAGGTCAGAAAAGTATTAAAGGCATACAACTGTAATTTCTTTTGTTTGGGATTAAAGAAAACCTTAGGAGGAACAGCATAAAATATGCTGAGAAATTCTCTAAGTAGTTGTTCGTAATGAAAACCAAACTCTTACAATACATGTAATAAAAAGTACAAATCATAGTAAAAATGCATGGTGTTTAAAAGTAGAAATAATTTTCAATCTTTTTGGAGTAATGGTGGTACCAATAGGGTAAACTGAATTTTGTAGGCAGAATCCTTTACAGAGCATAACAGATCTGACTCCACTTTTTCAGATTACTAACTGAGTAACAATAGCTCACATCTTTTGCACATGCTTTTTGCTATGCTCCACAACAAACTATTGTAGGTGAGAAGTCCCTGATATTTTGGCTGGTTTCCAGTCCCAGGATGTTCACTTTCTCTTTCAGTGTAGGCTTGAGGCAAAAATGGAAAAAAAATGGGCAGGAAAACATTCAAGGAATCTCTTGGTGCTGGGTCCTGCTCACTAGTGTGTTATTGTGTTTGGACTGCTAAAATAAGAAACCAAGGCACAAAGTCAAAGCTGGTCAGAAATCACTGTATTTCCATACCATAATATGCACTATATACAGCCATGTCTAGTTTAGCTACCATGCCCTTCTCCTTTGGAGAAAACATTCTCCATCTACTAGGAATTTGCTGCATGTTGAGTGCCTCCCTACCACTTTTGAATATCTGGGCCAAGAAATGTGCACCTGCAGATCCCAATACACAGCTGGAGCAACATTCCAGCAGGCTCCTGCAATGACTCATCAGCTCTGATCCTGTTCACTGCTCCAGTTAATGAAAAAAATAATAGCTGCAAAGTCCAGTTTTAAGCCTTTTATCCAGAACCACTTGGCCACTGCTAAACAATTAGTTACTTCCTCTGACACACATGGAGATTCAGATGTTGTACAGAGAACACTTTAAAAGTAGATTAATCTTCACTTAAAAGTTGATTTTCATGTCAGTGCCTTGGCTTAGCGTGCTACATTAAGGACTTGGTTTTAAAGTACAATGTTATCTACTTAGCACAGACTCTTTCATTTCCTTTTTTATTCATTACTTTGTGCAATTATCCAAATATAAGGTAGATTAATATAAGGAAGGAAAAAAATATATATGTAAAAGAAAACAGGAATTAAGTGATCACCATCAGTCTGAGATTTTGGTCTGCACCTTCTTCTTCAAACTAAACTGAGGTAGGGCGGACATGAACACTGTTTCTTATGAATATCTACAATCCCGATATTATCAGTGATGTTTTTAGATTTCAGCTCCCCTGAAGCCTGTGGAGTTTGCTTCTAATTTGCACTATGCTTAATGAAAGCAGAATCAGCCCTTAAAAGATCATAATTATATCAGAATTTGGCCTGTCTCCATACTTACTCATTTTCTCCTTAACCTAATAGTAACAAGGAAGAGCTCTGGGTAGCGGCTTAAAGCATGAGATTTTTAATTTGAAGGATGATGAAATGGTAAATGATCTCAGCTTTTCCCTCCTATCAATTAAACAATACAAAATGCCACATTATTTGATTATGCCATTTTCTTTATGAGACCTGTATTGTGGAAATGAATACTGATAGTCACATTTGATTGCTGACAAAAAGCATATTAGTGAAAGATATAGTTACTGTTGAAGTCTTGTCCCAGGAAATCATAGGAAGTTCTCTTTTCACTCTTCAAAACTTGGGAAAACAGAGAAAACATAAGACATAGATGACCTGATAAAAGTTACACAATTATTGTGTAACTGCAGAGGCATTTAAGAGGAAACACATAAATCTCTGCAGTCAGCCACAGATTTAATCCAGTCCCCGCTTCCCCTCTGAGGTGCCCACAGCAGAGCCCTCATGGGGCTGACGCCAAACCTACCCCCGATCACTGCAGTAGATCCCTCACTTCACTCCTGGCAGACCCTTACCACATGGCCAGAGGGATGCCAGCATGTGAGGGGGACTTCTGTTCTGCTCCAAACCCCGCAGGGTCACACACCATCCCTGTAAGGAGTCCTTGTGCAGCAATCAGGCAGTGCCCTGTTCCTACCCACCCACTCTCCCCAGTCTACCCCCAGTCACAGACACCAGCTGCAGAGAGAGAAAGGCTGGTACTAGAGGGTCATTTCTGCTGGAAGCTCAAGAAGCACCATAAAGATGCTGGAAAGAGCTTGGACGTCTTGAGAGAAATGCAAACAAGGGTGAGGTGTGGCTTGTGTTTTGAACCTACAGAGGGGTGACTCTCACTGTCAAACCAAACAGTTGTCGTGGAACCAGCCTCAGGCCTGTCTGAACTGGTGGATCCAGAAACACTTCCAATCCCCTGGGTCAGGGCAGCCCAGGTACTTCCCTGCTGTGTACTGGAGATAAACTCGGACACGTGCTGTCTCCTCCCTGCCCTGGTTTCTGCTGGAAGCAACATGGAAACTGAGCAGAGAGCTGCCATTAGCTCAGGGCAAGATGACAGCACTGTGGGGAGAATCAGGATGCACACTGGTTACCAAAGCAAGCATCTGCTCTCAGCCTGGACACAGCCTAGATGTGTTAGATCATTTACCATGGATATTGTGTTCCACAGGGAATGGGAAAGATCCTTGAAAATCAGTGGGGTGAGGTTGGTTTATAGCAGCTTAGAGCCCAGGGTGACCTAATGGTGCTGCAATTTCACGTACTCACATTCCTCAATTCAAACACACCATGAGCTAATCGATGATCCATTTGTCTCCCCATTGGATAGCAAATAATAGGGGTTTAGATGCCAAATAGGAATGTGGCCCAACAGGGGAAATTTAAAGCTTCTATTTATTTGGGACTTCCCATATTGATATCAGCAGTGATAGGAGGACCAACTGAGCAGGAAGGATATTATGGGCTGTTGCCTGCTTTTTGCAACCAATTCCTTTCAAATCCGTGCAGGATGTAGCCTTGTCATCCTGTTTGAAAACATTCTTCGTATGTTGGAGTTTTCAAATCTAAGAGAAAAGGTGGCCAAAGGGTTTCTTATGGCCACAGGGATCAGGAACACATATATTTGTGAGGATGAGCGTCACAGAGTAACACTTTATGTCATCCTGCTGGCTCACTGCACCTGTGCAGGCATTGTGTTTTTTAGGAAGTGTTTCAGTTTACAACATCCTGTTCTATGCTGCTGAAGCCACAGTTATTTACAGCACATGGAAATACTACAAGGGCTGGAATGTAGAAGTTCAGTGTTTCTTGATTCTTCCCTAGTATAGATTGTCATGTCTGCACCCACAGAAATTACTCTTCAGCTGGAAGGCAATTCAGTTCGGATCAGTATTTATCTCCCTGGTCAATAATTTTCTTTCAGGTAATTCCTGTTGAGGAGCATAAAACTCTTATACCTTGCAGAAAAGGAATTCCCACAACAGCAAGGCATGTATAATAATGTCATTGGTACTATGTTCTGGTAAGAGAATTTGATGCCCAGTCAGGACTTTCTGTTTAGAGCCCATTTTGCCAAATCTCAGCAGCAAAGTATCAGCACATTACACAGGAGTTAATAATGAACTATAAAGCCACTGCATGCTGCATCATTTTAGCAGCTTGGTTTTAATGGCATTTTCCTTTCTACATTTTTATTTCTAGTTCACTTTGAAGTGACTGCATATTTCATAATTTATTTCCCTAACTGTTAATACTGTTAATTTGTTGATATCATGGGGGTTTATTTATTGTAAATAACAGTGTAATTTAAAATTAGTTATAAAAAGCTTGCTAGTCAATGTGCTCCAAACTTGTAAATCTTATTAGATATATTGCCAGGAAGAGGGTTTCATGAAATCATCAATTTTCCTTTGAGCTCAAGTGGGGCATTAGATTGCCTCTCCCGGGCAAAATCTCTGGGACTATTCCACAGAAGGGAGTGCTAGATGGTGACTGACTTTACAGACAAAAACTTTAATTTCAAAGTTTGCATTTTAAATATCCAACAGTTTTTCAGATAAAAATGACCCCTTATTACTTGTTGGTCAGTGTGTGTGGAAGGATGGGCTCTGTGAGGCCTGAGAGCACCCCCAAACACTCTGGAAGCCTTGTGGGGGGTAGATCCACACTCTGACAGGCTGCACATCACAACACAGGTCTTTGACAGAATTACTTTAGAAGGATTTGTCAGCACTTGTTCTGTTTCACAGCTTGGAAGTGTAGTTCCACGCAGAGAGGGCATTACTACTCAGCACGCAATTTCTGCAGGATGTCATGAATCACAGGTTGCAGGACATCCTCCTGAAAGGCTCCATAAATTCTGACTCATTTTTAAAATAAACACAAGACAATAGCAAGCAAGACCAAACAAAGGTAAATATGAAAGCACTGAAATGCAGAAATAGTATCCCACTATGTCTCCTCCCAGCCAATACCTTCCTCCCTTCTCCCAGCCACTGAGTCGCTGAGAGCTCCACACCCCTTCAGGAAGGATTGTCTCTGCATCTCCATGTGCACATCCAACCAAATTGGAGCCTGAGTAAATCTTTGCTCAGGACTTCAGGGTTGGCTGTGAGCAAACGCTGAGTAAGACCACTTCCTTTCTTGATGGAATTCACTAAGGAATTTATTGTAATTAGCTCTGGCATTTTTCTTCAATGATGCATTTTTTAAGCTGGACGTGTCATGAGAGAGTCATCACATGACATTTTTCCCTGGTTCCAAGGTCTTGTTTTCCAAAACTGTATAAAATACACAACTGAGATTTGTACATCAGTTAGTAGTCCAGATAAAAATGGAATAGACTGAGTAGAAAAGTCACCTCTTCAAGGACAGAAATACAAGACAACCACGCATGGCTGGAAATCCAATGCTGAGCACTAATACCCTAGCTTTAAGCTGATGTAGCTCAACCATTAAACCGAAGATTAATGAATCTACTTGAAATATTTGTAAGGAACTCAAAAATGATGGGAAATAAAGACACTCCCACTTCTTAAAAATCAGATCAAACTTGAAGAGAATTACATACTGGAAGTTATTTCATTTTTTTGCTGATTTGTAGCCTTAAACAGACACACAGAAGTCAAATACAATGATTAATGCAATAAATTTTATAAGTATTCAGAGAGACTAAATAAATAAATGGTTGCAGAGCAGTGTGGTTTTCTGTTCTCTATGGAGTGCCAGCTCAGATCTGGGAAGGTTCATTATATTTCATATTGGCTGCATTTACAGGAGGGCTTGTAACAATCTTCTGCACTTTTAAAAAATTCATCAGACGTTATCAATTCAAACCTATAATCTAGTTTGGGTTAATGCATACCTCTGTGTAGCAATCTGAGAGCTGTTTTTGGAGGTTTCAGAGCACTGGCCACTGCAAGTAATGAAAATTTTGTAACAAAAATATTCTGTGTATTTCTAGTAAACTGGCAGATGTTACTAACTGACTATTTGTTCCATTCCCTAAGTTCTGACAGACAGAATTAAGTTTAATACACCTACAGTAAATGACATATAGAAAAAAAAAAGGTCAACATTTAGCATACCAGGTCCCAAATAAAAACCTCTAAGTGTTGTGGTTACTTAAGAAAAACAAACTACGTCATTCAGCAGAAAGACTGTTAATTAAGGTTTGGTACACATCCTCTTCAGTAAAATATGTATTCCAATCATATCAGTTTTCTTAAGAGGTTACTCTTAAGAGCCCAATAATTTAGCTAAAACAGAATGGGATTTAAAATATTAGCTAAGTGACAAAATTCCATTGAAACATAAGCACCTGATTCTGGACTAAGCTAGTGCAGACAAAATTCCTACCTGAATTAAGAGGGTGTTTTCTTATTACACTAACAATGCACCATAGGCATGTAGTTAGTGGCCAGTTTGTAGGCTGTTTCCACATTTAAAAAGATTAGTCCCTTTTCTTCCCAAATGATATTCCAGGATGGCAACATATTTATGTACGTGTGGGATGGCAAGGAAAGGAGAGAAAGAGTTAATGATAGTTAAATTCTTCAGATGAAAGGATTTTTGTCTGAGGATCAAAACCCAACACTATTTATTACCAGCAAATGAATTTTTCCACCACTGTCATATTTTTATTTGATTCAATTTGATTGGTGTTTTAATCACATACAGTGCACTGTTCATTTAGCTAGATGTCAGACCATCTAATTATATAACAGAAGCATTGCAAGAAACATTACCATAATTGATGTGAAGATAAAACACACATACCAGTTGTATTTATTATTAGGTTTCCAGATATTTTTCTGCAAATGCACTAGGTATCTTATGAAGTGGAGGTACCTTTAAAAAAGATATTTCAGATTTTGCCATGATAACCATTTTGAAGCTTTTTTTTTTGTATTTTGATTCTACTAACACTTTTCAATCTAAAATAAATAATGAATCTTTACTGTGTGTAAGAAAAAGGCATGTCCTGGGTTAGCTACTTCCATCTTTCTCCAATTGCAAACTCCTAAAAATTTTCCTGTGCAGATCCATACCTACTGACAATAAGCATTCTTTTCCTAATTGTCATCATAAGACCCTCAGAGCTGAGCACCAGGGGCCTACAGATAACAGGTTCAAAACAAGTGCTTCAAAAGCAAGGTAGCAACTCACTTCTCTTAACCACTTTGGGGACACTGGAGAACAGGAAAAAGGTCAGATCTTTCTGGGGGTCCTGGTGGTTTCAGGCTTGGTTTGTGGATTGTGTAAATTGTGAATTAGAGAATATTTGTGGGACTGTGGAATAGGTAATTTTATTTTGCATTTAAAATGCAGATTTTGATATAGCTAATCCCATTTGTGAGGAGAAATAAGTACAGGCAGACTTGGTTCCAATCTACAAGGCAGGGACAGGAGCTGCACATCTATGGTAACATCAGGACATGCAGAAGTGCACACTGTAGTAAATACACAGAAAAGTCAACCTTATGAAGTGCATTTCTTTAAGTGATAACTGCATATAATTTCACACCAGCATCATGTCACTGATATTAATAGTTATTCTCAATTTACTGTACAATCAACTGAGAATCAATTTCATAGTCCTTAAACAATGTGCAAAAGGCAATGCAAGAAAACATGAATCATTCCCTTGTTTCTGGTAGGAACAGGATCTCAAAAATATATTAATGGCAAAGAAAATGGGTAATTGTTGATTTTTAGTCAGTTCTAAGCACATGAAGAGCAGAACTCTGCCCAAGTATATCTACTCTGGTACTGTATTCAGTTCTGGGCAGACCACAGTGTCTGAGGTTGTGTTTACTGGTTTTAACTGCGTGCTCAATTGCACCATTCTGTGGTGTGCTGTGGGAAAACTGCTCTGGCCTTTGTGAGTACCTGTACAGATGAGACTTTGTCCCATAAACACAGTAAACTACTTTCAGCTTGGCATGCTGCAGTTTTCTCTCTGCAACCTCTGTTCCAATCAGTGGTAAGGCAGGCATCCAACTTGGAGCACTGATCTGTTCCAGCTGTTGGCATTAATGCAACCTTCATTTTGGAACCAAGAGGTAAATGCAAGACATGAGACATATTTGAAAGTGTTTTCTCAGTGACTTCTTTCTCAGCATGCCTGGCTAACAGCATGCAGATGAGGGCAGATGATGCAGATTTTCATAGCTCTGAAATCCCATCCTGCTGATCAGTGATGCTGTGGTAAGGCAGCGAGCAGAAAGCAATGAAACAGCCCTGCACTGCAGACTAGAAAGGGTGTCAGAAGAATCAGATTTACAAGAAGAGGTAAGTTCCATGAAGCTGTTGGAAGAGTTTTCCTCTTTACTTATCTAGTTAAGATGAAACTCCCTACTTCTCTCTGCAATCTCTTCCTTCCAGCACTATAAACCAAAGTAGAGCTCTACTTCTAATCCGCATGAAAATAAGGAATATAACCCAACTTGGGTTGTCCTGCTGGATTTGCAAAGTGTTTATAAAAGAGTTTCATGGAAGTGAAATTTGGGGAGCAATTGTTTAGCTCAATGGGAAGGGTATGAGGAATATGGGATGTGCAAGTGATATCTGGATTTGAGACTGAAATCTACACTGTTACCTTTGCTTTATCCTCTGTGAACTCTCATTTTCAGTAAGTGAAGGTCATGTGACCTTCACTTGTGGGTCAAAATGACCCTTTCCCAGCCCACATCCACACCCAGCCGACTTCAGCATTTCCTAATTAGGTTATATTCATTCTTTATAATGTGCTTGTAATAGATGTGGTACTGTAGTGTAATCTCAACTGATATTATTCACTTCCCAGGAATGTACAGCTGAAGCTGCTCTGCAGGCTCTGACTGAAAACAATGGGTGTGCAGCTGACAAATAGAAGTAGCTATTTTACATGCCCTGGTCTATTTGGATGCCATTGTTTAAGTGATGTCTGCTGAACAGGTATTCACATTAGAAAAACAAGTACCATTACAATTTTCTGATGTGGCAGCTATTTTTGAAACTCATTAAAGCTTGCTAGAGCTTTTCCCATGCAATGAAAAACTGGAATTGCCTGTTGTAATATTGGCTGGCAGTTATGAATGGCTTCAGCTCACATTTTATAATGAAGAAGTGAGCTCATGCTATATAATTGTGGGCTATCCCCAAGAATATTTTTATTCAGCGTTATTGTCAGACTAAATTAAAACCGCCAAAGAGCCCAATTTCTCAAGATGCCAGGTGCTTTCAACTCCCACAGCAGTTAATGGAAGACTACTCAGCAGTTTCAGAATTAGTCCCTAAATGCTGATAGTGATGCTCAGATTTTCATATTAAGCAAGATGATTTGCAGAGCTGTTGTTCTTCTACTCTTCATTTTCTTTGTGAGTATTCATTCCTAAAAGTATTGTTTGTACTATTTATTCTATCCACTTGTTGCATTCATATGAGCTACTGCCATATCCTTTCAAATGACTTGTGGTTTTCTTTTCCCCTTGTAAGTTTAAAACAAGCATTAATGTCCTTTTATTGAAAATTACTTAGTGATGTATTTGAAGCTGCTGATGATCACAGGCAGTGGCACTCGTGCGGCACTAGATACTTGTTTGCATGCCCTCCCGCCAAACACAGCGGAATTTCTGTCCTCATCTCCCTGAGGTGTTTGCAAGGAAAAGTGCTCTGAGCTTAGAGGACAAGAGAGCAGATGAAAAGAGAAAGGAAAAACTCTTTGAGGCAATCAGTGAACTACCACCTTCTTTCACTGGCTGAATCACTCCATGCACTCCTCCAGGCATTACTGGGCAGCTTGGGAAGACTGGGGAGAGGGGGGAAGATTGGTACTTGCACACACCCATCCTTCCACTTGGCATTTTATAATGCAGTAGGAAAATGCACACTAGGAAAGCCAAATCTTGTGCAGGGTTTGAATATCAAAAACAGTTGAAAGTCAAACATCCATCGCTAATGTGTACAAGGTTAGGCAAAGCCCTTGCTCAAACTGTGGGTCAATTAGTCCTTCTTTTCTCCCCTGGGTCCAAAGTGTTATCACCACAGAGGACAATGAGTTAAAGCCAAGTATGGTCCTCTGGAAATCAGAGGTCATGGAACAAGAGTTGAAAAAAAGGGTTTCAAATATTATAACTCTTTCACCACTGTTTTCTAGGTATTCTCTTAAATATCCCACCGGGAGGCTTCTTTTCGTCAAACTAAACCACATTTCTTTGGACTCTCTTCTCTGAGTGATTTCAAATATATCAAGAATTTAGATGAAAACCAGATCTGTATTTTTTCATTGTTTAAAACATGGTAGTAAATGCTCACTTCTCAGAAGAGTGATAGTGATTTTATTTATAGAAATTCCCAAAGTGACAGTTACAGAAATAATCTGTGGCAAACAAGTTGCAGAAGACTTTTTCCCTCAGTCAGATCATATCCTTGCTTTCCAATGCTGTGTAATAATCTCCATGAAAAGAAGCTTTATTATGTAGCACTGATCATTGTTTTCACTTGGTAAGAGCAAACAGTGAGCATAAAGTGGGGGAAAATAACAGCCTCCTAATATGATTGTTATAAAGATCATCTCACTGTTCTCTGGGATCATTGAGAGAAGAAATTAGACTGATTTGCAGCCGAGAAAGATGTAAGTTGTCTATCTGTTGGGAAAACAGAAAAAATACAGATAGCGAAAAAATGAGCCTATGGGTCTACCTCAGGAGGTTGTGGATTTTCTAACAGTGGATCAATTCAGGAACAGAGGATAAATGAAGATGTGTCCTGGGTATGTGGTTGACCAGTTTGCCCACAGTGCCACAGGGATCTGGGAGAGACTGTGAAAAGTGAGATTTGTATACACTATACAGCAGCCCATTTTAGGGAACTCTAAAGGGCCTGCATCTGCCCTGGAAAAGAGCATGGCAATAAGTGCTTGATCCTCCATCAGGGCACAATGTGGAGTAGATGACACCAAAGTCCCTTGAGTTCTGACCCTATAGTTACTCTCTGAAGTAACTTATCAGAAATGTAGTATGCTTGGATATGTGTGCATTGGTAATCCACATGAGTTACTAAAACAGAGCCAAATATTTAGACTATTCCTAGATAGTATTGCTAAATGCTATTTAGCAAGAGTGTTTCAGAATGCATTCTTCAGGAACCCTGGAAATGGAGTTTTTGAAAAAGGTTTTAGTCACATTTTCTTGTTTGTGTTGGTAGTATAAAGATTTTTACATTAAATAATTTAACTTATTAGCTTCCAGAGTTTATGTTAATCATGTGTACTCTAGAGATCATAAAACCTTTTAAACAGATAATTTCAAAGCAGAACAGACTGCTTAACAATCCTCACTAAACTCATGGTCTAGCTCTAGCTGAAAGAAGAGTAAAAGCACCACACACTTGGCATATATAAATAAGCCCAATATTATGACGAATAGAAGTTCTCCTGATTCAGCAAAGCACTTAAACAGATACTTACTTTAAACTCCAGTTTTAATTCCTAATAAAAGAGGTTTGAAATTAAAAGGAGAGAAGGAATAAATCTGTGGTCAAAAGAGACTTAACAACAAAGGATCCCATCATGCCTTTCCGGTGCTCAATTAAAAATCTGCATGTTTTTAATAATTGTGATACTTTAGCTGTTAAGAAGTTGAAGAAATTCATAATTGAAGTTCTCCTAGGAACCTTGGTTCTGCCTCTGACCCCTACATGTGTGCTTCAGTGCTTCCCATAACATGCTTAGCTGGGAAAGGGATTGGTGTTTTATCTGCAGAGAAACTACAACTTCACTCTAAACCATTACTGCCTTCAAACACAAATGCTGTTGATGTGTACACATATCACTTTCCTATTAATATGGCCTTTGCTCCTACCTAAGAGAACAAACCAGTATAATTATGGCCTATGATGGCACACTTGGGTGCAGTGCAGAGGGCTGCAGTTTGGCTTTGATGTCCTCGGGATGGTTAACATGGAACATAAAAAGGTAAGAGCAATGATACAAGATACCAGAAATGGCATGGCTGTGTCTTCAAATTGGCCTTTAGGGCTGGAGTAAAGCAGTGAAAATGTGCATGAATCTCAGATGGGATAAAGACAAGCAGAAAAAAAGGAAGGAAGAATGAAAAGCTGGAACAGGTGCCACAAATGAGAGGTGCAAGAGGTCACAACATGAAAGGGCACAAGAGAGAAACTTGAGTAAAATCAACTGTGGCACAGTACAGTGGCCCACAGGTTTGAAACCCAGCTCTGGAAAGAAGAACCAAGGAAATATTCAGAAGAGGCAGGGATGTGTAACATGACTGGAACAAGCTCTTGACTGAGCTACTGTCAAGTGTTGCCAGCCTGTTATTATAGCAAACGAATCCATGTGTCTGTTTCTTTTGTCCTCAGAAACACTTGTGTGGATTTTCTTCAGCTTCAGCACATGGTGCCACACACATGCATGCCCACACAGATGTCCTTTCTGAACTAAAAGGAAGTAAGAGCAATGTCCCCCGTTCAGTGTCCCTTTTAAAAAGTTTTAAACCACTTAAATTAGGTTCCGAAACGAGAACTTAGTCTCAAGCATAGAGTTGGTAGATGAAAGGTAGCATGGAGTGCATTCACATAGGATAAATAATTGAATAATTGCTAAGTTGGAAATGTATCCAAAGAAGCCAGGAATTATTACAGAATTCTTTTTTCTTTTGCTTACACAAACTTTATAATAGCTGTTTTCTCTGACTGTCCTTTTGCATAAACAAGGAGCAGCCTCTGGGCTGCTCTCAAATTTACTTTGGCTTCTGCAATAGCACTTAAGAATTACTGGAACTGTGCAGTCTCTGGCCATGCCTCCAGAACTGTCAGAGGCCAGGGCACAGAGCCATCCCAATCCCCTGGGCAGCAGCCTGCAGCCACCTGCTGTGTCACTGCCTGCTCCCACCTGAGAGGCCGCACACCGGGCGGGACTGTTTGCACAAAGCCCTTGCTCCCATGGAGCAAGCAACTTCATCCTTGGCTGTTCAACGACATAGGGAGGGCTTGAGGGGTTTTTTATCATTGTGATATGTAAATCAAATGATCAAAAAGATTTTCACAGAATTGAAAATATATCAGCAATGAGAAACTGGGAAAAATGTGAAAGCACACTACTTTCTCCATAAGTTTCATTTCAGATAGCAGGATTGGGCCTTGCATGGCATGATGCTTCCTGCCCAGAGACATCATCCTGTATGCATAAGGGCACGGCAGTCTGTGGGCATGCTGAATATTACAACACCTTGAAAGGAACATGTTCTCTGAATTTGGGTACTGTATTTACAAAAAAAAGAAAATACAATTACCCTGTGGTAAAGTGCTTTAGGGTCAGAGGGCTCCAATGCAAAGAGAGCAAAGGGGAAAATTCTCTCACCCAGATGTGGGTATGTAAACATAATTTAAACTAAGTATACACGTTTACATACAATGCATCCATTGTTTACGCTGATTTTAAAACACCCTACGTAATGAAAATTATGCAAATATTTAGAAAAATATCTTAGCCTGGGTAAGGTATATACCACACTTAATATTTCAATAAGGGCACATGCAGTGCTTGTATGGCAGTGCCAACAGTAACATTTTGAAAAATGACCCTTCGGTAAAACTGTCAGGCACAGAGTGTTGAGTCCAGGTACCCGCCAACAGAAACCTTTGGGAGGATGTCACTGTGAGAGGTGGACCAATACCGGGGTCTCTATCTGGATTAACCAGAGAATTTGTAAAAAATTTAACAGCAGCACAGTATTTTTTTGGCTTCCTAGTCAGTAATCTGCTGGACTGCCAACAGCTATTTTGAGCCCTTTCCCGTCTGGGCAAGGCAGTTTCACTTGTATAAAACAGACGGGCAGGTGCCCTTAAATCTGTCATTAAAGGGCTCTTGGCAGACGCTGAATGGTCCGCGCCCCGCGCTGCACCTCCGCGCTGCTGCCCCGCTCCGGCCCCGCCGCTGGGCGGGAGGAGACGCCCCTGCGCCTCGCCGCTCTCGCAGTATTTGCCGGTTACCTGTAAATCACAGACCGCCGAGTCCTGAAAGCCCGAGCGCTCCTTAACAACGCGTAAATAAGGGAGGACAGGCAGGATGAATGGTGCGGCGGGCGGAGAGCGGGCTGAGCCTCATCCCTGACGGACCGGGGCGCCAAGGAGGTGAGGGGCAAGAGAGTTTGGGTGAAAAACCATTAGCTTTAGAGCACACCTCGGAGCTGACCGTGCTTGGGGGACAGGGGGAAGGGGGGCTGCCCGCCCGAGGGCTTCACTGGGACACTATCAGGGTGTAGGGGGGCCTCCCGGACTGCCTGCAACGCCCCCACCCCAGCAAAAGAGCTCAAAAAAAAAGATGGGGGGGGAGCCTTTTATTGTTACTGTGGTTGATCCCGGCGTCCCCGCCCGCCTCCCTGCCGGCGCTCCGCGGTGCCAGGATTTCCCTGCAGCCCGCCCTCTCCGCCCGCAGCGCCGCCGGCAGCGCCGCCTCCCGCGGCAGCCGCTCGCCGCCCGCGGCCCCGCGCCGCGCCCCCGGCACACGGGGCGCCGACGCCCGCGCACTGACAGACGCTCGCAGGTGCCGCGCTCGGCCCGAGTCGCGGAGGGGCGGCCCCGCTGCCCTCCCGGCTCCGCACCGGCTAGAGGGAGATAGCTTGGGAGGGAGGAGCGGCGCGGGAGCAGCGGCAGCGCCGTAAGTCGGGGAGCGGGGCGCGGAGCGGGAGGGCCGCCGCCGCCGGGCTGTGCGACCGGGACGCGGCGCTGCCCCTCCTGACCTGCGGCGGGGCCGCAGCGCGCCCGCTCGGGGGGCTGCGAGGGAGGCTACGCATTTTGGGATAGCCAGAGAGAGTACGCATTAATGATCTTGCTTGTCTGCTCAGGAGGTTCATACCCGAGCTATCGCTTAGCAGGACTCGGGGTGTTTCTACATCACTGAAATTCCGAGCTGAAATTCGCCCCTATTCGGTTTAAGTTTCCATCGCAGTGTATTTTGGCATACCTGATTTTATGCCCCTGCCTTGGAGGCAGAAGGCACACCAGCCTACACCCGCTGAAACAACAGGCTGCGCCCATTTTTGTGCGGTGTGTCCCCTTGCGCCGCGCCTTCCTCCGTGGGGCTGAGAATAACCGTGCGCTTGAGAGCTCTGCTCCCTGCCCGGCTGGAGCTGTACCGAGGGCAAGCTCTGCGCTGGGGGCAAGTCAGTACCCGGTGTGATGCTGCTTGTCGAGCTACGAGTTCAAGTCGGGAAGTCAAATGTGAGAATTTGGGTTGGGCTGGTGATGAAGAAATGCGGGCTGTAGATTAATAGAAAGGACTTGATTTATTTTCAGTTGAAATTTAAAAGAGACCAAAATAGAGGAAGCAATTAATTTAGGACTTGCGTCATTGTAGATTGTTGCTATGTTTTAAAAATAGGAAGAAGGCTTATTATGAAATGTTTAATGTAACAAATATGATCTTGATCTCTTACTTTCCTTTGAAAAATATCTGGGGGAGAGGCAAGGACTCATGCCTAGACCATTAATTCCAGTCATATATAGGTTGTAAGGATGTAACATTATTCGGGAAAATGTAGATGAAAAAAATCAGAAGGTTTAAGGCATGAAAATCTAAAGCTGAACAATTCTTTAGATACACACTACCAGAAATCTTATAATCCATGTGCCGTGGCTCAGATGTTTAGAGGAATGACAGAGATACCAAAAAAGGCATCATGATACTCAGCGCAATTCTAGAAGCAGAATTTTCTCGTTCCCTACAGAAAAGGAAAGCACATTTCTGGAAGCAAGAAGTGACAGATGTGGCATCTTGGCAGCTGGCTAAACATAAAAGCATGTATCAGCAGGTGATTACTGTTGCAAGGATTTATTTTTAAAGTGTCTTGTACTGAAAGGTTTCAGCCTGCTTTAGCATTAGCAGTAAGATTTAGTTGCACTCTGTGGTGTGTTACAAATAGCCTTTCAGCAGAAGCATTCAGAAAAGCAAGAGAAAACTCCTATGGTCGAGGCACTGCTTGCTTTGAACATTTGTTTTGCATTACAGCATGCGAAGGAGAGGAACTGAGCAGGTTCTTTGGTCGGTAGGAGAGTATGGAAGGGAATGATTTTTCCTGGCCTCAGCATAAGCCAGTGGTATCTGGGAAGGAAACAATAGGGCCTATCTTCTCCTTAGATTAAAGGTAATCACAGTTACTGTTGTCTGGGGAGCACCTTGTACATCCACACAAGTAAAAACCAGGCTGCAGAAACTACCTCTGCCCCTCTTCTGTGATTGGTAAAGCCAGCCTGAATCACCAGGAGGTGGCCTGGGTGACTTTTAGAAAAGAAAGAGATGGATATCACCTAAGAGGCAGCCCAGAGCCACATTTTCCCCGAGGCAGCAGCAGCAGCAGCAGCAGCGTGGGTCCGCACCATCCCTGTTTGACTGCTGTGGCTAGATGTCACATTGACTTGAAAGAGGCATCTAAAACTGTTCCAAACCACTTGTATCAGCTTTGCTGTAACCAACAAAAGCCACGGTTCATGGCAGAACATGCTTTGCTCTCGGCTTTTCATAATTAGGGAGGCTGCTTTGGTTTATAGTCTTCTGACCTAGATGGCTGCTTCTAGAAGAAATTCTGGTCCTCTGCCCAAGTTTTAACAAATAGTTAGGGGAAGAAATAAGAACTTGCATTTAAAAAAATTTCTTTCTGCCATGGAGAATTTGCTGTCAGTTTCTCCTTCTTGCCAGTGAGACCGTCTGTGTTTCAGGGGCTTAGCAATGCTCTCTGACCAGTTCTTCCTCTTCTTCCTCACCCTAGTTAACAGAATTGCTTTGGATCAGGTCACCTGATGCCTGTTTGGCCTTTCATAGTGATGTAAACCACCACAGGCTTTCACCCTCCTCCATGCAAATTTTACATTTTGGAAACAAACAAATAAAACCATCTCTTTTTTTTTTCTTTTCCGCCTCTTATGATCACGTCAGAGTAAATATATTTTCTCAAGATCTGAACCATCTCATGGAAACCCCTCCTTCCTCCAGTGATAAAAATGAACTAATTGGGTGGTCTGTACCTAAAAGCCTCGGTATCTCCATGGGTGCAGTGTTTATAGGGAAGGCAGTTGGCTGAAGGTGTTGTTTGTTTGTTTGTGTGATAGCAAGGTGAATTTCCCTAATAACCTGAAGTCTGAACTTAAACGAGGATGTGGGAAGGATTGTGTTCGGCTGTTGGGTAGAGGACTGTTTTTCAATGGTTTCCTCTCGCTAAGAAGCAGACGGGTTAGTAGGCGATGAAAGCGGCTCGGGGCTGCTAAGGGATGTGTCTGGGTGGAGCAGTGAGAACAGAGTTCTGGCTCTTCTGCCGAGTTCAGTACGTCCTGTGTGAAGCAGGATGGCAGAAAAAGGTGCAACAACTCATGAGCTCAAGTAAAGCTTATGCTGAAGAAGAGACACACTTCCAGTGCCGTGTTAAAATTTCTGGTTGACATTCATGCAGATAAGCATTGCTTACAATATTTTACAATGTTCTGTATTTACACTCATAATTGACATTCCTAATGTTATTGAGCAACGATGTTGATCCAGCATGGTGTCTGCTGGGAAGGTGAGTCTGATGGGAGCAGCTGGAACTGGCTGACACGACTATCTTCCTCATAGTTCAAGGGTTAAATCAAGACCCAGTAAAGCCTCAGGAAGCACACTGCCAAGATAAAATGGGATGATTGCAAGAGGACAAAGTTGGCCAGCGTGACAAGATGTATTTATACCTTTACTTAGTTTAATTTATATTTGTGGAATAAATAGTCAAATATAGAAACAAATATTTGTATTATGATTTTACCACTAGTCAAGTCTGCAAGAGCACAGCTAGTCAATAATCTTTGTAAGCAACTGAGATTTTTCTTTTGAGAGGCTAGTGAACAGCTGAATGCATTTTACTCCTTTTTGTATTGTGCTTTTGTTTTTTGAAGAGGAAAGGTAAGCCATTTGCAGGCCATTTACAGGCTGAGCCTACAGCCAAGTAGCACTTTTAGTGTCTAAAACTCTGAAAATGTGAGAGTCATTTTTGAATGCTCATACTAAATTGTATCGTCATGATCTTAGTAGGTTTTAATGCAAGACCATTTTGCTGAAATGTATATATAGCACAAGTAATTTGAATTACAGTTATTCTTATCTTTGAAATAAGCGAGTGTTGCAATACTCTTAAAACTTGATGACCTAGTATCTCATGAATGCCAGGGAGCCACATTAAGGGTTTCAACCCCCACTATGTGTGGTAAAGCAACAACATACAACTTTACCTATGTAAATGTTGTGTTCATGCTGTTTTTACTTGCATGGAATAGTAGAGAAAAGCTCACCAAATCTGATACACTGCTTTGATTTCTATCATAAAGGTCAACGGGGAGCATGTTAGATAAGAAATTAAATGGACTGATACTGTGAGTTTTTGTGCTGGGTCTCATTCTGAACGAGCTAAGTGAACTTTTCTATGATTACATGTAAACAGCAGCTGACCTTCTGTAGAGATACAAGAGCTGATGACAAGCTGAGACTAGGTATGACTTGCTTGATCAGGTCTGCAAGCTTGTTTAGGTACATTTACATGGCAATTAATTTTTTTAAAGTTATCTGTAAGAACTTTCTAAAAATAAATACTACTTCATATCTTTGCTTGGAAGATCTAAAATGTAGGGCTTGGTGTATTTTTTTTCCATCCCTTTGAAATACCAGGTGTTTCAATTCCATTTCTCACTATTTTGCTGGAGCAACTTTTTATGTATGTGAGAATTTGTGTTGTGCCTAAAACAAAGGAAACAGGTGTTGAGTCTTCATTGCAAATGTGGGGTTTTTTGCTTTATGAATATTAGGCACTAGCATAAAAATACTGAATAAAAGCAAACTGTTAGTCTGAAATTTCCTTTTTTTTCTTCCCTGCTAAGAAATCAATACAGTATAACATTCAAGTCAAGCAAACCCAAAACTCTAAAGCTTGTTTTTCTGGTAAAAGCAAGTATCTGTAATTTGGCAAAAGCCTGTAGAAAATGGTGATACATATATAAGTGCATTAAGGTCATGTTATTTTTCATAGTTCTCTTGCCTTACATAGTATGTGGGGTGAATTAGGTGAGACACAGGACAAAAGGAAGATCTATTTGAAATTCTGGGCTAAAGCTGAAGCCCCTGCTCTATCATAGTTGTTTTGGGTGATGCAGATGATGAAGGAATCAAATGATTCCACAAATAATATAATCTTGGGATTTTCTAGCTTCGTGTTCTTTGAGTTTGTAACCTTTGTGCTCTACATATGATATTTCTAATTATGAGGTTCATAATTCTCAGTGATACTTTGCAAGGAAGATCAAAGGTGCTTTGCTGCTACCACAGTCAGCATCTCTGAAGCCTTTCTGCAGAGAGGTTGTGAAACCAGCTCCCTAGCCAGCAGAGCTCTCAGTCACCATCTTCACCAGGAGAAATCCTAATCCCTGTAAGAGTATGAATAATAAATCTTAATGAAGAAGAGGCTAATGGATCTTATTGCTTTGATAAATACTTTCTCTGTTTCTCTTCTTTAAGTTCCTTAAGCTGTTTATAAGAAGGTGTTATTCTCAAACTATGTGAGTAGGTCTGTTCCTGTGTAGTAGACAGGTTTTTTTGTTGGGGTGTTTTTACTAGCACTTGAGTGATGCACTAGTACCGAGTGATGTACAGGAATACAATGCTGGTGTTGCTGGGGAGTATTGCTCCATATTTATATTCTTGCATTTTTTTGTTTATTTTTCTTATATTTCCTTTATGTTCTCAAGAAATATATGACAGCACTTATGGACTCTTCTCATTCAGAAAGCTTTTAAATTCTACCCAAAAAATCAGTACTTCAATCATTTCAAACCTTAAAAATCCTTTATGATGCCAGAACAATTTTTTAAATGTTCTTTGTTCTACTACTTCCTAAATCTAACTTTTTAAATTTTATCCATCAAGATATTTTGATCAGAAATAAGTTCCATTCTTTATTCTTTCTTATGTGTATCTCCTGTTCTACCTAAGTAAAGCCTGAATTGTGTATGTTTACAGACGTCTTTTTCATGAAGGCCTACATATTTTTTAAGAAACCTCTAACTTTACTTTTCCAGCTCAGTTAATATGGTTCAGTGCATATGTTGATTTAGTTAAATTCTGTTTATTTGTGAGATTGTATAAATTAGATCTGAAAGTGAAGCACAGGTTTGTCCAAGGTGAATGTTTTGCTTTGTTTTTTCTCTCCCCTTTGCTGTGCTGAAGATGCACACCATAAACATCTTGTTCTCATTGTGACAGAATCTTTTTAAGGTACTCTTGCCACTGCTTTTAAGGAAATTCTACAGGGGAATGGCCATCAATATTATTTTCTTGTATTTATTTTTGGATTATTTGATAAACTGTCTTTTGGGAACTAAAGCATCATTTCAGTTTGGTTAAAATTTGTTTCCAGAGGACGGTTAGATCAGTACTCTCATGTTCATATTTCAAATGATAGCCTAATCAATTGAAATTTTATGAGGTCCGTCATTTGAAGCAGTAATGTGACTCATTGGTTCTTTGAGAGTTCACATTTCTGTAACCACAAAGAGTAAAAACAAAAGCATCCTTGAAACTGGAAGTTGCACATGTCACAGTGAGGGTGAAGAGAAAAGAAGGTGCAGATTCTGCCTTTTGTAATGCCATGTAAAGGTCAGCCATGCCATTTCTCCCCAGCACTGTGGTTCTTGCAAAGGCACTTTTCTTTGGCTTTTCCATTATTTGTCTCTATTCATCTGGAGGATGGTTTGTGGCTGTGTAGTCTTTGGCATTTCCCTTTGAAGGATATGTTGCTCCTAGAAATAATGTTTGGGGCTAGCCCAATTTAAGGAAGGTTTGAACAGTAGAAGAACTACATTGTAAGTGAAAGAGGGACAAGGAAGGAGTAGTGCCATAAATTGTTCTGCAGGTCAGATGCAGCTCAGTGTTTCTGCTCTGGATACCATAGATTACTGCTCTTGATCAAGTTAAGGCTTGCTTATGGCTCCTGTAGCAGATGACCTTGGAATAATACCCATGGTTCATGGGAGGGTAAGATGTAATGCATCTGGGGGTCTCTTCTGTTTGACTGTTTGCAAACCAGATGGGAATATAGAAGTGAAGAATTGAGTAGCATGTCCATGCATAGGCTGTATATGTGGCATACAGGACTGTACTTTGCTTCAGTCCAAACAGTTGTAGTGGAAAGGTGAAACAGGAGGAAGGTGATGTTCACAGCAGCTACAGTTTTGTTGGTATTCCTTGCCTCAAAAGACACAACAGCTGAAGAACTGTCTTCTGTGAGATGTTATTGCTGTCATTTTATGTGTGTGTAATTCTTAATATACTACATACCTGGCTTGTGGTTAGGGGAGTGATGCTGGAGTAGTACAAATTTGTAGTAATTCACTGGTCCCTTTGGTCATCCTGCCTAGAAGGCAGGGAGAGCATCTAGTCAGTTTGATGAAAGACTTAAATGCAACGGTTTGCTCATTACTATTAGCATTTCTGCCTAGCTTGTTTCTTATTAGTAACATGCAAAATAATCAGGGCACACAGAAATCCTCAAGACTGAATGGAAAATCTGTTGTTAGGAACAAAGATAGTGGACCGAGCAGACCAGTAATTTGTACGGCTGCTGCTCTGCTTTGCATGTCCCTCCCCACTTGCTTGCTGTGATTTTAGTGGAAAAAGGGGCTGTGTTTCTTCTGGTTTTCTCTTTGTGTACCTTCAGGCAGTATGAATACCCATCTCAGTCTCTGGGGTCTTTCAGATAAGATCCCCTGAGGTCAACACCAAGGACAACAAAGTAATCCATTTGATAGCAGCGAACTGTACAGCTCTCTTCAAAATGCATACTTCTGGTCTCAAAGAAAAAAAGTTACAATAGCAAGAGTCCAAGGTTATTAATCTGTAAGAATTCCTAAAGGAATTTGTGAGGACAAAAATAAAACCTGCCTCTCCAAATGGAAGTGCTGAACAATCATGCAATTTGTGCTGTGGATGGTTTTCACATTTTTGTCTGAGAATTAATTTCACTGTTAGTTGCAGTAGTTATTTTGCCTTGAGAGTGCAACCATGCCTCTACCTTGGCAGAGAAATAAAAATTGTAAATAAGGTATTTTGTGGCATGGTATAACATTTTGATTACTGGGAGATGCTCTGACAGCTGTATAGGAGGAAGTGACAGAATTGTTATCTAATGAAGCAGCAACAGAGAAATTGGAGCCTTTTGACATTGCCTTTGGTATGAACAGTATATCCACCCAAGTGTACATCTTTAAGTGTATCCAAATAATCTCTGAAAATACAAGTATATAATTTGCATATAACTGAAAAATCTGCAAGGAAAGAAGCAGGCTTCAATGGCTGAATGAACAGTCTAAACATGCAAATTACTCCTGTTACTAAATTCCAACCAATTTTCCTGTATCAAGCCTGTGTAAATACCTTTGTTCCTTGCATCTGTGAATAAACCTTAATCCCTTCCCCACATCCACTGTCCTCCATCTCCTGGTTCCACATCCCTGGTTTTTATGCAGAGGTTCCATCACTAATCTGAATTTGGGTTGATGGCTATTCCTGCCAACTAAGTTGTTTGTGGGGATGGAGCAATGTAAGCAATGAGGGATTTCAGAAGATTCTAGGTGTCGGACACTAAAGCTACTGAATCTTGTAAAAAATTATACACTTTAACACCTTGACATTGCCTGTCCTGGTAATTCAGAATGACAGGAAAAGAAACATTTAAAAGTACAGAAGTGCCAGAACTTGTTAGCAATGTTGTGGATTTTGATGGTTTGTATCTGTAGGAGTAAAGGACATTATGATACAGCTGGGGAGTAGAATCAGATCATTTTGTTTTATCTCATTAGAGAAACAGTTTAAAAACTTTGGTTAAAATTCTCCCACCTCCTTCTAGTCCTCCCAATAAACACATACAGATGGCCGCAGAAGAGGATAGAAAATGTTGAATGGCAGTGTCAGATATTGATAAACAGCTCTAAAAATAAGCCTTAAAGGGAAGCTTTCAAGACAGCTGAAGTGTAGGTGGACATGTTAAAAAGGCATCATCTGAGAAATTGTGTGTATTCTTTCTGTAATAAAAGCAGTATCTGCAGAAGTAGGAGCAGCTGTCTGTGTGTGTGTGTGTACATTTAAGATCCATGACTGAAATGGTACCAGATGATTTTTCAGGTGCTCTGATTCAATGTGTTCTTTCAATCCATCTGCTGAGGTAGCTGGTGGTAGTTACTGGGCTTTCCAAATTTCAAAGTTTGTCATTTTGGGATAAGTATCCCGAAAGTACAAATATGGTCCCAAAGTCAAGTTTTGCAGTAGTAATGATGAACAGGAGATGTGATATGAAAAGAAGTTAGAGTTGTATTTTCAAATTCAAGAACTGTGTTTTTTTTTTTTTAGTAAAAGTGAATGAAGCCACATATAATATTTTTTAATTGTGCTTTTCTTCAAAACTGGGTATCTGTAGTTGGACATGGATTCCACTTGATCATGGACCTTAGATACCCCTCTTGAACAGTTGTACTTTAAAATTTTAAGTTTTTCCTCTTTGTTTTGAAGAGGCCTAAGTTACTGTGAAATGGGTGCCCTTCTGCTTGCACAGTGTCAAAGGAGAAACAGCTTTTAAAGCTTGCAAGATCTCAAACTGTTGATGGCAATTTGACAGGACAGAATTTATTTGGTTCTCCATGCAGGATTTGAAGTAATGTCTAAAACAGAGATCTACTATTATTTTTTCTATTCTGTGCTGAAAGATGAGAACTTTACAAACACAACAGTTTTGATGAGAGGTCTATTCTGATAACTACCAGGAGATTTGTCCTTTCAACCTTCATAATCATCTTGATGGCCAAAGAAACAAAATCTGTGGACAGAAAGGCTCTAAAAATTTATTGTGGTGTTATTGAGATAAAAATACTTTTCCAAACACTTAATTCTCAAGAGAAATGCCATGAATTTAGGGGAGAACACTGTTCATATCTTGACTGATAAAAGTCAGACCAGACCATTGGGAACTTGCTTATGACAAGCTGTAGGCCTTTCCTGAATCATTACCCAGTTCTGTGTCAGTATGGCTCCTGGCTCTGCTTGTTTGAATTAAACAATAGTAATTTCTTAAAAAAACAAACAAACAAAAAATTAACAAATATTCAAATAACAGTGAATCTACCATAAGCCTGAGTAAATTGCTCTTGCTGTTCCAAAAATGCATGTTTTCCTTTGTAATTGCTTTGACTAGCTTCAGTCTAGCAAACTGAAGCTAGATAGTTGGACTTTATGATCTTAAAGATCTTTTCCAACCTTAATGTTTCTATGCTTCTATGAAATGTAAGTGATAATGTCAGTCTTGTGGCTCTCCTGGAACTTTCTTTTGTTTTATGAATCCTCTTGGAATTGTGGCTACAGGAACTGGACGTGGTGATGGCCAAATACAGAATTACTGGATCTTTCCTTTCAGTGCCCTTTCATGCAGCAGGGAATTGCAGTAGCCCCTTATGACCACAGTTCAAGAGGATGAGGTTCAGCCTGGTTAACTCTTCTGACCTCTTATTTCTGTTTCTGAGCACAGTCTTCCTTCCTGAAACTGTGGCCTTTGTGATTTAGTCTTCCATTCTAAACTTGAGCGCATGACTTGGGCTGTTGTTAAAACTCAAGTGGCTGGATGGAGTTCAGATACTAGCTTGAGGGGGTTTAACCTGACAGGTAACTGAACAGCACACACCTGCTTGCCCACTCCTTCCCCACCCAATGGGATTTGTAGAGAATTGGGGGAAGAAAAAGGTAAAATTCATAAGTTGAGATAAAGGCAGTTTAATAGGACAGAAAAGGAAGGGATAATTATAAAACAATTCAAATGTACAAAACGAGGGATGCGCAGTGCAATTGCTCGCCACCTGCTGACCAATGCCCAGCCAATTCCTGAGCGGTGGCCCGTGGCCACTTTTCCCCCGGTTTGTATCCTGACCATGAGACCATATGCTGTGGGACATGCCTTTGGACAGTGGGGGTCAGCTGTCCTGGCCATGTCACCTCTCAGCTTCTCCCCAGCCTTCTCACTGCTGGGGTGGGGTGTGAAGCTGAAAAGCCAATGACTTTGTGTAAACACTGCTTAGCAACATCTGAACCATCAGTGTGTTATCAACATTATTATCACCCTAAAACACAGCACAACACTGTACCAGCTACCAGGATAAAAATTAACTCTATCCCAGCTGAAATCAGGACACAGTTGATCAAGGCCTCTCTATCCCTCAATTTCATTATCTACCTACTCATTTTTCCCTTAGATTCTAAGTGTTCCAGTGCAGATCATCTTAGGGTAGTTTTCGAACTGAAATGGATCAATTCAAGGCAAAGAGTTTAAAGAGCGCTCGCTGGTAACGCGGGCTTCAGGTCCTGCTGAGCAGAAAGCCCACACAACTCCAAATGCCCTTAGAAAAAAAGCTACAATTTCTCTTTGTATCATTAGTCTGACTTGGGAGTGGCACTACCTTTTAGGGCCTGCAAATGGAGAGAAACTCCTATGAAATCAGGTATATTAAGCTGCTGTGTAAGAACTCATAATTGATCTGAGATCCTGTGACAGCATAAAAAAGAATATTTGTGGTTTTCAGTGGATGTACTGGGCTAAAAGAAGAGCTGTATATATTGCAAGCTGTCCTTCCACTGAGATGTACCAGTTTTGTATCTTGTAATCTATTTAATAAAGCAAGAGTTTTGATTCTGATCTGGTTTGCAGTATAGCCTCCAATAATTACACTGATTCAATCACTGTTGAAAGACAAAAGATGTAAACTAGTGACTCAAAAAGTTATCTTAGTTGTTTTTAAAGCTCTCAGCAAAGTGTTTGACCCAGGAACACATGGCTATTTCCGGGTACATAGGAAACTACAGAATTTCAGTGGAAAGCTCAAGAAGAGATTTTGGTGTCTGATAAAACAAATGAAAAAACTTTCTGTATCTTCTGCATAAGAAATGTAACTAGCAAGATGTATTAAGGGAGTTTTATTATTTATTAGCCTTAATCAAGTTCTAAAACAGCACTCAGTTTGTCTGTTGGATAATAAGTCTCTGGGAACATAATAGTCCAAATGCAAGTCAGGTTAAGAGTCTCTGGATTTTTCAGGTATTCATAATATTTTGCTTTTAAAGTTGAGATTTTGCTTTAAGATGTAATGCTTTTTCAGCCTCTTGGCGCCCTGAGTGAAATTGCTTGACTTGTTTCAGACAGTTTGAAACACTCTCTTTGGGAGGTGTGAACGCAATCAGAGCCATTAATCTGGGAACCTGGTGACTATAAAAAGTTAACTGTTTTCCTGCAAGCTGCTAATGTGTTGTACTTGGAGAGTTTTAGTTTAGTGACTAGGTGCAGATTTTTTTCTTTTCATTGTTGTTTGTGCCTTTTTCCTTTTCCCATGCTAAATTGTCTCTTCCCATTTTTGTCCTCTCAAGTGAATGGGTTATGGTCTTTCCAGGAATAGCAGAAGTTTAACAGCAGTATATCCGTGGCTGGATTTTTGTTTAAGACATATATTTAATTTGAATTATTGTAGGATGAACCCTATTTCATAGGGTTCTGTGTTCTGAGGGAGCAAACAAAAGAACAATAAAATCCCATTTTACTCAAGGATGTGTTTTAACTTAGGAAGCCTATGACTATAGCAATAGAGGTGTTGCTGATCTACTTTTTACATTGGTCTTAGTAGCTGTTGGTGAAGTATTTAGTAATTTCCTCCAGTAAGGACCTCCTTGGGCTCCAAGGAAGAAGCCCAGGTATGCTGCCCACTGCTTCTGCAGCCAGAAGGAGCATACCTCTGGTGAATCCAGGTTAGCAGGCATGTACAGAGGGAAAGAAACAATGCCCTTTGGGTGATATCTTCCTTTTAGGCGTTACTGTACATGCCTTTTGATGGAACTGTGTTTTGGAGTCTTTTGGTTATGGTATTTCTCTTCCTTCCCAAGGGAGCTACATCCAGAGAGCCTGTTGAACAGGCCCTACATTATCCGATAATTTATTCTGGTCCGGTACTGAAGCAGCAACACTGAGATGTTTATGCCCTACTTGAATGCAAGTTCCCTCTTAAACTTCTTGGGTATAGTGTCTCTGCTGTTGTGTAATTCAGGGAGTTATAGTTTGTTCCTTGCCTTTGTTTCCACAGATGCTATCTCTGTTAAAAGAACCGTATGGACAAGAGAAGAGAGGCCCACACTGTGCCTTAAATTAATGCAATCCTAATGCATTGTTACACTATTATATGTTGTGGGGTTTTTTTGCTGGGTATGGTTTGGATTTGCACTCAGGACAAGGAAATTGACCTCAGTTTCTCTTCCTTTGCCTACAGTAAGAAAATCAGGAATACCTGTCCACTTACTTAGGTGGTTTGTTTTCTGACCATCTTTACATTGTTTTTGTTTTCTGAGTTAGTGTTGTGGTGTTTCTTTTGTTGTTGTTATGTTTTAGTTTGCTTGATTTCCCTTCTCCCCCAGCAGAAGTTTTTGTCAGCACTGTAGCTGTGTGCCCTGGACTCTAAAACATGTCATCTTTTCTTAAATTTTTGAAGGATGGTAAACCACACTAAGAACATAGTGCTTCTCCCATGGCTTGAATTTTGACTCCCTGGAGCTTGCAAGAACCATTAGAAATTTGCTTTAAATAGCCTGCAGTAAAGGTACCATTTCATCTTACCTACTTATTAGAGGATTAAGTAAATAAATATGCCCTATGGGAAAGTAGGTCCCAGAATTATGTTCTTTTATTTTTCTGCCTACACACCACTGCTTTCCATACCATTTGTATGTATTGGTACATGAAGGACTTGCAGCATGTGGTAACAGCTCGTTCTTGGTCAATACTGAGGTGCATCCATGCCCAAAGGGATTGCTACACCTCATTTCTGTGCTGCTAGAGTTGTATGAGCAACATGAACAGAGCTTTAACAGTCCAGCAGCAAGTTTCACAATGCAATAAAGCCTTGGTATAAGTGTGAGTGCTCCATTTCAGAACCAGCTTCTCTCAACTCTGAAGTAATTACTGCAACCTGGATAAAGTATAGACTCAGTACACTTAGCTGGTATCGGTTTAGTCAGAGCTAAACATAATTTTTGCTTTGTGCAACACTTTGCTTCTCTCACCTGTTGTCCCCCAGTGTTCTGTTTAATGTGAGGGGCAAAAGGGTGAGATTGCTAAATGGTGAGCTGAGGCATTACTTAAAAGACAGTTGTTAAATTTGTGTTGAATTTGGCTGTCAGACGCCTGGTAGAGGTCTCTTCAGTATCCTGAGAGTGGAATGCCACTGCTGATCAGTTTTAAATCTATGGACAGTGATTTTGACAACGGATCATGTATGTAATGGTCAACTTCAGAATCTCTCTTCCTTTTGATCACCCTTGTTGGAAGTACGATAAGGAACACAGGAACTGATGCTGAGGAGCATGTTTAGCACTTACTTGGCATTTGCAAAGGAGTGAAAGGGACCTGCAAATTTAGGCTCCTAGCTCTGCTTCTGAGGTAGGAGGGACGGAAAGGAGTTGTCTCGTTGACATAATGATCTGAAAGGTCTTTTCCAGCCTGAATGATTCTATGATTCTATCTGGCCTGTGAGGGCTGCAGAGAGGTGCAGCTGGGTGTTGGCATCTGTTACCTAATGTCTAGCCTAGTTTCTGTTGAAATATCTGATTAATTTTGGGGTTTTCATTAATGTGGGTTTTGGAACAAATTAAATGTGACCGAGGTCCCAACAAGGATCCGAAATCTGTTTTCTGCTGAAGTCTATATACAAATGAAGAGCAATTTGCATCATTAAGCACACGCTTCATTCAGGATGCTTGACAGGGGAACACTGAGACCGAAGTTGCCTCATGCAGTGCTTTTCTTATAAGGTAGGAGACACTTGAGCCAAATTCGTGCTTTGTCCCATCTGTATGTTCTTTTACGGCCTTTTTGGAGACGTGGTAGTTGTTTTACGGCATTCTAAGTTCGGTGAGATCCTCTCCAAAGGTCCTTGCATCTTGCATTTCTTTAGATACTAACTAGCAACTAGACATGCCCCTCCTTCTCCCCAGGCATCCTCCCAAGGATTTACAGTGTCTTAAAGGTGTGTGAGAGGGTTGGTTCGTGTAGGAGAGCTCATCATAAAAGTTGTAACTTGCTTCTCGCAACAAAGACAAGTTGTTTTGCTTGGCGTTACGCCACTGTGTTTGTCAGTGTCGATTTATGTCAGGCTTTAAATAGGATGCTCTGCAATGAGTTTGTTTCTGGTAGTTTGTAATCCTTTCAGGCCAGCTAACATTAACGAGCGGCAGCATTACCGTGGCTGGCTTTCTTTTGATCATGCACAGCCCTAGTCAGGAAATGGGTGAGGAGCATGAGTCATGATTACATTACCCTAATGTGACTGCCCACTAGAAGTTTTCTTTTTGCCGCCAATACGCCTTCCCTTGACACTATTTCTGAAAACAAAACGTCCATTTTGGAGCACTTTGAAATATTGACCTTTGAACAGAGAGATTTATGTTCTCTTGCAGTCTCAAGGCAAAGCTCTAAGCAGGAGCCCCTGCAGAGAGCTGAGAGAAAACGAATGTCTGCAAAATGCTTTTCCAGAAGTTTGCGAAGACAGGACCTAACTTGCAGCACACTGGGTCTGCTTGGATCCAGCATGCTTCCCTGACCCATTTACTTATCCTCTCATGTTGCCTGCACATGCAAGCTCCAAGTCCAGTCTGTACAAGGGCTGTCATCTCATTCACCATTTGGCTTAAGCTTTGTCTTAGATCTGTACTTATCTTTTGAAATATGGCTACAATAATGGGAAGATAGGTGCTGAGTGCTGGCTGATGTAAACCCTGAGTGTTGAGAAGGTGGCTTTAGTGGGATTTGAGACAACAATATTTTGGACAGTTTAATTAAATACATGGGATTTAGAGTTTGAAAGAAATATCAGCTGCTAATCAGTAAACTAGCTTTAGCACTGAATTGCAGCTGTATGCTCTGAATATTCAGACAGTACACCTCTGTACAAGTGCTGAGTATATTAATTTCTTTCAAATTAGACTCATTTGCTCTGACTGGTTTTAAGAGCAGTATGTGAAATATGACTATTGGTACAAAGTGTGAATTCACCCTGATACTACTTGATATATTCCAGAAAAAAGGAAGTCTGATCAGTTGAGTACAAGCAACTCAAGGTATGAGAACAAAATGTCTTGGGAGAAAGTGGGGACTCCTTCACTGCTCTCCAATGTGGTGCATCCCTGTGAGTTGGGGCATGTTGCAGGTGTCACTGACATGCTGCAGAGCAGCCCCAGAATATGACAACTGGAAGCAGTTGTCACTTATTCTTCCAGATTCTTACCTCTGCTCAAATGGTGCCTCCAAATAGTGGAGTTGTTTTGTTAGAAGTAGAGTATAAACTCACTGTGAAGATGTAATTTCTGGATTTTCCCTTTTGTTTCATATAAGGGTGATAAACCTTAGCTGTACTAACAATATACTTGAAACTGCATGTAGATAATAAAATTTTAGAAGCCCTATTTGCTGTGTGATTTCAGCCCATTTTTTAAAGGGGGCATGAGTTGGACCAAAAAAGTAATTCAGTGAGGATTTTTTTAATCTATTGAAGCATTTCCTTTCTCCCATCTACCCCAATACCATCAACTTTGCTCTCATCTTGATGACCATTCAACTCTCTGAAGGAGGCAGAACTGCAACAGAGCACAAGATTCATCCTTCTTTTGTGTAATTAAAAAAATAAGTCCTGTGAAACTTTAGATTTTTTCTGTATCTATATATCTCTACCTCATTGTTATCTTTGCTTATAGAGGGCTCTCTGGCTTTCAAGTTTGTTTTAAAACTAGTTTATCAGCCACTTAGCCATGGTCAATACTTATTTAAACACTCTGAAAGATGAATAATAGAACTGATGATTGTGATACGCCTATGTCACTTGTGTGTTTCAAGGAGATGATAAGGAGCATTTGACTTAGAGACGAAGCATATTTGAGAATTGGAGGTCAGGAGTTCAGGGTAGGGTTTTTTGGGTTTGGTGGTTGGGGTTTTTTTTTTTTCTTGAAACCTTGCAAGATGCTTATATTTTAGATTGCCTTTTGTCAGCAGCTAGCAATTATGGAAATTTTAAACTAAGGGTCTTTTCCAAAAATAGTATGAATATATTAAATAAAGTTAGAAAAACTTAATTTCAGTATGACAACAGTCTTTGGAACCCTAAGGCAGAAACAAGTGGAGCTACAAAGCCATTTTTGCGTCAGGAGTACGTAAAGTCTGGATGTAATTCCATGGACGTTTTTCCTTGCAGGAGAGATGGTTAAGGATTGCCCAGCCCTTCTGCCACAACTCCTTGCTTTCTAAGGGTGGTGTCTCAAGAGACAGCTTAGCTATTGAAAGGACTTTTACAGCAGAGAGAAGCAGTCTCACGCCAAGCCTAGTGATTTTAGATCTCTTTCCTAGTTAGTTTTCACCTTGTTGTATGCTGAACTGGCCTGTAAGGGGTCAAGTGTGTGCACACGGTAGGGGGGAAGGAGAGAATGCCTTTCTGACAACGAGTTATATTGGGCTTGAACTCTCTTGAAGCACTGCCATCGGGCAGCTGCAGCTGTTGCTAAGCCTGTCCTGTAAAGTGAGTCAGTGGAGAGGACTGCGGCTGTGACCAGTTTGAAGTGTGACTGGAAGGTCCGTCTGCCTGTGAAGGGTACAAGGAACTGCGGCGCAGAAGCAGGAACCAGCAATGAGCAGTGAGGAATCCAAGGTGGGAACTTCTTAAACGGGCTTTGTGAACTGAGTTGTGCTGAGGAGCTACACCCTCTGTGTCAAAAGAGAAAGCCATCTATGCTAACTTGCACAGAATCACAAAGGGTGTGGAGTATGGATTCCTAATCCACTTAAACTGATCTGAGTGCTGGCTGACATCGCAGGGGACAGTTGAGATTTCAACCAGAGCAGTTTGCCAGCTTTTAGGTGGCACATCAGCTCGGGTTGTAGGGGTTATTTTTTTGTCCCATTTCACGTTTTTCCCTATGGCTGAAGAGAACCGATGGACAAGTTTTTAAGCCTGTCCATCTGGTGGTTTATGGGTTTATGGTACCCAGCTATTTGCTCATCTGGTGTGTGACTCTGTAAGAGGAGATGTGTGACTGTGCTTCAGCGTGCAGTCAGTCTGTTTGACAGAGCATAACCTCACCGTGGCTGGCTGCATTATTAACATGCTGTGCTGCACCTTGTACTGACATGCACCTCTGCCTAAATCTGCATGGGCTTGTGCTCATCCAGATTTTGGAAGCCAATGAACTATATGGTATTAAATCTGTATGTATGAACGTACCAGCCAACAAAGCTAAGGAGAAGGTAGTGAAGAGGGACCTGTTTCCATCCGTGAAGCTGAACAACAGAAGACTGTGAGCTCATTAAATCCTTGTTTCTGGAGAAGAGGAGAAAAGAAAGGAAGGGTTTTTTTGTTCTAGAAAAGATGCTAACTTTTCAAAGCTGGAAGTAAGCTGTGATTCAAACCTGTTGAAAAGTAAAAAAAAAATTGCTTGATAAAAAAGAGTTATTAATTAATATTCTAATGAGTGGTTGTAAGCACAGTTGCAAAAACAGACTGTGTAAGGCATTTATTTTCTATTGCATCACAACTAGATTTAAAAAATGTTAGTCCTCTACAGTGTAACAAATCATGTATTAAAAATATTTAGAATCTCAGAGTAAATGTCAAAAATAAGTCAACATCAAAGAGGGATGTATTTCTACGGATACAATGCAGAGATTTATTTATACGGTATGGGTTGTGTAGTATTTTTGTGAGCATCTTGCAAATAAGTACAAAAATGTTGCAGTACAAGTTTGCAGGTGATGGATATTGGTGAAGAAGTATATTGGTGAGGGAGATGGAGAAAGCTCAACTGATTTATTGATTTGCAGCTTGAGCACATTGAAATAAAATGTTTCTCTCTCTTTCTGAAGTATGGCATTGCTTTTTATCCTATAGAATGTAAGTCCAGTTTATTTGCTGGAGAATGATAATTTGGAAAGCTTTTTAGCTTTCCTCCCCCCAAGGAAAGGAGTAGAGTCCTACTAGACAAACAAGACAAACAGTATAATAAAAAACTATGAGCACTGCCACTGGCTGTACTGCCAAAATTTGTTGATTAAATTAATCTATTTGTATATTGATCCTAAAAAAAATAAAATGGAGATGCCCACTCTGAACCAATAAAAGGCAAGGATAACAAATTCTACTTTTCCCAGTATAGTTTATTCTGCCTGGAGAACTTGTTTTTATTATACCAGCACAAGAATTCTTAAATGGTTTGTAATATAATTCTACCCTGTAAATACAGGAAAATTCCTGTTGTAAGAGGGTGAGAATAAGAGCAGAAGTATGATCTCGTTTATAAACAAGGCAGTGATGATGGGAAGCAAGAAGTGATTTTTATCTTCATATATGCTGTTAGGGAGAATTATATGGAAATATTGTCACTAATTCTGATCTGCTTGGAAAACAATGTTGAAAAATTGGAGGTTGTTCAAAAGAGAAAGAGGGAGAGACACCAGAAGGCTTAAAATTATTCCCCCACTATCACCACATGAGAAATTCCCCCTTTTCACTTTGTTCAAAAAGGATGACTGAGAAACAACTTGGCTGGTGTTCAAGTATCTTAACAAGGATGAAGGTTTCTGGTTGATAAAGGGCATTTGTAATCTCAGAATGATAAAGAGCAAAATAATAACTAGAGACCGAGGCCAGTTGCTCAAATTAGACCTCTTTTTTCCATCGCCCCAAATCAGGTTTGCTCTCCTTTGTTTCTTTTTCTTACAAGCTAAAATAAAAACTCTTAAATAGATTAAATACTTCATTCATTTCCACATAATATATAAGTCCTTTAATGGTTTAAAATTAGTTGAAAGTGTTCCCTGGTTTGGTTAACATGATTTACACAAGGTTGATCTGTTTGAAAGAGCGCTGAGCAGGGTGGCAAGAGTTAAAGGAGTCAATAATTAAAAATCAAGAACTTGTTTTTCCTTTGTTTGTAAATCTAGGTTTTTAGGGGGGGGGTAAAACAGGAAGGTGCTGGAGAAATGGAAGATGCCTGGGGAGAATGACACTCTATGCAGCCTGTCCCTTCTGTGCTTACACTTAGTGGCAATTAACCCTTCTTCAAGTGGACAACTCACAGCTAGTGTACTATTTGTCTTTGATTTATGTGGAAAAAATTGTTTTATAACAGAGGAAGTCAAATTATATGCTTATGTGATTTTTTTGCCTTTAAAAAATATTTTTTTTATTTCTCCAAAGGTAGAATAGATAAAATAATTTATTATATGAATCAGGACCCAGATTGGAACAGGGAACACTTTAGATGCATATTCTCTGATAGCTGACCTCTGTGAAGTAAATTAATGGATGTAGTCTGCATGTATGGGGAATTTTAAGAGAAGGGTGGACAAATACCTTCACAGCTAGCACATGGCATCTCTGTCTTTTTAGGGCAATGTAGAAATGAATTAACTGCAACATAGAGTCAGGTCCTCTCCTGACCTGTGCTTCTGTAGCTGTGGAAATTATTTGGGATTTTTTTCCTTTATTTTCTAAATAGTGTATGTGGTGGCACAATGAAACAGGTAAGACTTGATCCAGGAGAGGCAGTTGAGAAAATTAGTTGAACTGAAATGTGTTTAGCCTTATTGTTTTTATAAAGTAATTAAATCTGTAGCTTTAATCAGGAAGGTGCCAATTCTTTGATGAAAGGAGAAGCAAAGGAGCCAAGGACTTCTAACCTGATCAAGGGAAGTTGACTTTAATACAGATGAATTCAAAGGCTCTGCCTCTTATAAACAATGTAAATTTAGAGAAACAATCTGGAGGGAGAAGCGTTAGCACCTGATGTGGTTTAAGCTACTTAGAAGGTAGTGGCTTTATAAGTGGAGAGCTGGTGGTCTGGTCTAGAAGTGGACACACTTGTGGCCTCTTGTCTTCAGAGACTGGTGGTTGATAAGGACACCTGAGCCCCCAGAAGCATAAGAAGTAAGCTCTGTGGTGCATCATCTGATGCTTTTCTTGTACCCGAGGACTTGGTTAGCTGGAAGTGTATTTCACTAGCATTCAGGAGTTGTGACTGCATGACTTCAGGCCCCTGTTATAAAACCAGTAAAAATGTGTTTTACACTTGATGCTGTTTTAGACATAGTGAAAGTAATTGACCAGGATGTTCTTAAGAGTTTGTACTGCTGAAAGCTGCTGATAGCTAAAACCTAAAATGAAGCCCTAAAGTCTAATTCTTCTATGCTTGTAGATACTTCATCACGTAGAAAAGTTACAGCTGCTTGTTGCATAGTTTTGTCTGTCTTTTGCTATGTTGCTGTGCTTTCATTTGGCTATTTAGATGATGTACAGACTGTTTTCTCTTATTGACTTGCTCCACAAGGTAATTCAATTGTATTTTAAATTATGCTTTGGAAAGGCCTTTGTCTGAGTTTCACATGCTTCTAGTCAGTGATGTGTAAGGCAGAGCCTTTGCAAGGGATTGCTCTGGAGAAAGCCCAGAGACTTCCCAGCACACACACACTCACTTCAGGCTCTGCTCTGTGGAAATGTGATTTTCTTTCTCTAATTTCTTTGCTAAAGGATCTAGATTTCTTGGGATGTGTGCACAGATAAAAGTTTACACCTTGACCCTTATTTGTCTCTGGCTTTGCAAGCTTAGCTGTTGAGATATTTGCTGATAGTCTGTCTTTTTAAAATGGACTGTGGAATAAGCAAAGGCATCCATGGAAAAGTTTGAGCTGTGTGGAAGGTGATGATTGCTGAGTGGACAGAAGGCAGATTGAGAAGCACCTCTAAAAATATTGGTCTTTGTTACCAAGCAAAATATTTATATGAGAGTGTGAAGTGATAGGAATGAAAATGAGCAGGCGCTACAGCCAAACTAAAACTTTAATTTTCACTGGGCTGAAATTCCTCTGGTTTGGCTCATGCTTGGATCTTGTTAGGAGAGGGGATATCTTTTCAACTGGAATAAAAACCCTTTCATGTTGTTTTTCTCTTAAATTAAGGTCTTCCACTGTAGACTGGCAGTCCAGGATTGCAGACTTCTGGTTTTCTGGTAATTTCTCACTCAGCTTTCCAATTTAGCTATACAATCACTTGGTTACTGAGCTGAAATTAGTCAAAACAAGAGACTTTTAGCAGTAAGATCTGAAAAAGGTCTCATTTTAAGACAAGGAGAAATTTATTGTGTAGCCTGATATCAAGACTGGGTTGTGTTGTGTCCCTTCTCTTAGCCCATGTGCACTTGAGATTCCATTAAATCTTGTTGAGAGGAGGTGTTAAGGTGTTAAGATTCTTGTGAAAATTTTGTGGACTAATTTTTGTCTTCTAGGATTTGAGCTGGAAGCTTAGTCTTGTTAGGTTTTTCTTCATTTGCCAAAGTTTGATTTATAAATTTTTTTCTTACTAAAAGAACTACTATATATGTGTGTGTGTATAGATATGCTATATGTTAATTATTTATATGGATTCTTCCTTATTTAATGCAAATTAAGAATGAATAAAAATAGTATTGTAGATTTAGTGAATATTTCCAGATGTATTTGTTTGAAGTATCTAAAAATCTGCACTCCTTTAGGCAGTAGTTGACAAAGAGGATAGGTATGCAGAAACAAAATACAGTTGCTCTGAAGCAATGTCATGTTGTACATGGAAGGCCTGTCCATTGAGAAGGGAGCCCTTTTCTTTTGTTTAAAAGGTGTAGTTTGCAGATTTCCAATACTGTGGGTACTGAAATCTGCAGTAAGAATAGCCTTTGTTTTCAGCAGAGAAAATGGTGCTTGCACTAAGCATGTAATTGTGAAATTTCTTCTCTTCAAATGTAAAGCCTCTTGCACTGGCCAAATGGAAGGCAAGGCCTTCACAATTAAAGGGACTGCTGCTGTATAGAGAGGGTTTAGAATTCTTGATAGTGGAGTCTCTTGCAGCATCATCTCAGGTAGTGTGGGTTTACACCGCCCCTTACTGGGGCTGCCTCGTAGTGCAAGAACTAAAGGAGATTTGGATATCCAAAGTTTGTGCTGCTTTCAGAGGTTTTGTATTTTTTCCCCTTGAACTATGAGCTAAATAAAATATAGTGCTTTTCTTGTATGTTAAAATGGCCTATTTATACCTAGGAGTTACTTTACATTTTCTTTTTAATATTTCCTGATGTTCAGATGTTTCATTGTGTCCTTCAAGTTTTTTTTTAACCCTCCCTGTGGAATTGGGTGATAATGGTTTTTGATATAGATCCTAAGTTGTGGAAGCCTTGAAAGCTTTGAATGAACTACCATCTAACTTTCATTTTTAAACTAGTAACCAACAGGCATGACTTTGGACCACATTGTCATTACATTGTCATTCATTCAAATTAAAAGACCTTAAAGAATGAGAAATTAAAATCAGAGAGAATTTGGCCTGTTATTTCTAGGAAGTGAGATAGAGCTGAGTCCCCTAGATAACTGTAAAACAACCTCACCATTCATCTTTGTTTGACAATAAAGATGTTGAGGACATTTTGTTTAGTTAAATGGGTTGCTTGGGCAGAGTGATAAATGGGGGGAAACAATGCAGTGAATTTTAGACCTTAAAACTGCACGGTTGATTTGACTGATCAGCTCTGTTCTCATTGCAGGTGGCACATGCAGAGATCTTATTCAGGAGTTACTTTTGTATCTTGCAGTACTGTCATGGAGTTAATGTGAATCTCCTAGTATATTGTAGATCCTAATGAATTACCATTTTGTTGTGTAGAACGAAGCTGTGAAGTGCTTTTAATTGATTGATGCAATCAATTGTCTTTTCAAAATTGATCTTAAAAGTATAAAATGCCCACATAAATTGAAGGCCAGGCAATCATATTTATAAGGCTTTCCTGTTTCATCTTCCCCAACATCAAATTATTGAACTTCTTTTGTATTTCAGCTTTAACCTGTTTACATCTGATATATTTTGTGGGGGAGAGCTCTTCAACATTATCAAAGTGCAGTAGATACCTGGTGGGAATCAAAAAACCAAAGCACTGACCTGGCTAGACTCCCAGCTTCCCTTGTGATGCACAGTTAAGTACCCAACTGTAGGAACTAATTACTGTGGTTAAAGGATTTGTTAAAATGCTTAAATACTTCTTGACAACCTGGGTGTGTAGCCGTACAGTGCTAAGTTTTAAACCTGGTGATTCATACTGGGCTTAATTTGGTGAAGGAAAAACCCTGCCAGTGCATAAGTAAAAGGAAGCAAAAGTAGCCCTTGTTACAGCCAGCTTCCCTCCTCTTATGATAGAGAACAGTCTTGCTGTGTAAAAGCTGTAATCTCCTTGGCACAGTGGGGGTGGTGATGGACAAAGGGTGACGGATTTGTAGCTGAGTATTCTAATGAGAGCAGGGGATCTGTGGTGCATGGATTAATAGAAGAATGTATAAAAATGTTCAGGAGAAAAAATGTGTTAATTCTGTGTGTCTAAGAGTTAGGAACTGATACTATAAGGAAGAAATATACCATTAAAGTAATAAAAAAGAGTGTTTTTCAACGGCTTTTTGACTTAATAGCCTGTTAGCCCTTGTTAGCTCTATCAGACCTTTCAAAGACCACATTCTAGTAGGACAACATGGTTTGCAGAGACTGTTAAAATTGGTTGCACAGAGCAACTCCAAATCACTGTGGCCTCATGGTCTGCATAATTCATGAGCTAGTCTATAACTAGTTGCTATGAAGAATTAATGTAGCTTAAAGAATATAGTCACAAGAATCAGTCTCCTCTAAAGCATGTGAGTTTGGATGTTCCTAACAAATTGTAAAGACCTGGAAGAGCTCTTTTTTCTAGTTCCTAAAGCTATATGTTTAAATGGGCACAGTTGCTGGAAATGTTACAGTTTGTGAGTGTTCCAGCACTAATTGGAAGTATCTGAATGCTAATCTGATTACCCAGTTATCTAAATCAAGGGAGTCTACTCCATATCCAAAACCGTTTTCTGAATGACTGTCAGTCTTCCTGGATCTACCAAAAACTTAATATTGTTGAATGTTATATATGTGTTTCTTCACGTGCTCTTAAAGGTCAGCGTTTTGAATGCCACAATAAGGAGAAGAAAGATTGAGATAGTGATATTTATCAAATGAATTGTTCTCAGCAACTGTGTCTAAGAAGTCTGACTTCAAAAAAAGCTATGGAGTCAGAGAAAGGTTAGGTGACCCTTGTTAATCTGAACTCTTTTATCCTGCCTAATGGAGGGAAGCAACATCATAAAGCTAATCTGTAGGCTGGAACTGTCAGTACCATTACTAATTTTGGGGTTTGGTAAAAACAAGACTGAATGAACCATGAAAAATAAATTAATGATAACCTTATTTTGTATCCCATGCAGGTTTTCTCAAGTTGAGGAAGTAGCAGGGCATTTGGTTGGTACCTGACCCCAAAACCTGTGCTCTACCTTGCTAAGAGCTGATGTGGGAGACGTTTACCTTCACATACTCCACAGTTCTCTGCATCAGAAGAATAAGAGTTTGTGCGCAAGAGTGGTTCAAGATGACGATGTAACATTGCTAACACTGAAGGTCTCCTGAGAAGAACTGGCTTTGTAAGAGGCTTCTCCTTCCCTTTTGTTTTTTTTAAACTACTTCTCTCAGAAACTACAAGCAAGATGCCAGCCAAGACACCCATCTACTTGAAAGCTGCTAACAATAAGAAAGGGAAGAAATTCAAATTAAGGGATATCTTATCTCCTGATATGATCAGTCCTCCACTTGGAGATTTTCGTCACACCATACACATTGGAAAAGAGGGACAGCATGATGTTTTCGGAGACATCTCATTTTTGCAGGGCAACTATGAGCTGTTGCCTGGAAATGAAGGTGAAACCAGAGTTAGCCAGTCTGGTATCCACAATGAATTCTTAAGGGCAAACAGCACTTCTGAATCCATGTTTACAGAAACTCCATCGCCAGTGCTCAAAAATGCTATTTCCCTTCCTGCCATTGGGGGTTCTCAAGCCCTTACACTGCCTTTATTGTCACCAGTGACATTTAATTCAAAGCAAGAATCCATCAGGTCATCCAGAAATCCTAGGCTTAGCTGTGAGCCAGTAATAGAAGAAAAACTGCAGGAGAGAGGTAAAGAGATGGAGGATGAAGAAACATACAAAGATGACATATGGGGACAAAATGGTTCTTCTTCACATTTTACTAACGGTAGCGACAGTCACTCATCCAGCTTTTCTGAACGATGCACGGATTGGCAAACAGTGGATTTACTGGATGACAGTCGGCTTTCATGTGAACTAACCAAGACTAAGTCCGAAGAATCCCTTTCAGATCTTGCAGGCTCTCTTCTCTCATTACAACTTGACTTGGGGCCCTCACTTTTGGATGAGGTGCTCAATGTAATGGACAAGAATAAATCTTAGAACTGGTACTCCCTTGCTTCTTTATAAGTGATTCACTTGAAAACAAATAAAATACCACAGTTCAAAAGCAGATGCTTAAAAATCAGCTGTATTTGCGGTTGTATGATGAATTTTCTAAAAATATTCTTAAAATACTATTTTTTTACCTGTTGTTTTTCACGATTTTTATTACACTAAATTCTCATATCAGGAAGGTAAATTTTAATAATCAGTTTGAGCAAATACAAAATGTTTTTAAGTACCAGTATTAATGATCAGAAACTTAAGAAACAGTGTTTGAGGATGATACTGATTGTGACATTTGCTTAGTTCACTTCTACAGGCTTCTGAATATGTGAGAATCTCTTAATGTCAGAAAGGAGAATGATACTAATTATTCACTTTTATAAGTTATTATAATATCACTTTACATGTAGGCCTCTTTCTAGAACCTTGTGTTTGAGGGTTTTATAGTGTTTTTCTTCATTTTCCATAGTATCATTTCTGTTATAAATTCACCATAACTACTTTCTTGGTCTTATACTACAGCTCTGAATTCAGTTGTGAACAGTTTGAAGGCTTTTTTGGCTTGAATAACCTGGTCCAGAGTCTCAGCTGCTTTAAATGAGTATGCACAAATTTACACAGGTTGAGGCTTGGGCCTGACATTGTATATGAAATGTTATGTTGTAAACAGGTGACACATGCAAGATATTATAGTTAAATTATTTTAAAAGTTGAAATATATTTTCTGTGTGCATATTGGCTTTATACTGCAGAGCCTACACATACAGTATCTCATCAAAATACTTGCTTGGCATTATTGGTGCTCTTCTGAAAATTGTATATTTGTGTGTTTGAAGAGAAATATGTATTAATAGTCCTTGCTTTTTTCTTCATTTACTTCCACAACATGCTTAAACTTGCAAGTGGTTATTTTACTTTTTGAAGAAGGCACTGGTTATTCACAATGCTAGTGATGTGTGCAGCAGCAGCCAATGTTTGCAAAATGTGGATCCTTCAATACAGTACCTACATGGATTGCATAAATACCTTGTGCAATACAATAAAAACCCCTTTAAATTCCTATGTCTCTGTGATTCACTACACAGCCTCACCAAAACACAAAGTTTTGTTTTCTGCTGTAAGGAAACAGACTAGTTGCAGAAATATGAGACCAACGGGCAAATCAATTCTAACTTAATTCAGCTGATTTCTCCAGTTTAGTCCCTGAGGTTTTAAGGGCAAACTCCAAGCAGATAGGACCCTCTGGAATATATATACTGATTTAAAGTAGTGGGAGATAAGAGAGTAATACTTTGGGCCCAGTGAAGGTAGTGGCAGAGTTCCAGTAGCTTTCACTGAAATCTTTAGTTAAAATCCCAACACAGTTTGTAGACTGTTCTTCATTAGATAACTTTATTTATCTGTATCTTCCTATAAGAACATGTACCTCATGGATTATTTAGTACATACTATTTATCCTTAAAATTTCTAGGGGATCAATGCCAAATAATAATGTTCCTTCAGCATGGTTTAGGAACACAATCTTAACCCCTGTTAAACAGATCTGCTGTTGTAGCTGCATGTCTCATTAATGCACAGTCTCCCCCATATTATTCCTATAAGTGAGGAAATGAGATGTAGAATGCCCAGGAACTGTTTATTTTTAAGATAATGTTTAATTGCCTTTAACTTCATATTCTCTGTGTAAGCCTGTATCAAATTTCCCATGTATTCATAATCCAAGAAGAATGGTGGTGACTGTGGTGCTTTTTCTGTTTTAGAAAGCAGATTCAAAGCTCTTCTTGGCCACGTTTCTTATGAGACCTGGGGATTTAGAACCTAAGGAGAATTTAGGCCAAAACTTTCACTGGAAAAATCTGTCACTCATTAGCATAGGGGAAGTTTAGGTGAAATAGGGAATGAGACATTTTCTGTGTAAACCAGCTTCAAATACCATGATTAGAACATTAAAGTATTTGCTGAATGGAAAGTCATTATCTTTTAGGGCTTTCCAAGAAAGTATTCTCTAGAAAGCAAAACCAGATTATATTAGCAGCTGTTGCAGTCATGTAATTTTTGCTCTGTCCTGTTTTATACTTTATTTCCTGGCTTAGCCTGCTGAAAAGTGTCCCACTATTGCAGGATTTTTTGGTCTGTATTATCCTTTCTATGTCATTGCTCTTCTAAATTTGTAAATCCTTAAGTCTTGTGATGAGGGTGGGTGGTCTGAACTAAAATAATAGCCATTGCTCCAGGCAAAAAACCTACTGTGTTGTGGAGGAGAACCTTTCCTCACATCAAGAACAGGACCTTTGTGCTGGCAAAGCAGATTGCATATTTCTTTAAAGCTTTCTTGTTACTTCCCTAAGAAGCTGGATCCCTGAATTGTTCAGACCTCCTCAGTTTTACATGTAAAGACCTAGAAGATGCAAAGTCAAAATGTGCCCAGCTCCTGTTCTTATATGGTCTTCTGTAAAATACTGCTTTGTGTAATCTGATCTGGCATCTCATCTGTCAAAACCTAAATTTGTCAGATCAAAATCTAAATTCCAAAAAAAATTAAAGGTTCTGCCCTCCTGAAGCCTCAATATAGTTCTTAACTGAAATGAGACTTTCAAGTAGGAGCTACATGTCAGTTTTCTGAATATCCTGCTGCAAATTGGCCTTGTGGTTATTGCATCAATTGGATATAAATATATCTATTTATGTATCTATATATATGTATACAGGGAGAAAGAGAGAGATCTCCAAGTTGCCTTGCTATTGCATCAATTTTCTGTGTCCATGGGAAAAGTGTGCTAACGTTACCACTCCACAGAAAGTTCCACAGATGCTTCACAAAGCCTTCTGTTATGTCAGAAAGCTCTTTCCCATCGCTTCTAACTGCAGATGTACAGTGGAGGCCTTGAGATGTAATCTAAAGGTGCCAAAGAAGAAAGCAGAGGCATATGCCTGCTTCCTACATAGGTATTTGCCAAGTTTCACATCTGTGTAGTCCTACAAGCTGAGCTATACACGATACAATAGAAAAATGTACCTGAAAGTCCAATAATCACTCAATTCAAGAGCCTTGGAACTCCTGTCCCTGTTCCCTAGCCAGCCTGAGGTGATCAGTATTGGGCTGAGGGTGTCAGTGGGAGGTAGAGAGCTGGTAAAATGCTGGGAAGTACACAGCCTCACATGGATATCTATCAGTTTCTAAGAAGGACCAAATCCAGACACTGAGAAGCAAAACAAGTCTCAACTGAAGGATGGAAAAGGGTTTGACAAGGAGGCTAGCAGAAAGCCTGAACTTGAATTAATTCTCTTGAAACTTCAATGTACTGAAGGTATCTATCTCATTTCAACTGATTACCCACAACAGTACAGAGTGTGTACAGGACAGCACCATCTGGATTTGCTGCCAAATAGGTGTAAATAACTGTATGTAGGGAGAAAATCTAGAAAAATAAACCCGAAGGCTGTCACAAACAAGTCAAAACCTTGTTTAAGGATGATTTTACTTTTCCATGCTTTTTCCTTTTTGCATTTTTTGGTGTTAACAAGGAGGCTAGTTAAGAAGGTTAGAGCCTGAAGGATGTTACCTGATTTGTGTAGGAAATTCTCAACAACAGGAACAGAATATGGCCAAGTTTCAGGAAAGCATGGGAGATACTAGCTCAATTTTTTTTCCTTCTTGCTAAAATTAGTGAGAGAAGAGACAGTTAGGGTGTCTGCCTTTTTGAAGATGTCATTCATGACCAGAATCAGAAGCAGCTGAGATGTCTAATGTAAATAAGGTCTCGTGAGACCAAATAAAGTTTGAACGATGCAAGAAGCTAAGAGACAGGGTGGACTTCATTCCAAGGAGAGAAAGAAACCATTGCTGTACATTTAATAAATTAGTGACCCAGCTGGTCTGCTTGCATCTATTTGCTTTTCCCTATAAATACAAAGTATGGCAATACATCTGTTTCCTACAACACTTTCATTTTATGTGTTTTTAATGAGGTTTCCTGACTCCAAATATGAGACTGGATCCATCACTAACTGCCTCTCTCTAATTAGCGTTTTACAAGTGCTAGAAAATCAAGGAAGTACCTAATGCTTTCTGTTTACTTTTGAATGTTGTAAGTTGTTTTCTCCCCTATAACAGTTATAAATGGACTGATTGTCTCCTAGTATAAATTAACATTGCTCCAATAAAATCACAGATTCAGATTTATACCAGGGTATTCCCAGAGAGAAATAAATTTCCCAGAATATTTACAGCAGAGATAATGTTTTTTTTCATGGGCGCCTTGTAGTATGACCCTACACATTGTTCAAGCTATTTATCTTCCTCATTGACTAATATATTTCTAGTTTGTGATCAGAGAAACTAGGACTTCAGGTTTCTGGGTGGGTGACTTCTAGCCTGTACTGTTTCCTTTGCTTCTTAAGATAATCACACATCTAGAAATTTTTCTTCTGTTAGAACCTCCTACACGGTGAAACATGAGCCATGGCAGGGGTGGAGACCAGACATCTGTGGGGCGGGGACTGAAGGCCCTGGGCTGAGATGAAATGGGCCTCCTGAGCCAGTGGATGGGTGGGATCTGACTTAAGGACCCTGACATCCTCTGGCAGAATTTCGCGGGTAATCCTTTTGATCCGGAGATAAAGTTTAATTTTATCTTCAGTGAGTCATAGTCACAAAAGCCATCTGACACACAATTAGATTTTGGTTCAGTACAAATGAAAGAGCCTTGGGCCATTTGCTGGTTGCTATGTAGGATAACCATCAGTCAAAAAAAAGTCTTTTGAGCCTTTTGCTCACTTAGCAAATTGCCATTGCTATTCCAGAGCACCGTTCTGCCCTACTAAAAATGCTGCAGCTTTAACAGACAAACCGCTAGATGATAATGCTACTCAAGAAGAAAGTTGCATCCGCATACTGGAAAGGTAAAATTCACACCAACTTAGATACCTACCATATGTCACCACTTAGCCAAGTAGATTTTTTACCAGTCCCTTGTGGCATCCTTCAGCTCTAAGTGCTTTGAGGTCACAGTCCCCAGATATTCCCCAGATATTACACTATAAGATGGTCTCATGCACTTGTGAAAGGCCAGTGGGCCTGGACCTTTCCTTGCTTTTTTGCCAGACTTCTCCATCTGTACTGTCAGCTTGGTTGCACCTAATGAAAGTAAGGCCCAGACCCAACCTAGAGCCACAACCAGCCAGAGTGGGAACTGCTCACCATCATTTGGTCCTCAGGAGCAATCTGTTAGAATATCAGCTGGAATCAGCTAGATCAGTGGGGACTTGTGGGAGGAGACACCAGGGATGAGCCCATCATTTGGAATGGGAAGAACAATGCCATCTATTGTGCCAAGCACATATCCTGAGGATCTAGACCCAATAAGAGCCAGGACAAGTCCTTCAAGATTCACTCTCAGAAAAGTCATCTTTCTTGAGCTTGGAGGAGATGGTCCTTGAAAATAAAACCTCTCTCCTGGATGCCTCTTCTCTCCTAAATTGTATCCCCCGGGCTTCTTCTGAGCATATCCCTGACAGGTTAGAGTCTACTCTTCTGAAGTCTAGGGTTGTGATTTTGCTTTTGCCTGTCTCTCTCCTCTCAAGATCCAGAATTTAACCATCTCTCTTTATGCACTACAAGCAAGGCTGTCCCCTAATCTTCAAATCCCCAACAGGCTGTGATCCACATGGACTAAAAATGCATTCTATATAGGATGAGCTCTAGGTTACTCATTAGCTGCCTACAGATACAGTCCACAGTTAAAAAGGAAAACGTATGTTAAGAATAACGTTATGAAACGTGCTCACTGTCACTATGTTTAGACAATTGGAAGGAAAAAACATTTCCATAACTGAAAACGTTTATGCCAGGCTCCTTAGAAACCAGTCTAAAAGCAGTATCAAAATAAAAGAAATAATTTTAAATGCTTGGAGTCCCAACCAGATATCTCTAACATCTACTTTATAATGTAATAACTGGATGGTTTGTTTCCCAATATTTATTCTCACAGAGTGCTGCCCAGTACTTTCAACTTCTGAGTGATACTGTAGCATGTTATCATTGTCTCTCAGGGCTTCCACCTATTTGTTTTTGCTGAAGCACTGTGCTGCAGTACAGAAGAATTTCTGGGGATATATTCACTGTTTCTCCACTGTTTCTCCTTAATTTCTACTACATTTCATGCGGTGGAAAAATTGTGGGAATATATTTAATCATAATATTTCTATTTCCTCTCCTGGCAGATGCACATATCTGCAGTTCATGGTTCATGTACTTATGGTTAATCATCAAATATTTTCTAAATTTGGAAAAGCTTTACGTCATCTGCTATGTCGTCCAAACTGCTCTGACTAGAAAAATGCAGATGGAGAGAGCAAATTAACAAATCGACTGTAAAAGATGGCCTTCTGCACCCACAGGGTTGTAAGAGCTGGTGTTGCATTTGACATATGAAATTATTTGAATATAAGCCTCAAATATGCTAAATTTCAGCTGGGGTTCTATAGTAAGTCCTATACCCTGTGGCAGAGTTGCGGTGGTCCCAGCCACACTAAAGAAGTGCATACTGAAGAACACTGTTTCTCATACTGACAGTAATGTGCTTTCCAGCACTTTTCCAGCACACTGATAGTTGTGAGTGCACTGGCACAGTGAAGGGAATCTCCAATGGCACTGCAGGCCAGTGGAAAGAACAAAGGAAAAGAGGAAGATTTCTCTGACTACAGCATTAACCTGAACTTCTAGACTCTAGACTCTCTTGGCTCTAGCACAGACTTGGTCTGTGCCATGAATCTGGGCTAATGAATCTCTCAGCTGAGACTGACATAACTAGAATAAGAAAGATAACACTGTTCTTCTAACTGGGTGAAATTCTGTCACATTAGGTGAAAATATTTGCAGGTAAAATGTTTGGAGGGCAATGCTTAGCCTAAGAGCATTAGCTGGGGTTGCTAAGCAGCACTGCTATATGGAACTGCAGTGCTTTACTAGACTATACACAAGATGGTATTATAAATACCTATGTTTAACAGACTGTATACGATTTCAATGATAAACACCTTAAATTCATATTTTCTCTTAACTCCCATGAAAAACTGTACCATTTAAAGTAAAAAAAATCTAGGCTTTGCTCTCAGTTGTAACAACAATCATAAGGCAATATGATTACATAACTTGGGAAAGAGGGCAAAATAAGATAATCATGGCTTCAGTAAATCTAATAGTCAAGAATTACAAGCAAGGCATTTAACTTATTTGTTTGACTATTATTGTTTGTCTTTTTGGAACTGTGGTGGGGAACTAGGACTATCCCATCCTATGTATGGATAGCAGTTAGAATAACCTGGCTGTCATCACAGTTCAAGAAATAATACAGCACATGGCCAGCAACAGAGAGGATATTCACTGCACCATGACGCCTTAGCAGAGGTCAGATTTGTGCAGAATCAGTTAAGTGTGAACAGGTGTTATCAGACCACCATGAAATGGCTCTCTGGTTAAGTTGTTCTAAGTGAGGCATGGGACACTCTACCCTAGTGGTATTTGTAATCCCAAAGTATCCTGGAGCCACAGAGTATCTGACACTATTCCTAAAACAAGCCAGCAAGAGAGAGACATCCTTCTTTACTGCTGCATCATGAAAAATATTTGTCTTGTCAGTATTGTTGATTGCTCCCAGATGTGGGAGCAACCAGAAGGTATTCTCCTTTCCTACAGTTATTGAATGAAAAGAGGAAAACTGTAAGTAGTTTGCATGTGGGGTGGCATCCTTCCGCCAAATCATTTCATCAGGATGAGAGGCAGTCATATAGAAAGGGGATTACTTTGCACTTCACGCAACAAAGAATTGGATCTGACATAGCTATCCTATAACTTGTAGGAGGCTGTGACATTGCTAATGAAGTCTCAGTGTCCTTAACCAACTTAAAACCCCATAGGCTTTTCCACTAACTTTAGAAATTTGTTCAGACTGTAGGCATTGAGCAACAGAGGCAGTGCACATGGAAGTTAAGAGCCCTCAGTGGAACAGCATCACAACAAAGCTAAAACATGCCAAGCTCTCCTCTGCCACATATGTTTGATTTCTTCCACTGAAAACTGAGCATAGGAATGGAAGATGAATGTCAGCTCTGATTTCAAGCAGGATGCTGCACGGTCATACCCCATAGACAGAAGCCCCAGAGCACACAAGTTTGTGCACAGCCCTAAAGCTTTCCCTTGCTGGAATTGTGGGCTTTGCCTCTTTTGCCATGCACTTTGTGAAGTGTTTCAGATGAAAGTGTGCCCACTGTGCCTTGCTTTCTGTGAAACTACACACTTTCCCATTCGTAGGGCTCCTCTTGTAGTTCTAAAAATGGAATATTAAATGGATTTTAAAATGTCCCCTCTTCACTGTGAACTTGTATTTACGAGGCGCCTTCAGAAAGCTCCCTTACTACAATAAATTGCAGCCATTTAGCCCTTGGCGTGTTGGAAGATGCATCATGCCAGTGGGCAGATCTGAGAAAAGATCATGAATTAGTCTGACCCCCTGGATAATGCAGCCTTTCCTGGTATAGAATAAAATCCAACGTGTAACATCATATTCGTTTTAAGACATAAGTATGCACTCTGACACAAATAAACCAACATTGCTAATGCTTTAGGGTTTCTAAGAGCTTTTATATTTTTGTTCCCAAAGAACAGAATCCTGTGTAGATTCTCTCATGTCCTTTTATAATACACCCTTTTCTGCATTGGGAGAGTATAGGCACACTGGAAGGGTCTCTCTCTGTTGTCTAGCTGCTTATTTTCACTCTGACTGAAACAAGCCAATGTTTCTAAAAGTACTCCAGGATCCCATACATATATGAATCCATACTGAGATTTCCAAATTGCATTTCTTTAGAAAGTCAGGCTAATTGTGTACTGTGTTGCAACCCACACAAAAGTCTAGGAATTCAGGCAAAGTGAAAATTGATGCTGATCTTCACTTACTGTTTTGATATTCAGATGTGTGCTAAGTGCAAATAAATTAAAATACTAGAGAGTCCAATTTTGGACTGCTTGTTCATTGTTTCTTAACACATCTTTTAATCTGCTGTGGACAATTCTATCTCTTCCTTTTTTGGAAATGTCTCAAAGAGGTAATTTAAACTATCTCATAAAAAGTTCATCACTGTCAGGCACAGATATGTGCAATTGGGCTTGTGCATGGCTATTTTTTGGATTCTGTGAACTATTTCCTTTTAGGGGTAAATCTGTTGGGATGGCAGACTTCCAATAGTCTTCATTCAAGGGAGGTGAACATATACATTTATTGGCATTCTATACCTGCTTGTTCCATTATACCTTCTACCAGCATTACATTTATATTACAATTTTATTAATTGATAAGTCCCAGCTTTTCAGGTCAGCCAGCTTTGTTCATTTTTGTATGCAAAACATCTGCACATGAAGGAGTCAAAGTAGGGAAGACATCCAATCTGAAATATTGAACTTAGGCATTTTCTTTCTGAAGCTCACCCAATAATCAATTCAAGCACATCTCCTGATTAAATCTACATTTATTTGGCGTGTGCTTTCCTGTCCACTTAGGGTCTCCTAGTTACAAATGTGCAAATGGTGTAGGAGAGTTAAAAAAGATAAGAAGCTTTTTTCACATTTAGAAAGCTGTGTTACTGGGAAACATCCTTAGACATTCTAACTGAATAAAGCAAGAGTTCATAACTTAAGCTGCCAAAGAACACTTTGAAAAGCAAAATATGGCATAGTTTTGCTAGATTTCCTTCTCTCCACAATGTAAGATGTTGTTTTAAATAGCATTTCACATGCATTCTGTAAAACTCAGTGATGTCCAGACTTGATAAAGATAAGGAAAAAAAGAAACAATTAAATATATCAAATTCATCCATAAAGCTGCAAAAATTTACACTTGTGACATATTCTCACAGTACCAGTTAGGCTTGAAGAAATTAGGATTTCTCTACTGTATGTGAATATGTTTGACAAACTGAAAACTGTAGACATGGCCTCAGGATAAGCTACGTCCATGGTACTCTGTGAATTTTCTTTTGACTATCTGTGAACTCATTTTTACAGTGAAATTGCATTTACCTCCTGTGAAATGAAGGAAGAATTCACTTTTCAATATATATTATCTATATGTCTGAGGAACTGTCAGAATGCAATCAGAAATAGAGCTCTCTGTGGGAAGCCATATGAGCCTATAATGCTCCAGTGATTCCGGGTTTGCCCCCTTCCTTTCTCCTCCAGTTCCCTGTATCAAGGCCACAGCAAAGGGCTAAGCATGTATGTCTTCTGGCTACCACCCTTTGAGCAGTCTAGAGCACAAGGAATGGTTGTAGAAATGAACGCTGAGTTGAGAAATCTTCACAGAATTCACAGTTATATTTCCAGTAATACATAGGTGGCTTTTGAAGCTTCCCATTTGGCCCAGTTTAGACTATGGATCTGAAATTTAACCTTGACATGATCCTACTCTGGAGTAACATCATTCAGCATACCTCAGAAAGAATCAGGTATCTCTTGAATGCATAGATAATCACCACTTGTTTTCTCTGGTAACTTATTCCTCATGTTTGTCTTGGGGAAATTTCAAGCTGATCTCATAAGTCTTCATAATCTCATCCATTTATAGGATTGTTTTCCCCTTCTCTTCTATGCACTGCTGGATCCAACTGGCCCAAATCCTTTCTACAGTAAGAGGTTTACACCAGAGATAATTTTTTAATTGTGTTGTATAAATACATAGTTGAGATCTTTGGGTAAGATTACCCGCTAGCTGAATACACTGAAAGAGAACAACTGATATTTTTACTGTCTGCCTACAATCACTTACTGTACCAGATGAATAGTTTCTTCTTTCTGATCAGACAAAATATAACAAGGAATTTAAAACCAGCAAATCTCAACCTGAACATAAAGAGATGTGGCTCTAATGTTTTGTTTCTGTACATTTAAGATTCGTGAAGAGCCGGTCATTTTAAGAAAAGCGACATATCCAAGCAAGGCCTCACTCTGCTGCATGGAAATGTGGCAGACACCTCTGGATCAGCAACAGGACAGGACAAAGACTTTATCTTTAAAGACCATTTTCATCTGTTCTAACTCGAGGGCTGGAAGGAATTTCATCAATAGCATGAGAATACTAGGCCATGAGAGAAGCCTAGATAGAGTCTCTGGGTGTAGAAAAACAGAATGAGTATTCTAGGAACAGCCATGAGCCTGCTCATATATAAAGGCAAAGTCTTTTTGCCAATTTATTTATTAATACAGCACTGCAAAACAATGTAGCTTTGCAATTATTTTTCTATGTTCCAGTGATGTCTAAGAACACATATCCTAGGAGAAACTGCTCTCAGGAAATGATGACAAATCCTTCATAAAAGGCAAATACCTGCTTATGTTTCTCAAAAAAAAAAAATTTAAATTAACATTTTACAGTAGTTATGAAAACCCCAACTACACTTTCCCCCCCACTCTCTCTCTCTTCAGTTGTAGAAATAACAAAAAGGTCATTAAAATCACAATCTGTCTTGTGTCTATAACTCTTAATGTAGGAAATCAAGCAAATGAGTTTTGTATTTAGTTATTAATGCAGTGAGATCCGAAGCTTTTCCTTAGTCCTACAAGTAACGAATTCCAAATGCAGTAAAACCAAGTCCATTTTTCTCTTGCTCACAAGGGAGCCTCGACTCATTTAATTGTTCTTGTGGAATTCATCTGCTGCATGAAGGTTCTGCTCACTGCTGGAGAGGCAGTGGTTGGAGTTACTTCAGTACGTTTGTTTGTAGACTGGTCTTAAAAAGATAAAACTCCAATAAAGTCAAGTCCCATGTTATAGTCCCTTTCATAGCAAGGTCAAACCCCATCTTAAACCCTTTGTTTCCACTGCTGCTGTGATGCAGCTCCAGCATTTCACTCTTGTAGAAGCTTTCTGGTTTTTCTATTCTAAAATCATTAAGGGTCAATTTGTACCCTTGTGCCAGTGTTGTCTTTTACCCTAAATAGCTTTTTCTCCTAGTGTTTACCCCTCTTCACCAGTGTATTTGTCATCAGTTTTCATCTTCTCCCTTGATCTTAGTCTTGCTAGACTAAACAAGCTGCTCTATTTCAATCTCTTAAAAGGCCTTTCATTCCCTAACGATCCTTCCAGCTCTTTTCTGCAAACATTCCGGTTTAAGTTCATCCTTCCTGTACACAGATGACTATGCAATTTCCTAAAAGATATTTCTCCAGTGTTTGAGCTTCCCAGTTTGTGCTGGTAGAGCCTGCTGGGGCCTTGGGCCTTGCTATCCTGTATCTTGCAAGAAGTGAGAAGCCTCTACAGACTGCAAAACTGTGAAGTGTGATGCTACTGCTGACTTTTGTTGCAAAATATAAAGTGTGTCATTTAGTGAACCAGTTAGGGGCTACAATAACTGGTGTGGGGTTTTTTTCCACCTAACTGCTCCGGAACTCCTGAACTTGCAGATTTCTGTGATCAGACCTACTTCTGAAAGGGAAGTCAAGCCTCAGGCCTACAGAGACATTATGTGGAAACCTACTAGCACTGAAATGCTTGAAAGAACTGAAAGGTTGCTGAGCATTTGTGTGAATAAGATTTGTTTCCACAGCACTTCCCTCTCCTTGCTACAAAGCCATGTTTGTGCACACCTCATTTCTAGCTGGCTGTTCCCAAAGCAGTGGTTGATTTTACTTTGATAGAAAGCTGGAGGGCTGTGCATTTGAAAGGAAGACCTTGTAGACCTGGCTGCTATCCACCAGCTATTAGTACAGATGCTGCCCTGCTGCACACCCTTCGGTACCATGACCCAGACTGCAACAGCAAAACAGAAACAGCAGTTGCTTCTCTGCTTGTCCTGTTACGGAAGATGTTGTCTCCTGTAAATCCTTGTGAAGTAAAGGGATGAACCTGAGCTACATCCCACCTGCACATCCATGGGAGCAAGAAATCTCAGGGAGTTTTTATGCAGTTTCCATCTCATGCTTTATTGATAAGGTGTTGTGAGGTCCCACAGAGCTGGAAAGGCTGGAACCTGACACAGCTGAGCCACCACTAAAGGGCCCTCCTCAGGACTGTGGGAAATGGAAATACATCAGAGATGAAGCCTCTCTACAGTGGCTATGAACGTATTGTGTGGGTCTGATTCTCATGTTCTGAGAGATCCTGATTTCATGACAAAATTTCTCATTTTTCATGCCATTGTGAAGGGAGGAAAAAGCCTGTCTTGAGTGTATCTAGGCAGATGAAGTTGCAAAATCTGGTGAAAACTCACTGATATTTACAGTAATGGCCAAACTCCTTTTGATTTTTCTGGGGGCCAGATGATCTCAATGTTAGCCATAAAGTATAGTATCACAGCTTCTATTTGTAATTCTCTTTGGTAAAGCCAAAAATTCTGCATGTAGCTTATTATAATGGATTTTAATAGCTATAATGCAAATATGATCACAGAGAAAGTGAATTATAGCAATATGTGACAACTGAGCAGGAGATCTTCAGCTGCTGAGAACTGCCATGGCTTAGCTGCAATACTATTTTGTCAGCAAAGAATGTTCCACACGCATTTAGGATATATGAATAGTGAAGGTGCTAGGAACTTTAATGTGTGCAAAGCAACCTCATGACTCACTTTGGTTGAGAACTGAGAAGCCCCACTTCATGTATTGCAGAAGTTCTCCAGAGAAACTGAACGATGTTGTCAGGGTATAAAACACATCAGCTTTGAAAGAATTGAAGCCCCCATTGTATATTACTGACTACAAGCTCAGTCCCACAAGCAAAGAAGTAATGCAGAAAAATTACTGGAAACTCCTATTTAAAACATGACACCTTCCAAAATAATTTCTACAGGCAGTGAGAATTAATGCACTGTGAACAAAGCAGTGTTTTCTCTATAAACCTTTAAAAAGGAAAAAAAGGTTCAGCACAAAATGTCTGCAGTTAAATCTCTGATGATTTAGGCATTTTCTTTTTTAAGTGTTAATAATTTATCAAGAGCTAAAAGTGTTTTCAGAAGAATAACTCCAGGCTCACTCATTTTGAAGCAACTTTGGGTTTTTTCTTTTGTTTTCAATTTGTTCTAGTTGCATTCCTTCTGAGTGGGAAAAATAAACCAAGTATTTCTAAGATATAAATAGTTGAGGATGAGATGAGTAATTATGTGAGAAGAAACCAGAGCTGGTTAGTGATAGATCTACGTGACATTACAATGAAATCCATTCTTTCCTACGAGCTCAGCATCAAGGAGGTGATGATTTTATGAAACAATGTTCCATAAAAATACAATGCATTGCAGAACATTATTATATCTCCCCCCCCAAAAAAGTAACAACAATAACAACCACAAAATTACCTTTTATTTTACAAAAGACATGTAAATTCTGGCATATTAGGCCATTTGAAGAGTTTTTCCAGGTGTTCTTTCTTCAGTTTTTAACCACAGGAAAACAGCCAGCACCACACTAAATAATCCTTACTTTTCTCCATCTGTCAAAAGCCCTCACTCACCTGCCTTCTTTGGAACCTACTCCTTCTCAGCAGTAGGAATAGTAGCTGGTACTGACACATTTTTCACAGTTTGACACCCTTCTTAGCACATCTTTAATATTTAGGTTTTCCTCCCTCCAAGCATAAAAGTACAAAGCAAAAGACCATCAAGGAACCAAACAGTTTACGTCTCCTGTGTAATTCAGAGGTAATAATGCTTATATTCTTCTAATATAATCAGTAAATACACGTAAAATGTAAATGTAAGTACATGTAAAATGTATTAATACATGTAAAATATATATATATTTGTATAATTGAATTAATTGGTTATTTAGATAAGTTTTGTTAATCTCTATTAAAAGAATTACAAATAGACACTTATTGAAATGAAACACATTGGGTCTACATGGTCTTGCCATATTCCATTTCTATTTTTACTTCCCTGTAGACTGAGAATCAATGTATGTATTACGGTGAAATAAAGAGCTCAAATGAACTGAAAAGAAATATTAAAGCTCCTTAATCCACTTTTGCCATCTGCCTGCTTCACAGGCTTACATTTTCCTTCAATGTGAAAGATCTGTTCTATTCAAGAGTATATTGTAAGTTACTTTATATTACTGATGGAGATAATATTTTAAAGGTTAAAACCAAAAAGTGTCTCCAGATTTAAAGGACCAAAGCCAAATTAAGGAAATAACACACCATTATTACTGGGGAAGAGAGTCTCACGTCACATGGTAGGAGAATGAAACTCATTGATAAAACCTGCATGCCCTTCCTCAATATTTTACAACTCCTTTGTAAAGTTAGGCTCAGGGAACAGGGGAAGGGCTGATGGTTTATTATTCCTAGACGAGGCATAGATTGCTAGGGGAGCCTTATCTATGCTAGTTTTACTGCTACAAGCTTTGACAGAATTTCCTTAGTGCAGATGAACATGCTTATTCAAGTAGAACTTATTTGAGAAGCTGTGTTAGGTATCTCAGCATTTACATACAGGCTGTATGTAATAGCTGAGATATCAACAGCCCAACAGCTTTTCCTGCATCTATTTTGGTGGAACAGTCCTCTTCTAATCAGAACAGTAAGAATAGTAAAACTTTAAAAGTATATCAGATTTGAATGACCTTTTAATTCTCAATAGTGCTGCAGTGGAAACTCCTCTGTTTTCCTTTTTAGGAAATGTTCATCTAGATTAATTTATCTCATAGAAAGATCATCACAGGGAAAAAATAGATTGGACAATGGACGTCCTGCAACCTCAGTCATACAACTGATGTGAATGTCAAATCTATTGATACAAATGTCAACATGAAACAATAAAATCAAGACTGAGAATGCCAGAAGGTTAAATGTAAAAATAGGAATTTTAAGCTCTAAACCAATCCAAATACTTCTGTTACTTAAAAGCACTGTTGAAACTATTCAGTAAGACAGGAGCACTATCTGGGTGAAGCAAGCTCATGCTCATGTTTCCTCTCCTGTCATTGTAAAAGCATACTATTGATAGAGAGTATACAGATGGAACTAAATTTGGAATGATTACCTGCTGAACTAGTAAAGGAAGGACTGTGCCTATCTAGAGAGCTGGACCCTGGGAAAGTTTGTTCTTACCTTGGATTTCTGCTGGTAGTAAGGTCTCATCTTGCCTTTCACAGCAACACTTTCCTTCTCATCTGAAATGAAGTTGACTGCAAAGAAAAGGAGACAAATAGTAAAGTTACTGACAAATAGTAAACTTTTGTCAGTAGGAACAAGTACAGCAGTTAAAAAGACCCTTGTAAGTGGCTTTCTGTCCTCTATCCCAATAAGGACTTCACAGCTTGTGCTTCTTTTTTTCTTAGTAGCAGAAATATTGCATATATGTCAACCAGTCCATCTCACAGCCTTATTGAAGCAAAACTGGTCTCCTTAGCAACAACCTTTTAGACACAAAAAGGAAATTTCTCCATCTGTCTGACCTGGAGGCTGGAACCCTCCCTCTGGGGACCAGCTGCCCTCTTTTGTCTCTAGCTTAATTTGTAAAACATTTTAGCCTTGATCTGTGTTTATATTGACAAAAAGAATATGTATAAAATGAATGAGGAAAGCTCAGCTGTATAAACCTGCCGGCTGCCTCTGCAAGAGCCAGACGCAACAACGCTGAAGACAGAAATCTTCATCATTTTCCTTTGATGTATAGAGACGAGTAAACTGGCGTTATTGCTTGTCTTCAGGAGCTGTCATAAACAAGATGAAGTAGGTACTTCCACATGGACAGACAGAAAAGGCCACTTACATTCTCTCTTCTTGGAAGACTTATAATTTTATTGCACCTGACTTCAAGACCAGTCCTGAAAATATTAACTATTGATACTAGGTGACATTTGTAAAACATTGCAAGATCAGGGTACCTAGCATATCTGCCTGTTACATCCACACCAGCCTACTGCAACATGAGGAACTAGGTCAATATGCCAGTTCTGGTACTGGCTTTTATGTGGAAAAATTTACTAGGTCATTGAATTTCCACCTTTTTTTCCTTTTTTTTTTTTTTTTGCAGCTGCAGTGTAAAAAGAGCTTGAGAAAGCAAGTGTAAATCAAAATAGTCACACTGTCATGCTCTGGGAAAGCCTTTTAAGGAGCAGGACAGAATCTCACCTGTATCTATTTGGTTAGCTTCCGGATGATAAAAATAAAAAGTAGCACTAAAAGCAGTTGAAGATGCTGCTCATAGAAAAGCTCTAGTCCAAGGAATGCTGACAGGGTTACAGTCCTGGCTGAGTGACCGAACAGGCTGAAGGTACCTCCTAACAAGGTGTCAGTAGAAGTTTAGAAGAGGGGTCCTTGCTGATGCCTTTTGCTAGGATTTCCCTCAATGTTGGAGTGTCTGCTGCTAATAAATGGGTATTTCAGAAAAGGAATGGCACAATATGCTGTCTCCAGTTTTGATGATGCATTGCACTGGCTGGTTTACATGGCAATGAGGAAGTCTGATCCAATGCCAGGCTTGATGGAAAGCTCTTGTGCATATAGATGTTTGTACTCTGGTTTGCTTTCTGCCCCATCAAGTGACTGAGGGAGCCAATGGCTAGGATCAAGTTTGTTTCCCTTGGTGGGAGCACAGCAGTAACATTCAATGTGCTTCTTGTCTCAATATGCTGTTGCTTCACAGCCTGAGAAGACCAACAGAGCAGTCTAGTTTATGGACCTGCTTTCACCTCCATTTCTGCCTACACTGTTATTCATGAGGTGGGAACACAAGGCAGCTTACGCAAATCTTCCACAGTGTAAATAATTCTGGCCCTAAAACTGCATGCTAAAATGTACCTTGTAAGTTAGAACAGCTAAAACTGATATTGCGGTGGAATCACTGCTCTGCTAAAATGGTTTTGTTAAGAATGCAAACAAGCCAATACTGACTTGAGTAATTTTCATCTGTTACTTTATTTGAAGAAAAAGAAAACATGCTAATAGGGCTAACAAACATCAGAGCTAAGCAATTTCATAGGGTGATTATACAGCAGAGTTCTGGAAACCTTCTGTCTACTGCAGCTCCTAGATATTAACACGAGCAGCAGACTAAACATTTGTACCTTGTTTGTACTGCCAGCTGACAAATGAAGGTAATTAATGGGAACCTATAAGGTGGAAGAGTCTGGAAAATAGCAAAACTTATAGTCCTGAAATACATAGTGCTGATGACAGAATATTGATTTAATTCCATTACCGTTGCTAGGTGATCTTGTATAGTTTTACATTATATATTGATGTTTATAGCTTATTATATTTTCTTATTTCTGTTTTATCAAATTTTCCCTTTGAACATTTATTTCTAGCTGGACATTAGACAAAAAGAAATATCCCATATCAGGTGCAGCTATTCAAGTCAACTGGTAACAGGACTTGACACTTGTCAGGTCTTTTTAATTTAGGTTTCAATTCTCTTTTTTTGGGTAACATTGACTCTGACAGTGGATAATTACAATGAATACACTTAATGAAATTAAAATCAATGTCATCTCTGTCTTTGCTCTTTGGGGAAATTGCCAACAGAGGCAAAACAAGATTTTCCAAATACTCTTTTGGAAGTGGCCAATACTAAATGAAACTGGAAAGCAAAAGATTTATAACTGTGTAGCGCTTGCATTACTGTGGGCTGATTACTTTCTGCAAAATCCATGGTCATATAAGGTGAACTAAATGTATTTGGCCTCAGCTGCAGAATTTTTTCCAAATTCACAGTTTTCTGCAGGCTGCTTCAGGCCTTCTGCTCTTCAGTGGAATCAGGGAATGCACCCTCCAGCTTCAGTTTTCAAGTCAGCTTGTTAGAAAACATATGGGTTTTCACAGTCATCCAAGGCAATCAGCCTATGGCTTGTTAGGTACAGAGGACAGTTTGTGGTATAAAGGGATGGCTATAATGGTTTGGCCTGACTTGACCTCCTGCCTAACCTATCTGGCCATTTCCATGGTTACTCCAAAAACTTCAGAGGAAAATATTTTTTATGGAAACAACCAGCTGAAATTTAAGGAGTGCAAAACATGCTGAGTTTTACATGCCTGTGGTTAACTGCTCCAGTAGTTACATACCTCAGTGTTAAAAATGTATTTTATTTCCTGTTGTAAATTTGCTGATTTAAACTTCAACCACTGCATTTTGCTATCCCTATGCCTTTAGGGATAGCAAACTAGAAACTCTTCAATCTGCCTTTAGCACTGATAAAACCTACTCTGTCTGTGGGGTGGGAAGAAGGATAAGAGCAATGCTAAAAGGCAATGTATTTGCTCTCTCCAATTTTCCAGGAAAGGCACAAAAAGATAGGCTGAATTAGTTGCTAAATTTTATCACACCCAAAAGAGCTTTCTGATACTATACCAATATGAAGAGTCCATTAGATTAATCCATATGCAGGTTATAATGCTTTCTCCTGCACAACATTTCCCTCATGGTTTTTGAGTGATTTGAAAGAAAAATATTCACATTCTACCTTAAAAAAGTTACAGACATTTCAATCAGTGTGTTGCCTTGTACAGGGGAAGCTAACATTCCTCTCCAGAAGGATGTTTCTTGGAAGAAAACCTTGGGGATGTACACATCTAGGCCCTGTGGCAGGTTCTAGTTTTCATTCACAAAAGAGGCTGAGGCTGCATTTAAGCCATTGTAGCATAATGGTAAAATCAGTTCCTAAATTTTATTAAAGCAATTCCTGTCCTAGGAACTTTTTTTTTTGTCTTATAGAGGAGAAAGCTCATTGTTGGTAGCCCTTGTGAGAAGGGAGAGGCACAGTGATGGATGCTTGAGCCAGGTTCCAAATGCCAGCAGTACTTGGTTGGCACACAGTAGGGACTGAGGGGAAAGGCCTGACAGTGCCAGGCTGACATGGCAGGGTTTCAGAGTTAAAGTAGAACAAAGATTGAAATTCAATAAACTGAGAGGAGACAATCTCTTCACCCTCTTCCCACTTGTCCTGTTGCTGGCTGCACACCTCCTTTCTTACACCTGCTCTGGCACACTTTGGGCCCTGCTGTGGTCTAATTTAATTCTAGAATGGCAGAGAACTATTTAATTTTTCATTGTGTGTTTTTATGGTGGGATTTTTTTGCCATTTTAGCTAATGGAGTTGGCCCATAAGAAGAGCTCTGGCAATTGCCAGCACCAGCGTGTTGGTGAGGAGGGGGGAGGAGGCAGAGGAACACACAGCTCGCCTTGGCAGAACTGAGTGATAGTGTGCTTTTGAAACCGCATTCTTCAGTTTTAATCAGAATGTAAAAAATACATGTAATACCTTGAAATGGGAGGACTTGTCATGATCCAGAAGACAGCAGGATGGTGGGAGCCCGGAGAAGCCGGGGCTGTGTGAAGTGAGGAGTTAGGGAGACCTGAGGGCGCCCCTCAGGGTTCCCGCTCTTTCTGTGAGGGCCCGGCTGTAGCACTCACCTCTTCCCAAGGCAAAGCAGAGGCAGCTCCAGAGCAGCCCCACACACAGCGGTAAGAATATTGTAATGGTTTGGGGGTTTGGGGCTTTTTTTACTTATTAATTTGAATTTCCATTATTTCCTTTATTTGCTTTTGAGTGCTATCTGCCCACATCTCGGTGCATGGCTGCCACGGCACAGCTGCTAATGGCTCACAGGGCTGAAGCACCAGGTCCCACTGTGGCACCTGGGTGTCCAGGTGGGCTCAGGAACTCTGGCATGGCCTGCATGGCACCAGGAGCTGTGGCATGTCCTGTGTGCCACCAGCAGCTGTGGCATGTCCTGCATGGCATCAGGAGCTGTGGCATGTCCTGTGTGCCACCAGGAGCTCCGTCATGGCCTGTGTGACACCAACACCCCCTCAGCCCAGCTGCATCTGTGGGTGCAGCACCAGGGCCTGGCTGAGCTGTGCCAGCAATGGGAAGCTGTGTTTTACTGTGTGATAAAAAGCCAAAATTCCTGTGCACAGGCACATCAGGTCTGTGAAAGGACACATGAGACGTGAAGGGTGCTCAGGCTCCATGGGTGGTAAAGCTGGCAGCCCTAACATCACACAGGATCCGAGGGACCTGGGCAGTGGGTCTGGATTTAGTGATAGATTCCAGCCACATGAAAAGAAATTTTGGGAATTGATTCAGACTTTAGGTGGTTATGTTTATCTTACATTTATCATGTTGACCTGCTGGGTAAAAAAATAGGAGTTAGTACAAGAAACACATAGTTGTACAATATAAGTGATTCCAAAACCATCCCATGCTATACATGTAGCTGTTACAGAAAGACTGTTGGATTGAAAATTGAAAATATTTACACAAATTGCAGTGTGGAATTCCATGGATCTTGCTTTTGTTCTGTAGCTGTTGCATGCTTAAATTGAAGATGTACATTCCTGGACATTTTTCATTTCTTCCCTGCTCTCTTCTGTGTGCTACTACTTATTTTTTGTCAGTCTGCTGTTTTCACAAACTTGATGATTTTGAGGCAAAAAACCTATATTATCATTCACTGTCACTTGATATTTTCATAAATCACTGGGCATATTAAAAACTGTCTATAACCACAGTTTTGTTGCAGCAGAGGAAAAATCCTAATTATAATATCCTACGTAGATACTTTGATACAGTACAGTAGCTCTAAGTCATGTGTAAAATGGCTGCTATTCAGCTCTGTGGGTCTGGTGGTGAAACAAACCATGAAAATAAAGCTGACTAAAACCAGCAATGAGAGACAATAGAGTTCTCATGCCAGCTGAGATGAGAAAAAGATAGGGTGTTATTTATGGACCAAAGTTTTTACCCTTCCTTGGATCCTAATGTACTCAGTGCCCTTTGCTGCAGAGGACTGCTGCTCTCACAGTGCATGTTCCACTAGTATTTACAAACCACCTCCATATGTTTTGTAATGATTTTTAAAAGTAGAAATACCAGACCATCATACTTGAAATCCAAATCTATCTCTGTTAAATGAAAAATGAACATTATAAACCCAGGAGCAGCTGGCGAGCAAACAGAGATTAACTAACATTTATTTTAAATGCTATTTCAAAGCAATTTTTTATTTTTCTAAATTGAAGAGTGAGAACATGACTACTTTAGGGCATTTTCTGTTTTCCAAGTATGACAGCACCCTTGTCTGGACAGACTGTGAAGGAAAAGGCCAGGTTGATGGAGAGTCAGAGCCCTCTGAGGTGTTGGCAGGCCTGCCTGAGCAAGGCTCACCCAAACTGGATTGGATTGGTAATCATGGGAGCTAAAAATTGGTAATTATTTTCATTTGTGAAGTTCTCAGGCTTTAGTGTATGTGTTTTCAAGGTTTTCTCTGTAGTCATAACAAACATAAACATAAGGGAAAGGAAGGTAAAAGTGCAGTTAATACAATATAGGAAATTACACTGGGACTTAGGGCTGGAAGCACCCTTCATATTTGGAAGGTCTTACAATAAAAGTTATGAGAGTTGGCAGTGCTGGTGAATGGTTTGTTGAATTCCAAATCCTTTGCAGGAAATGCTGTGCAGGTAGTGCTCTTTACCTGGCTGGAGTTCTCAGCTGCTATTGCTATCACCAAGTAGCCAATGTCTATGGTGGGGAAAAGGATTCTAAAGAAATGCAGGTTGTAAATGGCTGCTGTTTCAACCAAATGTTGCTGCAAGAGCAGGACCTATGCACAAAGTCCTGTACATACTTCACTTTATGGGCAGGGGCACAAACTATTTGCTGTGTGTATCCTTAGCCATGTTTTTGTAGCCTTTTCCATGTGCTGAGTATGTCTCTAGGAAACTTCATTTTTTGCAGCCTGACATGAGTCTTAATTCACTTGATCTAGTTATTTGGAAACTAGATGGTGTCTTCAATATAGATATTTTAATGCTATGTACTTTATATTCATTTTGTTGCTTTAAAAGTCTCAGTAAATTATTTGGACCTTTTGAATAGCCTCTGATTCCCATCTTAGATTTGTGTCTGCTTTTTCTTACATGAGGGCAGGTTGTAACCAAACACAGAGACTGTGATTTGTCCTTTGTCATTAATAGAGTAAGTAAAGGATAAAATTATTTTCAAACTTACACACCTGCATTTAAAAACACAGACACCTCTTTTAGTCAAGATAGTTTCTCAGTTGCAGCTTGAAGGAAGCTGGGGAGGGAAGAGGGAAAAGAGCAAAGAAGGGCATTTATCATGTCATGCCTTTCCTGTTTGTGTATTCTTCTGTAGGAGTCTACTACCCTGCGCTGGCAGAGGTGGCTTTCTGTGCTTAGGAGACAGTGGATCTGACCCAAAATGTCCATTCTTGAGCTTAAAGATTGAGGGCACTCTGGCCCTTGATAAGACATTTTTTAATACCAGAATAAATACTGACTGCACAGTTAAAGTGGAAGAGTTAAGTTTAATTTAGCTTCTTTTACAAACTGCTTCTTAAAGGCTTTTCGGTTTGCTCATCTCCACTGGATCTTAAACAGAGACATTTTGTTGCTACGGAAAATAGTAAGCAAGCAATAACAAATGCTTCCTCACATGGAAGCAAAGCACCCTGTTAACCATCAGCCATACAGATATGACTGAGAGTGGAAAAGAAAACATGGGGGAAAATATGAAACCACTTCCAGCTTTCATTCTGTCCTTAAGTGAAATATAACCTCACTTCCTTCTTCCAACATGGCACAGTGGCATTCATGTGATCTTGGAGAAGAGGGTCATTTGCTGATAGCAGTTTCACTGTTTAAGGATACCTGCCACAGTCATGAGTATCTGTCTGAAACAAGAGATTTTGAAAAGCCTCACCAGAGTTAAGCTTCACATATGCACATTTTACACTAAGCCAAAAAGAATAAGGGATTTTTCTTCTATGATCTTAGTTCCAAGAAAATTTCTTCATGAGGCATATGTGGGAAAATAATAACTTAAATCCAGTCAGACTTCATCTTGCCTCCAAACTCTGAAAGGATTGGAGAGATATAAATTAGAAAAATTTGACATTCTCCTTGATCTTTGCTTTGCCACCTAAGATGCTTTCCAGGGTCAGCCTTGAAATTCAACACAACACCATTCTGTCAGAATAAAGCAAAAGTTGCACAGTAGAGCTATTTTAGTTGTTAAAGTATTACTGTTACAGCTTTTTAAAAATAGTCACATAGGACCCAACCTATTTTTAAACAACTGAATCTTTTCATTCCTAAGTCTCTTCTTTTTTTTTTTCCCATCTATCTGGAACTTTCTTTTTATAATGTTCTTGACTAAGCAGTTACAGTCAATACTAATTCATACAGCATACTGAAGCTGACAGTGTAGATCTTTGTTTCAAGGGACCATTTGTGTTGTGACAGGCAAAGAACAGACCAGTTGCACTGTTGTTTTTACTGAAGACAGGCAAAACTAGACCAAATCCTGAAGCACACACTCAAGCAAAACTCCAAGAGAAACTTTGCCTCAATTCATCTAAGTATAATCAGAAATGGACTTTAGCAGTTCCATATTTTTCTCAGTGTACTCTGAAAATCTCAAATCATCCTTTTTGCAGCTGTTATTCATTCATGATTCAAAAATGTCTGATTCATTATAAATGTAAAAACTCAGCAAAAAGTGTACATCAGAAATTCCTTCAATATAAAGCTCCAACGATATGTGAGATGAAACCTAGTAAACTTCAACTTCCCCACTAGCTGAAATTAAGCTATTTTTTTAAACAATTAAGAGTAAATAAGATGGTCTGAAAAGTGCTCAATGCCTTGTGAACTTAATCTGCAGCAGCAGTTGCACCACATCAGTCTCTCTGAATCAGTAACATATCTATTTATCAAAAGAATTAGATAATGAAATCCGGAATATTTTGTTGTGTGTGCTCCCTCAGTGTTTTTCTAGTTCTACATGGTCATGTATATGAGTAGATAATTCCATTAATATCTTTCTTCTGTCAGAAGACATCATTATATTGTAAGGAATGCAATAATCCACCCATGTGCATAAACTACCTTTTGTAATACATCCCCAATTCATCCACATTTTTCAAGGATTTTACTTATTGTAAATACACTTGGCTGGTATATGGGACTCAGCAACCACAATGTATTTTTCCTTCCCTAATTTCTAAGCTGCTTTGCCTGAAGCTGAGGAGGTCTTGGGATATTCTCATGATTCTGGTTTGAGTCAGTATATGAAACACCAGATTAATAAGAGACTTTTACCAACTTAGTCACTACTCTGTATGCAAACAGAAATATTTTCCAGTGAGTGATTTAGACTAAGGTTTATAAGCTTGACTCCTTTAATTCAGTTTCCTGAAGCAGAAATATCAATTACTCATCATTACTTACCAGGAAGGAAGTGTACCTGTAACATAGCAAGATGATCCTGTATAGAAAGTAACGTAGACTTCTTTGGACACTGAAAACATGCAATAATATTTTACTTCTCCCTTGGTAGGGAATCAAAGACAGCCTTGGGTACTCCAGTTCAAACCACATCACAGTTGAAGAGTCCAAAGAGAATCTAAAATTTCAGATTCAGCCACTGCTATGTAAAACAATGCCACAGGAACATTCCCATGTCAAAACCACAATCTTTATAGCCAGCTGAATAGCTCTTTCAGGCAATGAGCAATCAGTTCAAATATATACCTTATTCCAACTAAAACAGAGATCCACTGTATTATCTGTTCATGGAGAATGCTTAGCCTAGACTCTAATCTCTAGAAATTGGCATAATTTGAAGGCACTTGAGAGAACAAACACTCAAATTACAGACTGTTAAAATAGGAAATATGAATGGATTTCTACTGGCACACTTCGTTGGACACTCCTGCAGTTACGCTGCAGCCCAAATAGAAATGCTTTCTGTATTAGCTTGAGAGGCATTAAGGGTTGTGTTTTCTATAGATGAACTGAGATGAAGGCTGAAGATCTAACTTGGAAAAGCAAAGAGGAGGGGAGGCCTTGAGGGTAGGCTTTCTAATCATGTGTACAGAAGGCTCTTCTGTGGGTGTACCATGATGGCTATAGAGACAGAGCTGGCTCTGCATGGGGCAGGGATAGAGGTTGTCTTCTGTTGATGTCTTGAGCAGGACTCTTACCTGGAAGAAGCCTAGTTTCTCACTAGTAAATGTGGTCACATTCTTCAGTACTGTGTGGGGTTTAAAAGAATTTCTCTAGCTGTCTCTTACAGTTTCCAAGGGCTGATTTCACTGTGGGTGAGCACACACCACCAGGACTATCTTAGGAAATGACACCCTATATTTAGATATCCAAATGCTTTAAAATGAAGCTGTTCTGAATAGAGATAGCAAAAGTTGTAAATTTATGCACTTAAGCAAAAAGCTGAAGAATCATCTCCCATCTAAAAATCCTTTATTTTCTCAAATCTTACTCACTTTTGCCACCACCACATACAAGAGCTCCATTTTAAATTTGTCATGCTATCCTTTGCAAGACTGAAAACAAAAGATATTTGTCCCAAGTTTTCTTTACAGAGAGTGAAATTTAGAACACCTTTTCAGGTAGCTGTTCTCAAAATAAATAATACATTAGAAATTGGAAAAAATATGTGTTCAGAAGGCATAAGTTTTGTTTACATCACTTTAAATTCACTTCTCAAGCTTCTTCTGTAGATAGGATCTCCGAACGTAAATATCATGCAATATTTAAATAATATTTTATTTTTAAAACTTCACCATTTGGGGAAATCTTGCTTAAAATTGTGGAGGGCCTTGAACTTCTCTGAATTTCACTAGCACTGTCTGTAGTTTCTGGTGGAATTCCCATGGAAGGAAATAAAAGTGTCCATGTCCTTTGGTTACCGGGGAGGAATTCAGGGGCTGAATTTCCTTCACTTAAAGCTGTGCTCCCAGTCCTCATGCCAAAACATCTACTGATAGAAAAAAGCTGGCTGAATGGTGTTTCAATAACTTTGAATAATTCAGGCCTCCACATTCTGGACTCCAGAGTGATTTGAGGTTTGAAAGTGTGACATTAAAGCTAAAGTAATATAAATGGAATGACACATGCTCTTTCCAAGATCTGGAAGCCTGCTGCCCTCCAGGTCTCTAGCTTATTCAGGAAATGACCATTTTTTATAATGTTGACATTCCCATATACAAATGAAAATCCATAGTGTTTCCCAGACCTGACACTGAAACACACACAAAAGGGAGAAGCGGGCTCAGAATGAAATAAAGTGCTAAAGGAAACAAGAATAATAATCTTGAACTTCATTTATTGTGCTTCTTTAAATCTTTGTTTGGCAATCTTTCTGTGGAAAGATTGAAGTTAAATTTTTCACATGTTTAACACCTGGTTAAACACCATGTAAACCCATGGCAGTGGCCAAATACATCTCATTAAGGAAAACTTGAGACTACTGTCCTAATGAAGTTTCATATTTTTCTATGCATTATCATAGATTGATTCTTTAGAAGCTTTTTCAATAAGACATCTGTCCTCATTTCAGATCAAATGTGTGTCCAGATCAAATGAAATACATTTTATTGAATAGCCATGTCTGGCTGTGATTCTTTGTATCATTTGAAAATGTGTTTTTAATATTGCTGTTTGTAGGACAGCAGAGGGCAAACGTTTTTACAAAGTAAACCAAGAATATTGACACTGTAAAAGAGAATTCTTCTTGACACCTGTCAGTATTTGGTCCTGTGGCTGACATATCCCTTCCTTTTTTTTGACTTGCTTTGTGTACTAACTATCACCAGCATCTTGGAGATATCCTGGCTTCATATCTGCTGCAAAGGGCCAAGTATCTTTTACCTCCCTGCTATCACCCCCAGAGGTCAGAAGTTCATTTGGAGCACTGAAGCAGCCTGCTTCTGTAACAACTGGTGAAACAAGATTATGTTAAAGAAAGCAGTGTTGATTTTATTAGAAACCAGAGAGAAGAATGAAATGAAAGTAAAGTTGAACAGAGGAAACTTTCCTGTATCTGGCAGCTGCACAAAGTCTAGCTCACCAGGTCACAATCTCATGGTTATTACTGATACATTTAAGCACACTAGAAAAATGTATCAGTGCTTATCTGACCTTTCTTCTCATAATATGCTTCACGGATCTGTTACAACAGGAACTTCAGCCAGCAGCAGCTTCAGGGAAGAACAGTTCTGGCAGTCATGAGCATCATGAGCAGCAGGGAAATGCTTCACCTTTTGAAGCTCCCTTCAGCTGAGAAAACTCTCCCGTGTTAGGGTAACTGAAATCCAGCTTTTTTTCAGTGGCAGGTTGTGTTAAATTTATTTAAAGGACACAAAACCCAAGCAACTGTTTCTCTAACTGCAGTTTGTGGCTAAATCCACTCAGTGATGACAGCCTTTCCAAGCCTTTGTGTGAACATTCCAGCTTTTTGCTAGTTGTGTTGGAATATGTTGTCCTTATGAACTGATAAAAGGAAATATTCAGCTTAGCCCACACACACACTTGCATTTCTCTTTATGGAAGCTTCACTGATCTGTCACTGGGGAAATACCTTACTCAAAGAAGAGAAACAGAATTATTCTCTCCATACTGTTATTCAGAATTAGGTATATTGTATTTAAGTATGTTGAAGATTGCTGCAACCATAAGGCAGGAAAACACACCGGCTGAGGCTGGCTGATCAGAACAGAATTTGATGTACATGTTGCTACATTGTAGTCTTTAATATAAAATGCAGATTATATAAATCTCTGCCATCAGATTGTCATTGCTTTTAAAATTGGATTGTGATGCTTCACCAAGGGTTCAACATTCCTTGAATTTCTTTAGTTAGCGACTGCAAGAAAAAAAACCTGGTTGTCAGAATTAAGAGTGTAAAATTTGGTCTCATTCTAGAAATCTGTCAAGTTCAGGTTCAAAAGCTTGAAGAAAAATCAGACACACAGAAGCACAAATCATGGATGGGAAGTGTGAGGGCAGCCATTGCAGTGTTTCAGCACAAGGCTCAAACCCGCCTGAAATTTTGCAGGATTGGAGTAAAGTTGGTGGCCTAGGAAGTTCTTTAATCCTGACACATGAATGGAACTGTTCAGGACAAAGAAAACCACCTCTAAGACAGGGATATGTTCATGGGATGTGCTCATATTCATCTCATTAAATCAAACTGTCGCATCTAGCACCACTCTTACCTACTGAAGGAGCTGAGTTGTCTTTCCAGTGCCTGGTCTCAGAACTGAATTGCAGCAATGTCTTCAAAATATCTCGTTTGCCACATTGTGCCAATTGTGAAAACACACAATACCTAAGCAGAACTGACAGGAGATGGCAGCCATGCAGAGAAAAGTGTGACACGCAGAGTTTTGAAAGAGGAATGGGGGCCAGAAGAGACAGTGAGGAAAAGCAGGGAAGAGAAGGTATGACAGCCTTAAGACACATCAAAAGAAGGGAGGAAAGCCATGGAAACAATGATGTCAGCCAAGGAGTATGAAGCTGAAAATAGGGAATAGAAACTATTCACTCTGTTTAGGATGTGAAGGAGGGATTCAAAGACAGTAGAACCTGGAAAAATAAAGACATAGGGGAGTGAGAGGACTATGAAAGCAATGTTAGTAGTAATATAATAGAAAACCACTATAGAGGAAGTGCAGGCAGCTTTGAGAGATTAGAGACTGAGGCAAACATCACTAAGTATGAGGAATGGGCAAGGGAGGAATACTTTACTGGAGACTCAAATTAACTATTGATGAAAAGAAAATAGAAACACAGAATGAGGAAAACATTTGGGGAATGATAAAGAAAACGGGGATGTGAAGACTTTACGACATAGGGAAGAAGAGTAGATAGGAAAGAATACTCTAAAGCAGATGAGTAGCGCAAGCAAAAATAAAGGAAAAAACCTTCAGATATGAAATAAGCCAAGAAAAAACCCCAAACAACTTCCTTGTCTTAAGCCATCAAGGTAGGAGAAAGAGATTAAGTTATCCATTGTTGACACAATCTTTTCTTTTGAAAAAGGCTCTACACTGTTTGCAAATTACAGAAACAGCACAGTAACTATAGTTACTACAGTGCATGCTGCTGCAAATATAATCCTCTTCTGGGTGTCCACGTTTATTCCTGCAGAGACGACTTTATAATGCACAGCTGTATCAAAGGATCAATAAAAGTGCACAGAAATGCATTAGAAAATTTCCATTTATCCTCCTAGCCAGCCTTACAATAGTACTATAATTGTGGTCACTGACACTTGCTTTGTCAGAACATTTTCACTATAAGCTACTCCAGGAAACTTCTCCCCAAACTTACCTGATCACACACCTGCATTAGCTGGCATGTTCATATGAAGTGACAGAGATATAAACACAACATAATCCTTGCTATGTAATGTAATCCTTGGTGTTACAGAGGAAGAAATTGATTTAGAAAGGCATTTGGGGACAAAGGTATTTAATTGTAGCCTAGAGATTTAAGCAGATGTCTGTATTGTTTCAGATTATGATTTTACCATCCATTGGATTCATTGCCCCAGGAAAGTTACTTTCCATTTCAGGTGAGCCAGTATAGTTTGATTTCTACATATTTCTTAGGAATGCTACAAAATTTTCCTAAATAGTAGCTTCATCCTGGAACAAGATAAGAAAATTCAACTTTTAAGTTAAGTAAGAGCAGTGTTAAAGGGAGAGTTTCTAAGAAGAACTCTCTAACATTTCTGTACATTCACTGTCTATTCAAATCTTTCAAGCTCTCTACATTGACTTTAACAGGCAATGAATTGGACTAAAACTTAAAGCTTGACTGAAGGGTTCACTTAGAAAAATATGATGCTATCTGTGAACCACTGCATCCTGAACATTGTGATCAGGACACAAAAAATGCGGCTTGAAACAGGTGCCAGACATTTTTGTAGGAAATCAGTGCAATTTCAGATAAGTTTAATGAAGCAGCCATTTCATGAAGCAGCTAACAAGCTGCTCACACTCCTGTTTCACTCATCTTAACAAAATTAGTCAGATCTTCAGAGTTTTCTACTGATCATATACAGAACCACACTTACAAATGGCCACGCTTTGTATTTAATCCACTTTTCCTTCAACTGTGCAAACACATGATATTCACTGCAGGATACTTACTATGTAGGGACCCATCAAGTGGGCAGCAAAGTTGTGCGGTACCTAGTTTGTGCAAACATGGTAATATTACCTACTGAAAGTAAGCTGCAAAATGAGAAATGGAAGAAAATTACTATAAACTGAGTGTAAGTATATTAACTATAAATGGGATTAGAGAGAAAACAGGCGCAAAATTTTCCTTCCTTTCCTTAAGAAGCTACACTGAACTCACTGGGGTAACTCAAGGTAGAGTTCCTAACTGAAGAATCATGTCTTATTGTTACACATTCTTTCTCAGCATGGAACCCATTTATTTTTTCCCACTAGACTGTTTAGCAAACCACAATTATTCAGTTAGCCATCAAACCTTAATTAGATTACTTACATGCCAGAACAACCCCAGTCACTTGTGTAACCTACATTAACTTCTAATAATTTAGGAGGAAATCACAGGCACTGAAACCAGCTCCCTCCCTCATGGATGGGAGAGAAGCTGCCTGCAGGATCACGGTCGTGGCAAGGATACTTCATGCTCTGCAGATGGTTCCCTTCTGCCTCAAGTTTGCAGATAGAGATGTGCTGAACAAGCCTTTAGTAACATTCCTGCTGAAAAGTTAGTAGCCAACAAGCAAATCTGAACAAAAAGCCAGGAGTGGAATATTCCTCTGAAATATGAAATCTATCAGTGACCTTTTAGCAATAGCAACTAATTTGGTATTTCCTAAAACAAGGACTTGATTAATGATACTTGGAAGGGATTATGTTTTTAAATGTTAGAACTGGAATGGAATTAAATCACTGTTGATTGTAGTGCATGCCTGCTCACACCAGTTATCATCCTCTGCCTGTCTGAAGATTAATACTCTGTATATATGTTGTGAAGGGAGAAAGATGGAGCAAATTCCTTTCCAGCATTCTTTCAGTTTACTAAGATAATTTGTTTCCCTGGTAAAAAAAATCTATTCCCAACATTTTAAATGAAGCAAACTCCAGGAATGTAAGTTGAAAAAAACATAGTTCACAATGAGTAGCACCTTTAGTCACAAAGATGGGAGCAGTGAAAGCCTGATCACATGCAGCAGAAATTTTCTGTAGTGCCTGATGAGCAGGACTGCGCTCTCTTGTGGAGGTGTCAGACTGCACCACTGCAGCAAGTTTGGTGTACACTCCATGTGGCTGGAATCTTTAGTGATGGTATGTAAGAGTGATGAAGAGGCCTGACAACAGGATGACCTTTCCCTGAGAAAGTGAAAATAATCACCTCCTGAAGGCAGAAGTTAATTTTTGTCTTCTTTTCTGATGGCCATTTACAAATAAATGACACTGGGTAGCACCAGTGCTACCTATGGCTTCAGAAAGAAACAGGTTTAATTTTGGTTTTTTTAGCACTGAGAAATTCACCACAATCACAAAATGCTGTTGCAGATCTTGCCAGCAGAAATGGGGAAAGAAGTATTCTTTAGCGTTCTGATTAAACAACTGCCTCTGTAACCTTAATTTGTACTTTAAATCACTATTAGCTTTAAACAAATAGGCGGCATGAGTGAAAGGCACAGGACACCTGGTAGGGAGAGAGGCAGAATGGAGTGTGAGGGGACTCCCTGTTTGTAAAAGTTACTCCACAAGAAGTGTGCAAACTCTAAACACTGAAGTCTTCGTGTCAGTACTGTATTTTACACACTGAAGTAGCACCCTGAGGGGTGTTCTTAGTGAGTTAAAATGGGATAATAATTATAATATGAATATAAAGTAGCCTCTGCTCCTCTGCAACATGTAGACCTAACTACTTTGGCACTGGATAGATTCAGTCCATATATAAACAGATACAGATGGCAGGATTCCAATTCTCTGTTCGCTGGTTTTTTCCAGTGTTACTTCTCATGAGGACATTGCCTATGTACTGCAAGCTTTCATCAAATTGCCAGAATTACTTCACTCTTCATTTGAGCCTTTTCCCACTCAATTTAAGCAAGATAAAGGCATTTGCATTCTGATCTGTGTACACGCATAGTGATCTTTTTCATTATTCAAATAAAGAATATTTTTTGGCCTAGCTTTCAAAGAAAACCTCTTTTCTTTCAGACCTTAGGGCAACTACAATTATAGATATCAATTAATAGACACTAACAGTTTGCTTTTTTCCAAGTTAAAGCATAGTAATGCTAAATTTGTAATATATCTTAGGTAACCTCTTAACATTTGTATGTCTCATAATTTTAATAAGTCTGTAAAACCTAGTACCTACTAAGCCTTATGTCATTGATTTTACTCAGTAACTGTGACATACATTCCCTTGAGATAAACATGAACTTCATCTCAGGTAAGAAAGAGGCTCTGCTTTTGAAATTTAACAATATGCAAAGCAATGTTTTGTCATAGTATCTAAAAAATGTATGAAAATCTCTCCCATTCTCCATGCCATGATGTAGGATGTCCTCTCATGTTTCCAAGGTCATAAGAAGAGCTTTTGCTAATAGCCCACAAAAGCAAAAGGGATATGAGAAGCATCATCCTAAATCTGTGAATAAGAACCTCACATATTTTTCACATATTTTACTGAGTAGGCTTCCAAGATAGACATAAATTTTACTTTTTCTTATTATTTGTGATCTAAGGCTGTTGATCCCCCTAGCAGTCTAACTCTCAACAACTGAGTAGCACCTGCTTCTTTAATAGCACCATTTCTTGACCCAAAGTGAAATTTTGGTTTTGCTTGTTTTAAAAGCATTCTGACTTTACACCTGTGGATGTTTCTTTCAAGCAAGCTGTGAGATGTGGTCACTGTATTTAGTGCAATAATGAAATGCATGCCCTGGGCTTTGTAGGCAATTGTTCAGTCATGCAGCTCTCTTAGTTTTCCATTTCCAAAGCCATAAAATCCCATAATACCTGGAGAAGGCAGAAATGGGGGCTGCTCCAGGTTTACACCACTTAGACAAGCTTAGGTTGCTGATGGCTTTATTCTAGACTGTTTCCCCATGTGTAGAACAGCACATATAGGGAGGTTCCTAATAAGTTGCACACTTAGAAGATGAAGTAAAAACATATTTTTTCTTATTTGCAATTTATATTTATGTCTCATTGCTAAAATCACATCTTTAAATGTTATGCAATGGCATATTTCTAGTGTTTGTACTGCTGAATGCTGGGTAGAACACTCACCAAATCAGTCATCTAAAAAGATACTTGGCAATCACTAAAAATCAGAATAGAAGCCCCAGAGGGTGAACATGCTTCAATTTAGATTATTATTTCATACTAAGAAACACATTCTTGTTCTATTTTGGTTTCCAGGATGCCAAAGAACATGTTCTGGGCAGGATTTGTGCTGAAAACCAGAGAAAATTGCACTTTTTCCTATGCCATAAACCATTTATAGATAAGATCATTATAGCAAGCTCAAGTTAGAGTGCAGGATGTAAATCTTTGTGTCATTTGTCAGCCATTTATGAAAATGTTTGTTAAAACTCTGCAATAAATAACAAAGTGTAGCAGTGTGTCTTCTTTTTCTATAATTTTCCCTCTTAAAAAAGTGAAAAGAAAGATTAAGTACAAGTCTGTCATTTATAAGACATCGAACTATTTTACAAACAATGCTTATCAAACAAGAAATATTCAATTAAAATGATTTTATGATAATTATGTAAAAGTCAATTGTTCAGAGCTCCCAGCAATTATCACTCCCAATCTGTGGAACAACAAAAATGATTGAGTAGTTAGAGAAGCTTTGATATAAAAAACATAGCAACTTTTGCCCAAGTAATATAAATGTGCATGCACACACGTGCACAAATACAAGCAAGAAGGAGGAATGTCCAGTATTTGTGGGTTTAGCCTGTGTTGGAGATAGAAATCTTCTATTTAATTTATTTTGAGTACCATCCTCAATTTTTGAAAGTAATAAATAAGCTGAATTCAAGGCACTAAGATGATTCTGGTTTTTAGCTGCAAGTTCAGTTTGCAAATTAAGTTATCAGAGACATCTCTTCAAAGTGCACATATCTAAAATACCTCTGAATCAGGTGTTACAAAATGAGGTCTGTGACTGAAAGTTCTGATGCTGAAAGACCAGATTTTTTGAGATAGAGTAGAAGACAAGTTGTACATTCCCTGCACTTTATACCATTGAGAATTAACAACATACTATTTAATTTTATGAATGGAAACCCAACTGTCATCCAAAATCCAGCTAAAAGGAAAATCTAACTGTAAAAAGTCTTCTACTAGAAGTTCTTACTTCATTCAAAGCTGTTCTTAAAAATAAAAAGGATTCTCTGGAAGATCTCTAGATTAAGAAAAAAGTAGTTTCAAAATTAGTAAATATGCAATTGTCTTTTCTATTATATCTTGTTTTATACACTTTCTTTCCATTAAACAAAATTTATTCTGCACTCTTATTTCCATTCAGCAGCCCAAATCAAAACATAATGAGAGCATACAAATCAAACAATATACAGCAAGTTTCCATTCTTCAGTAAAAAGAAGCCAGACTATTCTCTAGGCTACAATATTCCTGACAGCATGTGGTGGGAAGGCCCAGCCCTATCTGCTGCTGCAAAATAAAATGCTGTTAAGAAAAGTTTTGAACAAAGAGAAACGTTCAGTGTCCTCCAAATACAGTAGAATTAGTGTAGCAGTCAAAGTTAATTTTCACATGGTCCCTGTGTAAAAATCGTGTGCGTTCTGGAGGATTAAAGCCAAGTTCTGATCTCACTGATGTCAGATGAGATACCCCAGTGATGAATGTGGTTCTTGGCTTCCCAAGCAGCCGTCAGACTCAATGTGTTTCTAATAAGATGGAGACTCAGCAGGGGCCAGGTGCTCTATTAGTTTAAATTGTTAGAGAAGCAGGAGCTGTGTAGAAGATGAGTAGATGGAAAATGGTTTTTGTCTCCCCTAAATGCCTACTCCAGGTCCAGAAATCCAGCTGCTGCAGCCCAGCATTGGTACTGGCTGAGCTTCTGACTGAGGCTTAGGCTATAAGCCTTCTGTGTAATAGCAATAAAGCAAACACTTGATGTCGTATATTTGCAAGAGAACTCGGTTTCAGATGTCTAACATCTCATTTTGGTTTGGAACAGAATTCTACATGTTTCCCTCTCAGTAATTATTTTCTTTTTATTTTGAAAAGTACTCTTGTACCTGCTGTTTAAACAAATCTCTAGTTCAAAGGTAGCTCATATTCATTAAATGTAGTACTGAGTGAAATACTTAGTGCAAGCCTAACACAAAAACTATGACTGGGTATAAAAGCTGTAATAGAAAATTTGAAATAGAAAATATTGTGTTACAAGGTGCAAGAAGCTTCACAAAGCCAGGTCTGAGTAATTTCAGACCATGGGGCAGTAAAGAGACTGCCAAGCAGTGGGGTGATCTGTTGTTGTAGTGATGGCTGTCCTGCCTGAGACACCCTGGTCACAGCCTGTAATCCTTCCACACGCACTTCTGGCAGCAGTGCAGCCCCCTAAGGACCAGTGTTGGGCTGTCTGCAATGCTGTTGAGTATCTGCTCTTTTTCCAGAGTGGAGGAGGCACTCACCAATATGTGAACTTCAGGATTCGTGGTGCAGGCACTGCAGAGTGGGGTTTTTTTCTTGGAGAGCATCTGCAGCAGTGCTCAGCCCCCCAGCTCCCTCAGCAGTCCTCCCTAGAGAGCCAGACTGTGCACATAAGTGACACTATGGCCCTATGCTGTTGCTCTTGGTTCATGAATCCTGCACATTTTCAGGGACCCAGAAGAAAGAGGCTGGGGAGAAAGTTGCAAATATACCCTTAGGCAACACAAATCAAGACTATCTCAGTTCTCAGTAAAGTCTCTTTTTCTTTGAAAGCTTATATATGTATTCACACAGTATGTGACTGCAAGGCAGCACCTCCAGCTTACTACTGTGCAGCTGGAGAACTGCCCTGGAGCCCTTTAAATGAATCAAGACAGAAGGACTCTCTTTTTCATCACAGAGCAGTTTTGAGCCTAAAAGTATCTGTACTTGTGTAGTGTTGTTACAGAGAAGGTGAATGGAGTCCAGATGGGAGCTTTGCAATTTGTGGAGATGAAAACACCCTACAGAGAGGTCACTGGCACTCTCTGAGCTGTAATGGAGCTTCAGATCATACTGCCCTGCCTTGCCTTACTGATGCTTAACCTGTTTTAGCGTTGTCTGTAACCCACTAAGACAGTCTCTGTGTAGAGGTAACTGACCCTTTACAAGCCTTGAAACACAAATTTCAAAAGACAGGAAGAATTCTGTGGTTTTCATCCTTTCCAGATCGTTTAAAAAATACATGGATTATATAGAACATGTAAGAGTACTTTAGGCAGAAAAAATCATTGATTAATTTTTCAGCTAGGATGGAAACTGTACTACTTCTCAGCAAGACACCAAAGAAAAGTCTTGAGCATGACTTTTTCAGGAAAGAAGGGGTTATTTTCACTGGAGTGAAAGGTCCATGCTGACATGTCAGGGACAGATTCAGGTCCTCCAAGGACTAGGACTGTTATCTAGCAGAGACCCTCACTAACACATCAGTGAATTCTGCTGCAGCGGAGCAAGACAGGCCTTACTGTGAGAACTGCTTTACTTACTACAAAGATCCACTGACTACTCCCTTGCCTGGCTGATTGCTCTGCTGGTCAGCCCCAGTTAAACACAGGCTGGGTAGTTTCATGGCAAAATCATACCCAACAGAACATGAGATCAAATTTGCTTTGTAGGAATATATAAATATAAACCTTTCAAATACTGTCAGCTAAAGCACTTGCTAGATGAGGTGCTCATGTGCTCTGCATGTGACAACTAACCTCAGTGCCATCGCAAGAGGTGGTGCTGTTCAGGAGTGCAGGCACTGGACCTGAAATGAGAAGATCTGCTAGCAAGAACAGGACCAGGATAACAAACACCTGTAATAAGAGAGGACAAGGCACGTGAATGTTCTGAGTACAACTTTTGGAGTCAGTGCAACAGCCCTGCTCCTGTGGCAGGGAGGAAGACACTATGTGTCTGGGCCTCACATTGTGCATGTGAAACCAGACAACCGCCTGAAAAAGAGAAGGAAAATAACCGTCTCACTTGCATGACAAATTATCAGAGTCCACCACATTAACACATTTATTCCCTTTATTTTTGTAGTGTACTTATATTTTTGTGTGTTTTTACTTAAAAGTAACTATTTTTACATGTAAAAATAGTCATAGAACAAATAGTTCTGTATCAGGAAGGAGATATTAGTTCCCTTCCAACACACTTAGCTTTTATAACAGAAAGTAAAAAGATGGGGAAAAGCAGAAGGTGTCTATATCTATCTACATCTATATGTACATCTACCTATCTATATCTATACCTATATCTATAATCTATATCTATATCTGTATCTCTTTTCAGGAAGGCTTAGTAACCTTTTCCAGTCTATGAGTGCTAACTCTTAAAGCACCTAGACATTTATTTTGCGTATGCTCTATCCATGTCCCAAATCCCAGTTCAATATACACATTATAAGATTGTTTTCTTCCCTTTGCTGCTGAACATAGACAAAGGAGGAAATAATTTCTTTTTTTTTTCACAAGACATACATCTTGAAAAGCCTAGGAACCAACAGCCTGTACATTGAATTAACTTCATATCCTCTTTTTAAATTGAAAAATATAAAAGTAATTCCCTGCTCATGATGTTTTTTTTTCTGAATGAACCAATTTTTAGACAGGGCTCACAGTGGGTATTCATGAAATTACCCAAAGAAATTCAAACAGCTTTATTTCTGTTCATCAAGGGGCTAGTTAGGGGCAGAGAAAATAAAATAAAAACAGAAGAAAATAAAAATGAGAGATCAGTAATTAATCTCAGTAAAATTCTGTTTGCTTTGGGAACAAAATTTCTATTATAATATCTTAGAAACACTTGTGTTTAACTATCTTTTATGCGTATATGAACATTATTAGATGCTGCTGTACACTTTGAGTTTGTTTAATCTCTTACTTGAATATATATGCTAATTAATTTTATTATTTGAAAACAAGTTAAAATATTATTATTTCTTGATTTCATACAACTATTAAAATGGGTTTGTTTTCAATACAACTTGGTACTCTGTAAATGGAAGGCATAACAATTTGGTCTTTGGAACCAAGCATCTGAAAATTACCAAAAAAAAGATAAAGCTTTGTGAGTTACATTGGCATTAACTTTAGCTGAAAGGCGCTGTATAGAATAGTATATTTTCCCTCTGGAAAAGGGTAGCTCCATTACAACTTAGGGAGGAAATAAAACCTAAATCAGAAGGAAAATATCTACACAAATAAGTCTTTTTACTCACTATGTGATTTTCACATATGTTACAACTTGGTACAAATTTGCTTACCCTTCCTGGAGGAAGAGGTATGAAATAAGGAAAGATAATTACTTTAATATAATATAGTATAATATCCAATAAATTATTCTTCCAGAGTCAGTCATGGGCTGAATGGCATTATAGAGGTTAAGGTGGCAGGAATTCAGAAGGGGTTGAGGTTGAAAAACAGGTGCATCTGGAAATGTTTAAGGGAGAGATCATCTATAGGTTTCCAGATGGCTGGAAAAAAAAAATAGAATGAGAACTAGTGTCCTTAAAGGTATCAAATAAACTAATCAATCAAAAACCTTGTAAAGTTCAAGTTTAGGCTGAAGGAAGTTTTAGTTCAGGGCTGATTTTCATTTTGTTGAAATTATTAAGCCACAAATTTTAGGATTTACTCTTGTGCTTTCTCAAAATCACAGAAACTACTAGATGTCAGGATCACAGACATGGACTTTTTTGGTGAAAAGCAGTTGTCCAGCTGATGTGAATAAGGTCAAGGGAGTTCAACACCTGCTTTAGAAAAACATGCTCAATAGTTACCACATTTTTCTACAACAGGTGCTGGACTCATCTAACCTTGGTCATGTCAGAAAGACAACTGTTTTCAGCACTTATCTGATGGAGAAGTAAGCTCTGGTATGTTTATTAGCAGTATTTGTACTCTGGTTACATCTTTGCATTCTTTTGGAAATGAACAGTTAATGGATTTGGTGAGGCAATTGAAAAGCCTTCAAAGGTTTTTTTTGGCCTAAACCTTCTGTGTTACTTCAGGATATGTGCACGAGGCTGATAGGTGTCCATGCACACACTTGTGTCAAAGGATTCCTAGAACAGTTGCAGAAGCCAGACTGCCATATGAAACAACAAAAAGTTCATCTCAGTTTTGTAGCATGATTCTCTAACCCACAGTGGCACAGCACTGTAAATTGCCCAGTCCCATTAAAAAAGTCATAAAAAAGACAAAAATGTTGCAAATAAGACCACTAAATTCCAGTTAAGCATTGTTACAACCAAACAGCTCATGTACGACTTCATAAACACTTCAACTGGTGCTCCTAAATTTCCAGATATATTTACTTTACTCCTCTAAAGCACATTAAAGAAAAAGTGTTCTTTGTTATCTGAGACTATTTGGAATCTTTAGCAGTACACTTAACACATCATAATATCTGTCATAGACTCTCCTAAAACACCAGGGAAAATGCATACCTCAGGAGGGGAATAAATCTCTTAAAAGGTATAGATGTAATTAAGTAGGTCACCCTGTAGAGGTGAAGTGCCTGTTACTATTGGTGGATATTAGTCCTGATTCAGTAGAGTGCTTAAGCAAGGGCCACTAAAATTTGTAGGCAAATGTATGTGCAGTAAATGCAAGTTATTTCTTGACATATGGTCCTACATAGCTGAGACATGGCTATTTTGCTGGTTCTGGGGCATTTTCCCCATTTTTTTCCCTTGGTGGAAAGCCAGCCTTAGAGCACATGACAGAGATGTCCAAACATAAATTGTACCTGTGTACAATTCAAGTTCATTGCTCTTCTCCTGAGTTGTCTCAGTATAAATACTGTCCCAAACTCACATGCTTGAGAACAGGGTTCAAACCCTTGTATATCCTGTGACAAATCTGCAAGAAAGCCAAGCAGTGAGCTTAATATTTGCAAGCCTGTGAGTGTTCACAGAGAATCACAGAGAAGGATTGAGTTTGGAGAGGGCCTTCACCAGCTGTTTCATCCAAACCTCCCTGCTCAGATCAGGGTCAACTAAAGCACCTGCTCAGGGCCATGTCCCATGGGGTTTTCAGCTATCTCCAAGGATACAGACTTGACCTGCCCTGTCAACCTGTTCCCATGTTACACCAGCCTTACAGTGAAAAAGCCCTTTTCCTTATGTTGGAATAGAATTTCCTGTATTTAAATATGTGTCCTCCTGTTCTTTCCCTGGACACCACTGAGAAGCCAGGCTCTGTCTTCTTTGCTCTCTACCATCATATAGTTATACACACTGAGAGGATCCCTCTGGGCCATCTCTTCCCCAGGATGAGCAATCCCAACTCTCCCAGCCTCTCCCCATAGGTCACAGTCAGGAAATAAGATTAGGCTCTTGCTGTCCTGTATGAGGCTGGCACGGTTTGCCTGAGGGGCCTTGCCCTGGAAGCAGGCATCTGTACTGCTGAGAAAGGTTTAACTGAAAGCTGCTGGCATGCAGAGACAGGACCTAAGGGGAAACAGGTAAGTTTTTCCAAGGAATGCTAATTTAGAGCTTGGATTAAGTCGTCCTGGAAGAGGGATTCTAGGAGTGGCCACCTGAGGCAGAATGTATCATCTATCTTTTATGGTATAATCTTATTGTGGTGTTTTTTTAAAATGGAAGACAAACTCTGTGAAGATGATGAATGAGTAATTTCCATATTGTAGGAGAGCACTGGAAGATTGACTTGTCTTTCACATACTTTACTGAAGACTGTAAGATTGCTTGCAAAATCTGTTTCTGAAGCATTTAATTTCAGTACAAGCTTTGGAAACAAAGAATGGATAAAAGGAAGCAAGGTTTGTGCAGCACATAAAGGACTGATCATCAAAGCAACTGGTTTGTGTACTGCTATTTTAGTTCCTAGATTCAGGAGTCCAAAGGGTGTTTGCTAGCCTGACTCTGACAGCCCTTTGCATCATTCTTACAGGCTCTAACATGTCTCCTCTCTCTGACATTCCTTGGTCCTATTTCCCTGACCAGTTACAAATCTTATTTTGCTACTTTGTATTGCTAAATCTGCCTTATATTGGGAAATTTTGAAAACGGTGTTGTAATCTGGCTCTTATATTGGGAAATTTTGAAAACAGTGATGTGATCTGGTGCTGTGATTATCAGCCTGACTGATAATACACTAGAGTGCTTAAATTCATGATGGCATGTAAAGTATGCTTCCTTTACCTTTCTGTTTTCTGGATCCGCATGGACGCGGCAGGGGAATTATGTTTCTGATGTCCCTGTAGATAAGAGTGGCCTGACATAAAAGTTGGATCCCAAGGGACTGAACAAACAAACTGAATAGTCAGAGGAGCTGGCAGGCCAGGTGTCACTGCACACAGAAGCCAGTGAAGGAGAAGGTACGTGGTGAACTCTTCACTGGGCTGCTAAATTCTCATAGCTGTTCAGGCAAGGAAATTCTCCCCCTCTTTTTGATCCTAAAGATTACATCATAACCACTCAAATACAGGATTTTACAGTTTATTCATTCTAGAAATGGCTGAAGAACACTTTTACACTCATGCAAGATGTAGATACAGTCATGCAGAAAATCCCTGCTAAGCATGCAGGTGTTTCAACTTCCTGCTTTCCCAGCACCTGAGAGCCTGTTCAGGTAGGAGAATAGATATTGTTGTGCACTGAGCTGCCTCTTTGCAGGATATTTGCAGGAGCTTTGTGTGCTGGAGGTGCTCCAGTCACACAAGGGATTTCACACAGTTGCATGTTGCAGTTGCAGTTGAGGGAAGTGTTCTTTGTAAGCCTGTTTTCTAGACCAAGCTCACAAACCTGAGTGAGTGGACAAAAAAAAAAGATCAAATTAATGTCAGTGTGAAAAATGTGACGTAATTAATCTTGGGGGAAAATTGTCTAAACGGTGCTTGTGGGATTCTGAACTTGTAATTGGCAATTATACCTCCGGGAAGATAGCTAGAAATCATCACCAACAGTTCTCTGAAGTCATTAACTTAAGATACAATAGAAGCTGAGAGGAAAAAAAAAGTCAAAATTCATCAGAAAGGGCATCAAGAACACAACAAAAGACACAATTTTGCTGCAGCGCAAAACCTCACATACCCTGGACACTGTCTGATGTTTGATCCTCACATCACAAGGAGTCATAGTGAGTTAAAAAAGGTTCAGAGAAAGGCAGGACAAGTGATTAAGGATGTCGAGTAATTGTATTAAAAGAAGAGACTTAAAGGAAATAATTCTAGACTTTGAGTGGAGAATACTCAGTGGGAAATGTGAAGGCAATCAACAAAGTGAATGCAGAGCTGCTAACTCACCAAACCCTTCATCATCCTGAAATTTGTTGCCACAAATTTTGGAGACAGTTTCAGCAGAGGATACAAGGAACTAGGAACTCCTGGAAAACCAGTCTAATCCTATATTAAAGAAAATTACCAGGATTTCCAAAATCAGTGACTCTGGACATTGGCAGAGTAATAGGGAGATAGTGTCCAAGAGTACATGTGCTCCCTGAATAGCATCTCCTAGGCAATGGTGGAGGCAGAATCTTGGTCCTTCTTTCACTCTTATTTTCTGAGCCCTACTGAGATGTAATTTGCATCTGCTTCAGAGCATCCTGATCTCCTCCCATTTCCCCAGCCTCGTGCACAAGAGCCAGCTGGGCTGCAGATTACAGAACAGTAAGTAAGTCAAGCTAAAACTTCTGGTGTGGGAAGTGACAGAGTGGGAGAGACACCAGCAACATTCAGGAAATACATGAGAATCTCAGGCAGCTTCTGGAGAGTGAGAGATGTAGTCAAATGATTAAGTCATCTGCTCCATATCATGCCTGGCTGTTTAAGGACTTCTGTCAGAGGAAAGTATAGAGAATATCAGGCTGATAGGCAGTAATAACAAACAGATATAAATTATTCCTTCTGATTCCTTATGTTCTCTTTTTGGCTCCTACAACAGGAATTGCTGAGAGTAGGATAATGGGAGGCCATGAACAAGCTTAAAATCTGTGCCCTACTTAACCATTTCTGATTTTGTATGTGGGAAGGAAGTGGCCTAAATCTGACCCATCTAATATATATATAATATATTCCATGGCATGTAATGTTTTGACAGCTTAAGTAGATATACAAGCACTGAATTGGTAACCCATTCAAATAAAAATTGGTATGCCTCCTTATCTAAGTATTGCAAGTTCTGGTTTTATTCAGATAATTGTGTTTATTTTTTCTTTTCCAACAAGATAGTTGTGCACATTACTTCAGTCTCTGGTATGTGTTAGGCTTGTCCAGGTTTTTCTAATGCACTCTCATGAAATTTTAGATACAGACACCATCTGTGTTGGTAATGGGGAATGTAGGTGCTGGACAGGAGCAGGAGATTAAGAATCTACTTTTCCTGCCTCACAAACACATTGTTTATGTCAGAATTTTTTCCCCCCAAGTATAACACTATGTGGATTGTGTGAACACATCTTAAATGGGCTGATCTTTATTATGTATTTGCTAAAAACATTTTATGCATCAGGAGCTAAAACACTGAGTAATTTGTGTTTTGTCAGGAGAAGTCAGTGGCAGACAGATAAGAAATTGCTGTGGAGTGCTTTAACCACAAAGCTGCCATAGATCGGTGGAAATGATGGGCCATGGAGCTACTCATTGGTGAGTTTGACACAATTGCAGAGCACTTCTAGGGACACACTGTCAAGGAGATACATGTTTTATCTGCAGTATCTATTCTCCTCTAATAATGATAAAATTTGGCTCACATTAATTTCTTTCCAAGTGTTTAAAGCCCTTCAGCATGCCTCATACCTGGGTAAATGGTATACCAGGAGTTACACCACTGGGAACCTGCACAAGCAGAGAGGTAGGTCTGTTTTTAGGAAAACTCTCAATGGATCCCTGAAACCTGCACCTTCAGTCATTTGTTTTACTCACATGAAAACTCATGAATTAATTTTTTCTTTAGTACTCCCCTCCTCTTTCCTTCTTCACTTCTGGCATTTCTTTCCTCAACACTGTTTTTTCTTTGCCCAGTAAGTGTCTGGTTGCTCCTGATAGCTCAGCCTCTGAGTTGTAAACAAATTTGCGCCCCCACTAAAGTATCTTCTGACGTCTGAACCCCTACTTGTGTTCTGGCTGGCTGAGAAACCTATATTAACACTCAACAACATTGTTCTCATACTGCACACAAAGAGAACCACGGAGGTAGGGAGTGTATCCTGATCATGCTTTATTCATGTAGAAGTCTGACAGGCAAGTAATTACTGCCATTGATCACAGACAGTGAATTAACAGCTGGGAAATAGCGCTTCCCACATTCTCACATCGTGTCCTCAGGCCTAGGATCAACATGAATTGCGAGCAGATGTGCTTGCAAGTACTCTATTCTCATGCCAATTTATGTTCTGCAACAATGCTGCAGTATCTAATTATTTCTGAAAAGAAATTTCGACCTGAAAATTGAAAAATACATCACTCCATAAATAATACCTTTCCCTCTTAAAGTAACATCAGGAATAGAGGCCAGCAATTTACTGTGGAGATACCAAAGCCTGGGAAATTGACTGTTAACTTTGTCAGTGGGTATCTTGCTGGCCAGGTGAGAAGATAAAAGATGTGGACATGATTTCGCAATACTTAATCCCAAAACCTGAGTTCAGACGCTGAAAGGAATTCTGTCTAGATACAGTCTTTGTCTGCCTTTTCCTTCATTGGTCTCATTTTGTTGCCAGTTTTATCCTGCCTTTTACCTTCATTCTCTTCTCTTCTTGCCATTCTCTTCCAAGAATTTGATAGGCATTGCTATGAGGTCTTCTGAGAAGACTGGGAAGTCAAGATGATGTTTGAGAGACATTCTGCAACAGACTTAAAACACAGCTGTGGAAACCACTGAAGGATTCCTGCATTCATTTAGCCTTGAAAACTCAGCTAAGATAGCTGTTCCTTTCTGTTGCTAGAACTCAGAGCAGCAACAGAAATGATTAAATGAATAAAAAAAGAAAAATTATTCGTATGAAACAGATATTGGCATAGGTTTCTAGAAAAAAACTTAATCTTGCCATTTCCCAAACCCATGAGGAGCAGAATGGCTGAAGGAACCTTGTTCATTCACAGACTGTAATTATGAGCGCACATTCATATTGATTAATGGCTGAGATAGAGTTATGTGTGTCAGTTTCTCCTATTTAATGACTCTTGTTAGAATGGCCTATAAACAAGTTTCCTATTCTCTTTAATTTTGTCCCCATATTATGAGGGAATAATACATATTACAGTATGATGGGTTGAGTTATTTTGGAATAAATCTGTCCTTTTAGCCCTTAGGCAGGTAAGAATCCTGTAATCTGGAGTTCTGGGGAATCACAAAGGTCACTTTATTTTGCAAATAATCAAATCCTTGACTGCATATTTGGACACAGTATCAATACAAACATAGAGTTGAGTAGTTCAAAGGTTACAAATTAGGAGATGCAGTTGTTCAATTTCTTTTTTCTGTCAACACAAAACTGGAAGAGTAATTCCGGTGGAAGCATATTGTACATGCACATAGTTGTAGAAAAGAGCTGAAGCATAATTATGAATTTCTCATGTATTTGTCATTGTATGTCCTTACTGCAGACTACTGAAATCTTTGATTAGGAAAGCCTGGAACCAAAGACAAGAAAACACAAAAATAACTGGAAAATTCCCTGTGATATGATGCAAGACTGGAGAGTAAAAATTGTAACTTAAGGCAGAGAGAACATTCCGTTCTCTCAGAGGATCTCTGAAGGAATGGATGAGGAACAACAATTAAGAAGTCTGCTTCACTAAACACTCTCTGAGTTGTCCTTGTATCATCATGAGCACTTCTCTGTAGCCACAAAACTACAGAAAAAGGTGAATTCTGACATGCTGGCTGGAAAATACATGACAGAAAAGTTTTTGTTACGTATGGAGAAAAGACAAACATATCATCATTAATGGAAGATCTTTACACCTCGTTTCTACACAAGCTCTCTTAGTTTGCACAGTTGAGTATAAAAGATCCTTTTGCAATTTTCATACTTAGACTCTTGACTGTGTAAGTAATGAAGTTCTGCTAGTCATTCAAATTTTTAAGATGGCAAAGGACTCAAAAAAGTAGTGTGCTCCTTATAATCTTTTCTTCGTTGTCATTTGTGAAGCTGTTTTGATGTTAGGAGGATTTTGCTTATTGTCTCCTCTCAATATCAGGTCTTATGTTATTACCCTCCTGACTCCAGCCTGGCATAACCGCAGCACCATCTCTGAAGATGAGAATGTAGATATTCAACATATGCATCCTGTTTGAAAATCAGCAACTGGTCTCCATGTTTCCCTTAAAAATGTCAGATCCAGGCACATTCTTACATCAAAAAAAGTTTTCTTATTTGGAAACTGTCCAAGTAGAAAACTATTTGGTAGAAGAAAAAATAATGTGATCATTAATGACTTTTTTGAAGTCACAATATGTATCTGGTATATATTTTAATTAATCTGTATGACTTTTTGTTTCTGTGATTGCTCAGACTTTCATAACAGTAATTTGATGTGAACTGGCCCAAGTACTTGCTTACACAGGCTTCCAAATGAGTAACAGCAGCACATTCAAATGCCATAAGGAAACCCTTAGACCTGCCAATGCTGCCTGTGGGGCAGAGCAGTGAGGCTCTTTTTAGGACCAAATTTACTATCTGTGCAGCCAGTGTACCTGAAAACATGGCCCCAGATATGATGGGGTTGTGCTTAATGGAGCATGCAAGCTGCTGTGTGCCTGAGCATCTGAAGGGAGCTAACACAATGCCTATTGCCTATTTGTGCCCTTCTGTCACCAACTCACACAACGCCGGCACATCCAGGCAAGCTGGCGGCTGCCTGCTTGCCAGTGTTCAAGTCACCCATGTCAGCAAGAGATGGGCAGGTTGTTGCATGCTCACAGCCACTTCCAGAGCTGCTTTTACAAGAGGTGGGAACATACCTGCTAGGGGTTATTCATGGCTGCCTCATTTCAGTGTATCAGTGGCACAGTCTCGTGTGGCTGGCAAGGCGGCAGCTGGTGGGCAGCATGAAGAATGAAACTGATGTTATCAAAATGACAAGGAAAAAAAGAATGGATAAACTAAAAGCAAGTAGCACCTATGTAATGCAGCATAAGGCCAGCTGGGGAGCTGGCATTGAGAGACTCTGAGCATCTGTAGAGGGAAGAACCTCTTGCATCTGTCCAGATTCATAGTGGTTTGCATCAGAGCATGCCAGTACATTAGGATCCCATTAGGATAGGTGTTCAGACTCTGCAGGACATAGCTTAAAACTCCTGTTATTTGGGTTAATGCTATAAAGATGGTTGGACTTGATTATCTTAGAGGTCTTTTCCATCTTAGTGATTCTATGACTTTATGATAGTGATAGGGAATGTGTCAAACATGTTCAGCCTTGGATGGGCAGACAAGGAGTGAAGTGTGTTTTCTGTGATGTACTTTCTATGTGTCTTGGACAGTCTACACATGTATCAGTGTCACCTGAAAAGTCTTTGGTGCAACCACTCTTGCCTATTTCCGCCCTTCTGTCACTAAGACTGGAATCCATCCTGCTGTGGCTTATACCAAGGGGAGTTGAGAGGATCCCTCAAAGGCAGCCTTATGCCATTTCCCCAGTTTCATGGAAAAAGAAATATAAAGTTCCTCTTTAAAAGAGAGATATTGACTGAACTTCCATTCTCAGAAAACTACCAAACTGGATATTAAACAATGTACTTACAATGTAATTACAAGAAGGTCTCAGGGTAATAGGTTAATAGCAGGGTGAACTTATAAAGAACAAGTGACGTAGTACTAATCTAATTTCCTTCTATAACACGGTAATTGACCATGTGTATACTAGAGAAATAGTACATGGTTATCTTAATTTGGTCTCAGATTATATAAGCAACTGGGGGATATATGGTAGAGTAAATCTCATAACACAGGAATTGGAAAACTGGTTAGAAAACTGCACCCAAAGGATAGTTATTAATATTGCTCTTTCAAAAGAGACAACTGTGCTAAGCATGTTCAGGAAGCTCCTTTCCTTTTAAATCAGTATTTCCACCATTTCCACCAGTGACTTAGATGCTAGGGGGGAAAAGTATTTTATTTTAATATTGAAATACTAAATGAATAAGTTATATTTCAGTAAGGACAAGCTCAAAGTAATAAACATTGAAATAATTATTTTCATTATTAAAAGATGCAGAACAAACAGTTAAATGGCCTTTCTGGGCAAAATGGTTAGGAGATTTAGTAGATCAAAAACTGGATATAATGACTGATGCACAAAAATGAGTAAGGCATGTTAAAAGTAAGCATTGTAACTCTCACATTCAGCTCTGGCAAGACCTCACCTGGAGCCTTGCACTAAGCCTTGGGCAGCCCTTTTTAAGAAATTTTTGAAATCCCAGAAAATCTGACTTCTGAGACTGAAAGGATGAGGTTTGTTTAGTCTAAGGAAGGGAGAACTGAGGAGAGATGGGAGAACAGGCTTTACATACATAGAGACTGCTATGGAAAGGTTAGAAACAAATTGTTCTTCTTGTGTATTGGAGATCAAGAAAAAATAAAGTGTGCTCAAACTGCAGTGCAGGGAATTCAGGTCAGACACAAAGGAAGATTTCCCAGCTGTAAAATAATTAAGCACTGGAATAGATCTTCCACCAGATACAATACTTCAGAGCCCTTTGATGCACTTCCAGCCTTCTTACATGGCATGAAAAATCCCTCCCCAGCAGTTCAGTTTAGGAAACATTTTGTGTAAGTAAAAATGAGAAACGCTAGAAGGCAAGGTGTGGAGACGAGTTAATATTTTGGCTTAGATGGAGAGAGCTGGGTCAGATGAAAATTCATGAAGCAAAAAAAAGTATTGTGAGCAGCTGGGGTCACTCAAAAATAGAGGAGAAGAAAATGGTTCTAAAACCAAATGAGTTTTCTGATAGGGTGTGAGCCCTACCATGACTCCAAGTTAGGAGAGTAAGTGGCCCACTACACTTGATATTTAAGTATCTATCAGAGAGACCATCTGAAACTGAAAATGTAATTAAAATATCTTGACTTTTCTAATTTTGTGTTATTGCCCAAATAATGCACAAGACATTCTATAGAACTATCTTCAAATACCCACCATTTGATTAAGTGGCTGTCAGTGGTGTGTTAAAGGGTAAAGGTCAATTTACCCTTTAAATTGACTACATTTTATGAACTTGTTTAAAGGAAGAGGTACAGAAAGATTTTATGCAAGAAATAGTGTTTTAAGAACAAATCATAGACAGAAAACATTTCCTTCCAAAATGCTTGGAGTATGCATGTTAGTGTACACATTTGTCAACTTACTTTTCTGAAATGTTTATCTCCCATTATCTTATACATTGTTAAGGCTCTTTGGGAATTTGTGCTTTGTGCACTCAGCTGACAAAACAATCTTATGCTTTAGGATTCAGTATTTTATGCTGCTTAATGCTAACCACAGCTGTCCAAAGCCACACAGTAATTCTGGTCAAAAAAATTAATTTAATTGCATCAGCAGAATATTCCATGGACATTCATAATGAAATCCTAAACTTCATAAACTTCCTGGGAAAGTTTGCTTTCTGCCTAATTGTGCTCTTGTACCAGCATACTATTTCACTTGTGATGGTGAACTGATAATAGAATACTACACAATATTATAGTGGAAAACCACACCTGTGGCTAAGTAGAGAAATTACAATGTTTTACTCAAATCCAGCTCTCCATCTCAGATGAACAGAACTCTTCTTAAAATAACCCTTCACCTTTGTCTGGACTAAAACCAGAAAAAAAGTCAAGTAACAGGAGTGGAGTTTAGACCTGACTGATGATGTTAAGGCAAGTAATCTGTGCTGTGAATATGTGCTTAAAAGGCATTCTTGAAAGTGTATTGATGTGTGATAACTGTACCTAGAAATTCCCTTCAAAAACATTTGCCTGGCTAAGTGTGTTTGCACAGCAAAAATAAGTTTCTGCCTCAAAGGGTTTTCAAACTAAATAAATAAGAAAGAAAAGCAGTGGAAGTATGCAGAGAAATGACCATGTTCAAGACGTTGTAGCCAGGGAGTTGGAAATATTATTGGTAGTGTTTCTGAGTTCCAGCTCAGTGACTCAGTGAAGTACACTACCTGAATAAATCCGTTTCACATGCAAATACTTCTTGAAGGTCTAACTGCATCTGGCTTGCTCACAGTATTTGCCTTTTGATTTCAAAAGGCTACTTATATGAATGAGGTAAGACAGTCTAGCTCTGAAGTTTTCTAGTTTTTCATCTCTTTAGGCTGCTTATATCCTTTCTTTCTTTGCTAGACGGATCAGCAGATCTTCCCAATAAAGACAACGTGTGAAAGTTGTGAAGGCAGTAAGTCCTTGTCAGACTCTCTTCCCTTTTCTGTCACATTGTTCTCTCTTTACACTCTCTATTCTTGTGTATGTAATTATATCAGATTTCTGGTGACATGGAAAATCTCTCCCCTCTTTATTATAGAACTTCTTTCAGCATTACTGTTTCCCTATGAACAGTCCTTTTCCATTTCTAGTGTCATTTCCTTCTGTTGCATTCCATATGTTTTAGATTATTTTGTCTCAGTGTGTTAGCTTGTAAGACACGTTCTTTTTACAGTTGTTTTCTACCCATGATTTAGTTGTGTTACTGTTGATCTGTCTACACTGTTATTTGTATCTCCCAACAAATTAGAATCACATTGTAGCATTTTACCTCATACAATGAGGATTTTTAAATCCTTAATCAGGAAACATGATGGCTTTGTATCTGATCTCATTGGCATAATACATAGTACTCCTTAATCTCCATCTTCGCTTTCTTCCTCCTTCCTCTTCCTTTTCCCAATTTCCTCTATCTCTGCTGCTTCTTCAAAAAGCCACATACGTGCAGATGTCGCTGTGCATGCTAAAAAAAATTGTCTCTTGATCTGAACTATTGTTTCCCCATTAGTCATGGCTTTTTTAAGGTAAGATCACCTGAAACTAATCTGTTCTGCCAAGGATTAATACATCTCCATTTACTCTAATTCATGCATTGGTCTGTCAGACACAAGGTTTGTATTAACCCTTTATATTGTCACAGCCCTGAGCTGATGGGTTTTGTTGGTTGTTTTTTTTTTTTTCTGGGTTCTTTGGTGGAATTGAGCACCTAAATCTGTGCTCTACACAGTCACAGATAATGAAAATATTAGCAGAACCATCAATACTTGTCTTTCACTGAAAATAAGGCCAGTAGACAATGTCTATGATGACTCACACTAAGGAAGTTTCACCCATTAAATCTGTACCAATTTTCTTCTACTTCTGTAAAACTGCTATAATGCCATGGAAAACAAAGTGTAGGGCTCTAAACAATGCTTGTAGTGACCTGGAGAAAGAAGAGAGTCTGATCCCAAAGCTTATCCTCTTTTATGTTTGGGCTAATGTGAAATAGTCCATTATGATGTGAAATAGTCCACTATGATGTGAAATAGTCCATTAGATGACCTAATGTAAAATATTGCCTCTCCCTGTAAGCTCTGCTTTTCGATAGTGTTCAACATAATAACCTTTCAAACATCTTGAAGCAAATAAAAGCAAAGGAAAGAGTACCTAAGTATTCTGGCATCTCAAGCTTTAGTAAAGACAAAAATATTAAGTAAGCAGCTACTAATTTATTCGGTAGTTATTGCCCATAACTTCATCTCTTGTAAATGTTGTGGTCACTGGAAAGTAAAATAGTACTTGTGAATACAGACATGTATTTATATCTCTATTGGTTAGAAAGCCTATAAATCTTAAAAACTCTGTTATGGGAATCATAAAACTACTGATAAAAAAAATATAAAAAACATATTTACTAAAACAGAAACAATATTTAGACATGAGTTTTGTGAATCCTGTTCATGACATTACTCATCCTCTCCTAGGAAGAAAAATCCTGAATGCAGCATACAGAGATTTGATTGACCAAGTGACTGCATTTGGAGCACATTCAGGAGGAAGTTTGCATCCCTGTCAATGAAATGGCTTGGAGGATGATAGCGACAAGTTCAGTAGATCTGTGTCTATATAGAGTTCAGTTCCTTTGTCTCTCAGATATGTGGCCAAGAAATATACTCAGCATAAGAAAGTAACTGTACAGCATTTGGGCATCTTGGAAAGCAAGGTAGCTTTAAACAATCTTTGCACTTTTTAGTGACACCCCAGAGGCTGGAGAAGTGTTTAGTTTAATTTAGACTGCACTGTCTGTAATTTTCTAAGCATTGCATGGCATTTCACCCTCTTCGAATTTATTCCTTTTGACCTCAGAGTGCTTCCTGTGCTTTGGAAGAGGTCCTAGAGAAAAGTTCTATGGTCACCTCTCTATATTGCTCAGGGAGATCTTCTCTAGACAAACACAAGAATTTAGTCTCTTTATGCCAGCTGGCACTTTTATATGTTCTGACTTCTTGCATTATAAAACCTTACTTCCTAATCATAATGTATTGGCTGCATTAAAACACCTCTGCTGTTTTTACTAGATTGCATATTCCAGTGGTCCTTATCTGGCAGTCTTAGAGGATACTGTGGAAAATGATCATCTTTTTATGCAGTATTCCCAGGATTATTTAATGAAACCTATGGTAAAGGTCTTCTCTGGTCTTATTTTTTTTTTCTGTCTTTATAAAAGCGTGTTAGTTTTCTGTCTTTTACATTATATAGCTTTTCCACAAATACTTTCTCAGGTGGGGGAAAAATATTTCCTGGGTGTAAGTTTTCAGGCTTGTTAGTACCTGGAACTAGACAAAGATGTTCCATTTGGCCTCATAGAAAAGTCCTAAAAGTTTAAATTTAATTCAGGCCTAAAATTAGAAATCATCTGAGGAAAAAAAAGCAACCAACTTTACCCAAACAGATGATTTAGTGTTAGCACCACATTCTGTCTTCCCAAATACTTCTACAGCCCACTGCTTTGCTCTCACTCTCAGCAAATAATTGGCCTATAATTCTCTGTCCTGTAAAAGAAAGCTTACTGTCACTTTCCTGCACTTTTCTCTTTCTCAGGCACCTTCTTCAGCACTGCATTTCAAGCTCCAGATCTGATCCTGCTTTGCCTACAGCTCAGGGAGGGGATTATGGCCCCCTCTCCCTCGCCAGTCACTGGCTTTATGAGCAGGGCTGTGTTTCACCACAGAGGCTGGATCCTGCCCAGTACTGCTCTCCTCACATCATTGCTACCAGGGCAGGTGGCACTGTGACCTGATGGATTTCTACAGATCTTGTATCAGTGTTGTTTACAATGTAAAGGACAAAAAGCAAAGATGATTGGGACCCAAGTGTACTGAATTCTCTAACTTATATATCATGCAGGCACACCCAAATTTCAGATTCGAGAAATATATCATACATTTTCACAGGAGATCACCTCAGGCATGAATTGTACTTTGTCTTCTTGTGATTTGCAAAATAAGCCCCTTGCAAATGCAGATAGGATGGCAGTAAATAAAATAATTCAGCAAAACCTAATTCATAAAAATGTATACACCCTTCCTTGTGGCAATATATTCCAATGTTTAAATCAAGCTTCATGTTTCTTTTAAACAAGTCTTTAAACCTGCCTTAATGGAAAAGTTATTCAAAAGTTTGAAAATATCCTCTATCACATTATTTATGAACTCAAAATATTTTTCAAGGACCATAAATTATTCTAAGCTTGTTTCCCCAGGAGTCCCATTATGAAATGAACTTTAAAGCTACAGTTGGAAGGTGAATTTAATGCCAGTCATACAAAACATAAAGTTCCAGCCCTGCAAATGCACCAGTGTCTGACTTTAGGCTGATGAATATTTCTTCTGACTCAGTGGAAGTACTCCCACTAAAGTTAAGTACATTTATTAAGTGTTTGAAGGCCTATATCTGAAAGTACCAAAATAATAATCATAAGTAAATATTTGTACAGCCTTTCCTTTCTCTAAATGTTTAATTCTTTGAGCATCTTTAAGATTCCTAGCTAAGAAGTTTGTTTTGCAGTACTAAAAGTTTTGGAGCAAACCCAAAAGCTGCAGACCTTGCCAATTTTGATTTACATGGGTATCAACAATTTCTGGGTACTCTACTTCTGGTTTGTATCCCTGCAATTTAAGATTAGTATGCTGTGTTCATCTTAATACAGAAAATTTAGTGTCTTCAGTTACAGCATTATGAAATATAAAAGTGTTGGTTTGGGGCTTGATTGAAACCAGAAACAGGACAAATAGCTGCTTATTTGGAAATTCTTAAAGGTAGGTCAGATATAGAAAAAAAGGTTTGTTTTGGAGAGGACAGTGTTTCCAACTTGTCTAGGCTGGAAAAGCAGACTTTGAAAACTTTTAAATTCTTGTATAGACAGAAATTTGCAGTTAAATAAGTGTAAACAAAATTTGACACCTTTTTAAGTGTGTTTGTCAGCACAAATCCATGTTTCAACTGCAACTGCCAAACTGTTTTAAGTATGGACTGTTTTCTTATCAGAGCCAAAGGGGGACAAGAGGGAGGAAAGTGAGTCTGCCTCAACCATACAGGCACACAAACATACCAGCAATTCTCCTTCATAAGGTTCATTTTAAGTCAGGACTCCTGCATGTTACATGTTCAATAGGTTTAGAAATATGTACTCTTTTGTTATATATTCTATATTTCCTTATATTCTTCCAGTGCACACGTGATGGACACAGCCAATCAGCATGAGCATTTCAGAGACTGACAGGAGTTCACTGTAGATGTGCTTAAAACCTCTACAGCTTTTGTGGAAGAAAAGTAACCACTTTTCAAGCAAGTACATTATATGAGAATTGATAGCAAGTACCAGCCTTGCTGCTGTGGTCCCAGCTGCATTCATAGGTAAATCAGTACCAGCTTTTGTAGAAAGTGCTCTGCAAACACCAAGGCGGAACATATTTCAAAAGGGACATATAGAGCACCCACTGATCTGCCAAATGTCCTTTCCAATGCTGGAAATATGTGTGAGTGAGGGCAATGCAGAAATGGTGAGAGAAGTATCTTATTTTCACATTTGGAGGAGTGAGAAGCATGGTAGTGGCAAATGAACCAACTTCTTTTTGAATAAAAGTAATTCTGATGACAGCAGGAAGCATTCATATACAAGTGGAAGCAAGTGTGACTGTCAGTAGGTAGAAGTTAGCTGTGCACATCTGGGCAGCATGCACTGACCATCACCAGGGATCAGAGAGGTTATTATAATAGGAATTCCACCTCAGTTTAAATTGCTGAGGGTAACTGATGCACAAATACTAGGAAGGAATGTAATTTTAATGCAAAAATTATTCATTAAAAATCACAGTGTAAATTATGAACATATTCAGTATGCTATTTGTTGTCTTTACTTTAAGTAAATTTGCACTTCAGCTCAACACATAAACCTCCAAAAGATCTCAGAATTTTTAAAATAATATACTTAAAATTTTTAAAATAATATAAATAATACTGTATTTTAAATGGCAGTAAGAAATTTAAACAAAACATAAGCAGAGGAGATATTGCATGACTCCTATTTTATGAATTCTAACATCAATTAAATCGAGCTTGACTACCACATTCAGGGTTTGCAATAATGAAGAAAGAAAGTATCCATTTGGACAAATCTAATTATTACTACATTCTTTAAAAAATACCCAAAACAAATAGAGCCATATCCCGCAGTTGCCATGATTTTGTGTCAAAAACCTGCTCCAAAGCTACTCTAATAATAGAATGAATTTTCATAAAATACTTTTACTCAGTGAAGAATTCCCAGCCTCCTGAAGTGTGCAAATGCCAGTTAATTTCAGATGCTCCAAATACAATAATGTAATACAATATTGTATAGAAATCTCCCCTCCCCTGGCACACCACTGCTCCTCTTTGCCAGGGTTCTGCACATAAATTGAGAATGGGTCTGATGAAGGCTGTGTTTTAGATTATTTTTATCCTTTCATCAGGCTTCTGGATAGAGTCTTGTTTCTATGACCATACCCAGGGTTGCAGCAGTAGACAAAAAGGGATAAAAGCCCAGCACACAAGTCAGAAGAAGCTAGGGTCAACAAAAGTGTTTCTTCTTCATTAGTCACCTTTTCCATGGTGAGTTTTATATACCACAAGATGGGCTTCCTTTCCAAAAATAAGAAATACAGGACAAACACTAGGATGCCTTGCATGACCAAGACTTTAAAAAAAAACTGTGAAACCAACAATCTGGGAAATAGCCAAACAAATGTCAGTTCTCCAAGTTTTGTTTCTTATAATTGAATCCAAACTATAAAAAGTTTGTACTTGTAACAAAATTCAATCTGCTAGAGTAAAACCCTTCCTTGGAGCAAAAAAACTATCTTTTCTCCATCTCTCAAATTAATCTTTGCCAAGAAAGTATACATAGCTCAAAAGTTAAACAAGATATTTTTGTTCTTAGCTACCCACAAAAGAACATCCTTCAATATTGTTTTGGAAATACTGTAGCACAATTAAGATAGAGTGTAAATCATAGAAAGAATATTTCCTGTAGCCTTTAAAATATGCTAAAGCAGCCTGAGTGAAAGCAAAGCCCTTTACTGTTGCTTAATGCCAAGTTAATGTTTCTGTCCAAGAAACCAATTTATGATAAAGATCTCACAAAAAAAAAAATCTCTTGTGTTTCAAAGACAGAAAACATTACAATGCTTGCATATATTCTGTTTAAAACAAAACACCCAATAACTGCAAACAGGACTTCATGACCCACTGGAAAAGTAAGAACTTTGCGACATGTTCGGATTCTAATTGCTAAAGCAAATTAAATTGGAAAGGAAATTTTGGGGCAAAGGAAGGAGAGTCATGAGAGAACAGTGAACAAGGTAAAAAGGGTTTTAATAACTAAGGGCCTCAAAGAGAAGATCCTTTACTTCAGTCTACTATGAGAAAAATGTGGGAAATGAAGAGAGCCTGCATTTTCTCCCCTCTTCACCCAGCCAGGTTGTCTGAAGGAGCTCTTGAAGACAGAGGAAATGGTTCAAAGGACCTTGATCTCCTGACATCTATCAGATAGCACACTAGCGCAGCTTATTAACACACAAGCAAACCCATGTTTGCCCTAAAGTCAGTAGTCAAATTCCCACTTAATTTCCTGACATTATCAAAGGTACTTCAGGAGTTTATCTCAAGATATTTGGTGGACACAGAAGGTTTCCATTCAGATTCTGTAAATTCTTACTTTTTGTCTGAACATTTGTTCTCAGAACTGACTTAGTAGATACACATATCTCCCCTTTGATAATGAAGACTTATGAAATGCCACTGGAACATTCTCATTTCTGGCCTTGGCATATGTGGAAGTCTGAATCATCATGTCTGAGGCAAGGAAAAACCATGTGAGTAAATAACTGCACTGGATTCATAGAAACAATGAGGTTAAAGGGCTGAAATACTTTTTAATAATTTAGAAGGTGTATATACATTATTATGCCATTGTTTTTGGCTGAGGAGACAAAAGCAAAAAAACCGAAACCACACATGCAAGAGAAAAACCCCCAACAACCTCTGGATAAGACAAGCTCTTTCTGAAATGATATTATTTTTTCAAGTTATGCAAGCTGATCCACGGGATAGACCTTAATTTGTTACAAGTGGAGAAATAACAAAGTGAAGATAGACACAATGTCTCCCTTATGTAAGTAGCCATTTTGTGGTTTTGATACTATCATCTAAACAAGCAATAAAGTGATCAAAGTTCCAGTCTTTAAAAGTGGTCAGTATAGAAACAACATTAGTGACACAGGGATTCTTCAAATAAATGTCCAGAAATCATAAGTTTAGTAAACACAAATGCTCTAAGTGCTCTGGTGCTGGGCCACTTTGAAGCTGGACAGCTGAGACATCATTTAGAAAAGTATTCACAACTACATTCCAGACATTTTGAAATGCACTCTGTCCTGTAGTTACATTTGTATCCAAACATTGCTAACAGTGATTTTTTAAAAGATGTATAAACTATGTAAGATTAAGTCGATTCAAATGGAAATGGCTCAGAACCCCATAAAAAATGCCACTTTAGAGACTTTCTTTCATTGCCTAGCAGTGAACTATATTTTATATAGAACAGCACATTTCTTTTCTTGATCCTTGAAGTGGGATATCAGGAAAGGCATAACTTAGGCAGGCAATGCAAATATTGATAATCTTGTATGCTAAAGGAAACAAAAAATTTTCACTTAGAAGAAGGAGAGAAAGAAGGAAACCATGACATAAAGTGGCATGTAACATGGAATGGATGAACAAGTCTGATCAAAATAAAGTTCCCAGAAGCTCTTACTAACAATTTTCAAGATTATTCTGCTGATTTCTTTGCGTTAACAAAGCTTGTTCATTTTGGGCTTGACATTATCAATTAACTTTGATGGACTGACTCCTGATTGATGCAGCTGTGAGACTAAAATCAATTTTTCCATACTTCTAGATATGCCTCTGAGTACTGATGACATTTAAATGTGAAGACAAGAAATAGGAAGGCACTTTTCAATTAGTTTGACAAATGGTAGCATAATAGAGTCCTAAGCTCTTCAAAAACCCTACCAATATTCCTATGAAGTATAATACTTTTTTCAGACGACATATGTGTCATGACATCTGGAGTTAGGAGACTTTGAAACATAACCAGAGCTGAACACATCTGAAGTAAGTATCATGTCAGTTATGTCTTCTGAAGAAAAATACACTGTTGAGAGAGCTCTGAAATTGTGTCTGCAAATATCAAACATTCTCAGCCTAATCCAGCAAAATCTTCAGGGATGGAATTCAAAATAAAGAGTAAATAGTAAAATATTAGGGTCACTAAAATCAACAGGGCTGGTCTAATAATGGGCAGCAAACTCAGCACCTTGCAGTTTGATATCCCCAATGAGAACAACAAATGCAAAAGTCCATGTTCACTTTCTAATCCTACCACTCTTTCCTTCTTTTTCTTCTATATCAGACCTGAAGGAGGTTGTGGGTGTCAATGATATTTGTAAGCAATGCAGCTTTTGTTTGTCATTGCTTCCAGCTCCAAGAAACATGAGAAATTACATTTGCTGCCCTAGAAATTCTCTTCAATCACAGCCACTTTCCAATACCAGTCCATTTCTCTGAATGTAATGTATTAAAGTATCCAGTGTGAGTAGCTGCCTTTATATCCTCATGTGCCTTGCAGCATAAGAAACATGGGGAAGCTGTGCAATTTGAGTATGGAAAATAGCTTGGTCAAATAACTCAATGCCACTCGTTGTATATACTATAACTCAGCTCATATATGTTCTTACCTTTGCTTAATCAACACCTTCACCAACTTCAGCTTGAAATTGAGCCCAAAAAAAAGAAAGAAAAAAAGACAGAATCAATGACTAGGTGAAAGATGTATAAGATGTATTTATAATTATTATTCAGATAGTCCTCAGACACTTAAAAAAAAGAACTTGATATGCCTAAACGCATCTTCTCTGGCTAAAGACTGAAAGGGAATGGCTTCCTCACTGAAGATCTGCTCTGAATCCCAAGTCAAACAGGAAAAGAAACCTTCATGGAAGTTTTATTTTTAGCATCCTCAGAAAAGCAGTAAGGCATGCTCATAGTCCTCAACCTGAAGACCCAAAAGCCTCTTTTCTATTGCAGTTCTTCAGGTTCTGCACAGATGGTTTCTTGTCCCTTCTTTTTCCCTGGACAGATGCATGGGGAACTGATGAAGATATCATGATTCTTTTCAGCCAGTCCTTTGAACTTGTCTCATAGCTGAATTATTAGGCTTACAATATCAAGAGCTTCTTTCATCCATGGAGAAAAGGCCTGAATTTATCCTAAAAGCCCCCTCATAAACACTGCCTGGTAGATTATTTTTCTATTTATCAGGAAAGCAGCATTACAGGAGATGATCCCACCATCCTTGAAACTGTAATTTCTGTTTCTGTAAACTGTTTATCATAGTATGGCATTTTCATAATGAGTTACTTCAACACCAGCCATTTAAAAATAGCTGCTTTTCTATTTTCCAGGGCCACAGCTGTCTCACATCAGCAATGCTATTTTGTGAGAGGTTTCAGTTGCTCTGGCAACAGCCTTTGACAAGTTCTGCCTGTGAGGCTGCAGAGAAGAGAAATTGCTGAGAGGAGAGGTCCATCCCTTCCCAGTGGTGCTCTGACTTGGCCATACAGACAGTACCATGCCTCTGAGAGACATCAGTAAATGCATATCAAAGAGGTCATTCCCTTACTGTCACTGAGTACTGCAGGGAAAGGATCTCACGGAAGAAACACACTGGCTAAGAGTTAAATGGTTCTGGTTCAGAACATGCAATACATGAAGAAACAGCACTAGGTTGTTATGCATGTTCTTGCCTGAAAATGCCACTTTAAGAATGGTGGTAAAACAGCTGCCAGGCTCGCTATTGTTTGTGTATGAATACCATCAGAGCTGAAGGGTACACAGAATCAGATTTTGAAGAGGTAATATCATACATGTTTATTGGGGGTTTTTTTTTTTTTTTTTTTTTTTTTTTTTTGCTATCAAAAATGTTCATGTTTCTTGACATTTTCTTTCCTTTTTTTTTAGGCAACATGATAATTATGCATATGTGTTACACTATATCAGTCCAATGTATTTGTTTGCAAGTGGGGCAGACAGATGTTGCTTTCTACTAATTACTCTTAGCTTTGGACCGTATCTCTGTAAATTTGCTTCTTCTATCATGATCATGCCACATTAGATCCCTCCAGACCACCTTTTTTCCTTTGGATTTTGGGTTGTCAAAATTGTTTATTTATGGAGCCTCTTGCTACTGAAGTACAGGGAGCTTCTGGAAAGAGAGCCTTGACATAACCTTTTCAGTTGCACAGTGGTATATGGCTGCAGTCCCTATACTTCTAAAAGTACTGCCCAAAGATGAGCTGTAGTAATCCTAGAAGACTATACAAAAGCCAGTTTTGGGTAGGTGGGTTTGAAAACTAGAGATTCCTTCTCTCAATTTTTCATTGTATTTCATCTGCTGACACAGTCAGGAAGCTGCTATCTTAAGAATATTTGAGCTCTCAGGGTTTAGAGAGTATCCACAGGATTTTGGTGTCACCTATTAAAGGAAGTGACAAGATTAAAGAACATGAGGTTGTCCTCATGCTCTTGTCTGACAGCACTAAGCTGCAAAATTAGTTCTTGGCTGGATGGCAAATTTGGGATCAGGAAAAAATCAGGTGGTTTAGTAAGGAATCTATGGCTGTCTAATATCTGTCAAGGAGAGCCTACTTAAACTGTCAGCAGCTTTATGACTGAAAGTTGAATGTAGGATGTAAGTAGCTATCATTTATCATTTTGTTTGGTGGTGTTGAATAGAATGAAAATATGATAAATTCAACAGCAATGAGCAAAAATCTGCTTGCCATTTTCAAATCTGCTGCCTACCAGACTTTAACTCCTGTCCCATATAGTTGCTCAGAAGAGCTCATTTGGGATTGAAACCAGTGTGAGCCCACCCGGATGTTACACGAATCCTGATCTTGCTTAAGAAATGTGATAAAAGGCGTTTTTTTTCCTGTTCTTCTAGGATGATTTCTTAACTTGCAGTAACATTTTCAAGTTCCTTTTGCTGCTGTCATTCAATTAATTTTTCTCTTCTGTTTTACTGCTCCTCACCTTTCGCAATAAAAAGTCATGTATCAAACATTCTTACAAATGGAGGCAGATCCTGCAAAACTGAAAGAGGCTTTCAAATAAAATTACATTTAAACAGTTTTAATGGATTTATGGTTCCCTTTAAATGCTTCTTGCTATCAGCATTTTAATTCTGCATTTTAAAAACTTAACCTGCAGGACTGGAATTCTTGACATTTTCATGACATTTTTTTCAGTATGAAAACACCTGCACTCTTCAAGTATCTTATTGTAACATTTGAGAATCTCAGGGAACAACAGCTATTGCAGGACTGTTAAAAAATTAAGACTTGAAAGCACTGATAATTGTATTAATTTTATTAGCGCTAAATCCTTACAATTTGATTTCCAATCAGGAGTTAAATAGAAGTATAATATGGACATTGTCTCTAAATTTGATTAGAAATCAGTGGCACATTTACTTTATTATACACATGACTGTAAAATCTTAGTATAAATAATTCTAGCACTGCTGCTGTATGATCAAAGAAGTAAAGAAGCAGCAGAAAGGAGGCCCCAACCCTGGGAAAAGATTAGTGCTGACAATGTCTTAGAGCATAGAAGCTATAATCAGTGCTGAAAACTGCTCTATCCATCCTACCAGTAGATACAAGGGAGTTTATTTTATTGAAGATGATGTTCATCGTCTTACATAGCTCATCATTGGTTTTAACAGTGAATATGTGACAACTGAAAGTCTCAAAGAGCGTGGCATTTATGGCAGGCAAAAAGCAAAGGTTGCTTATTCATACACTTAATTAGATGTAAATTGAAGGCTCCAACAAAGATTTTGACCCCACCCTGGGCTTCAGAAACCCAGCTCACAAAGGGTTTTGCCGACTACTGCTGTGAAAAGTCAGGAAAAATTAGCTTCTTTTCAATAGGTTAAGGTCTTGCAAGGCCAGCAAGGATCTAATGAGTTTTTTAGAGAAGTCACTGACAAATGTAATGATACACCATGCTGAATGAAATAGAAGTCCTGCAGAAAAAAATCGTATGTGAGCTTCTAATTATTTCTACTATATGGTATGAAGGGATGGAATTAAGGATTTATAGACAACATTGTTATTCTTTTTGTCTAAAGCCATCACAATAAAACCTAGATGTTCTTTTATATATGATTTTCATATATTTCTTATAGCTCTGTTTAGTATCTTCAGTCTGATAGCTGTTCCAGCAATGTGGAAATGAAACTAGAAATTACAAAGGCAGAAGGTTTGTCTGTCTTTCATTGTTAGATTGCATAGGCTCATAATGATTCTTTGATTATTCTCCTCTTACTCTTATATGTGTGCAGGCAGAATAAAGACATAGGAATGATTATAATGACTGATTCAATATGACTGACATATTTAATCAAACCCATGTAAGTTGTTTGAATAAATCTTAATGACTATTTAAATATTATAACACTGGAGTGAAGTTTTAAGGTCATTAGTACCAACTCTTTATAGATAGTCTTGCAGAAATTCATAGTGACTGGATGGGTATAGAGAATTCAAACTTGTCAGTAATCCCAGTAAAAAAAAAAAACAAAACAGATTCAGCTCAAGAGTGTCATTCAGCTCAATTGCTGGTCTCCTTCTCATAGACTCCACATTATCCCAAGGTATTTTTTCTGGACTTTGGCAGCCCTGTTAACCCTGTGTTAGTTAACCCTAGCTACACGTCTGCCCTATCACATTCCCAGAAAACAGAAACTTCCTCCAACATTATGAACAAACAAATAAAGATGTGAGTGATGCAGGAAAGGTGAGCAGACCACCTAGGCTCCTTGAAAACCCTCTGGGTCTCACATGTTTTGCATTACTTCACTTTTTAAGAATGTTTTTTCATCATGACTGATGGGCCTGATGACTGATAAAGATAAGAAATTCAAGAACTCATACAAATTTACTTACTGTCAACACTTCCAGGGATGCAAGTTTGAATACAGTTGCATCAGGATTGTTACATTTCCTACCTACATGTATACTTCATTTTTTCCTACCAAAGAAGTGGACAATGAGAAATGCATTAGCAGTTTATCAAATGAAACATCTGACTACATGCTTTGTACCTCTAGAGTATTAAAGTACATGGACATTTAAGTTATGAAAACTCTGCAGCTTTCTCTTACAACAGAAGAACGCAGGGGAGTCTCCTATTATAGCAAGTTAGAACCTGCTAGTCCATGTCTTCCCATAACATTGGTTCTTGTCAATAATTTTTCTATTCCTGTGCTGAAGGTAGTAAGAAGTTTCAATCAAATCAGCCAAAATATTCTAAATGCAGTTGTTCAGAATAGGAATTCAGTCATGCTGGAAGAATTTTGAGCTTATTTCTCCTCTGATTAAATACTGCAGTTTTCCACCATTTTGAAGGAACAGACTACATGAGCCTTTGCCCACAAACAGATTTGTGGCATAAATTAGCTATTCCAATTTCAGTCTTAAACAAGGAAGCATATTGAGGCATTTTGTGTTCTTTTCCAAAATGCTTTAAGCTTATATTTCAGCAATATTCTAGTGTGGTTTCAGTCTCCTGCTGCTAATTAGAACAATCTTGGATGCCATCTTAAAAAAAAAAAAGGAAAAATAAAAGAAAGGGTATTCTGTGGTTTCCTTTCTGGGTGTAGAATCAAGAGTAGTAAGAGGGAGTGCATTTTTCCATGTGGCTGATAAGACTTCATAATAAGTTGCAGTGAGAAGTAAATTTAATCCTTCAAAAATCCTAGGTTTTATCCTAAGTTTCTTCATTTAATATTTATTTCTTCTCTCTTTTCTATTACTATTGCATGGAGTAATTATTGTAGAAATGTGAATCACATTGTTATCTTCTATTCTAACAAATGTCAATACCAAATCTGGTACTAGATATCCCGTGTAGTGCATGTAGAATCATAGAATTACAGAATGTGCTGAGTTGGAAGGGACTCACTGGAATCAGCAAGTCCAACTCCTGGTCCTGCACAGGACACCCCCATGGATCATACACTGTGCCCTAGAGTATTGTCCAGATGCTTCTTGAGCTCTGTCAGGCTGTTGCTGTGACAACTTCCCTGGGGAGCTGTTCCAGTGCCCACCCACCCTGTGGGTGAAGAACCTTTTCCTAATATCCAACCTGAACCTCCCCTGACACAACTTCAGGCCATTCCCTAGGGTGCTGTCACTGGCACCACAGAGCAGAGATCAGTGCCTGCCCCTCCTGTTCCCCTCACAAGGAAGCTGTAACTGCAGTGAGGTTTCCCCTCAGTCTCCTCCAGGCTGAACAGACCAAATGACCTCAGTTATTCCTCATATGGCCACTCCTCAAGGACCTTCATCATCCTCATTGCCCCCCTTTGGACAGTCTTTAATCACTTCACATCTTTCTTACTTCTTGGCACCCAAAACTGCCCCCAGCACTCGAGGTGAGGCTGCCCCAGCTCAGAGCAGAGCAGGACAAACCCCTCCCTTGCCTGGCTGGTGATGCTGTGCCTGATGCCCCCCAGGACAGGGCTGGCCTCCCTGGCTGCCAGGGCACTGCTGACTCATGTACAGGTTTCTATTGACCAGGGCTCCAGGTCCCTTTCTGCAGCACTGCTTTCAAGCCTCATGACTTGTACTATACAAGTCTGTACAAAGGTCTGGATGACATGTTTACACTATTTCAGAACCACTGATAAATCATTCTGTTGGTCGCATAAAGCTATAAATGTTCAATATAAACATGGCATTGGTAAGACATTAATCTTCTCACCAAATCAATGCTCTTACATGTAGGGGAATGTATTTTGGAAAATACCATGTTATCTGTAAATGGACTAACTCTCCAGTTCCTGAAAAGAAAAAGTACTCCATTAACTGAGTTAGAGTGCTTTTCTTTTACTTAATTTTACTGTTTTCTCAAATATTCCAATTTTAACTCTTACTGTTCATTTCCTTCTGCATGAGGAATTTTTGCTTCTTTGCAAATATACCCTGTCTGCACCAGCTGGCAAAAAGCTTCCAAACAAATTTTGTGATTTAGACGCAAAATTTTAAACTACATGAACCTGCAAATAAGTGTGGACACACTTAACAGCAAATTTGCTTCCCTGCAGTATTTAAAGAGTCCTTTGAACTTCATCTTATTCCCTTTAAATGGTTGGCTCTGATGTCTTTGCTTTCTCCAAGACAGACCCTCATATGTAGAAAACAGCCAAGCCTCAGCAGCCCTCTTGAGCAGCTGTACATCCTGTTCCTTGTCTCAGGAGCCTGGGGAGCAGCTGGTAGAAGTGCTTACAAAAAGAAGATGCTGCTTACTCTAAAAATATTGCTCATTTTAATTTCCTGAGGCTTCTAGCATCTCATCAAGATATTAGAGAATCCAAATAAACAGACCTAATGGAGTGCTCAGTTCAGCCAAGTAAAACATAACCCTGTTACACTGATCTCAGGAAGTCTTTTCTGGTTGGTAATACACAACTGAGCATCACCAACATTTCTACTCTGTCTTTGCCTCCTCTCTTTCTCCACTTCCAAACTAACACTAGTTAGGATCTTGCTCAAAGCCCCCACTAGTGTTAGTGCCTCTTTTTGTCAGGTTGTTTGGAAATGAGAGCAGATTCCTTCCTAAGCAGACTAATGGCACACACAGCACAGAACTTTTGGCACTGGCTTTTCACTTGGCACAACAATGCCCAGTCCCACATCCCAGTTTTGCTTTAGAAGGTATTAAGGAGCTGCTGGGAACACACTAACATTTAGAGCTGTGGCTGGCTAGCAAATCAAACCAAATGGAGTCAGTTATTCAATACTGCAGATATGCTGACCAAAAATAGGCTTAGTGGTCACTTGCATTGTCTTCCCCAAATGCCTTTTGTTACCACTCTGTGGTAATTGCTCACTAACGTGAGTAATAAGCCACATCCATTGTTCTTCTTTTTATTTGGGAATAAAAATTTGTGTGTTGTAAGGCATTATATGTAGATGATTAAAACTGTTCACACTAGCCTTCAGGGAGAATTTCAGTCAGGATGAGTAACTAATTAACTCTCCAGTACTCAGAATCTTCAGGAATTTGCAGGGTGTTTTTCCAGGCTCAAATACACATTTCACATGTGGAAACCCCAGACAGATTGCTGGTTTGCTGATATGAAATATAGTTTCTCAAGTATAATTTCATCTGTACTTGAAGGCAATTTTACACCTCTAAAATGGCACCTCAGGAAGATATCGTGAATGGGGAAGAGGACAGGGCCTTCCCTTCCATCACCAGCAAGCAGTCTACTCTGGAACAGTCTGGGCATGGGACACTGATAATCCTTGGTGCTGCATGACTGTGCTAGCCAGCTGTAGTCACAAGGCTGACCTCCTCTCCTCTTTTCTTCCCTTATTTCCTATCAGCCATTCCTGCCATATTCTGACATGACATTTTTTCCCATCTTCTCTCAGACTCCTCAGAGGTACCACCAAATTACTGTTCTGGGAGCACAAAAGGTGGTGGAGCTGTGGTAGACGAACAAAGAATGAAAGCTAACAAGGCAAAAACCTCTCCCTATTTCCTCTCTTGCCCAACAAATTTGTGCCTCATGGCTTAAATGGGATATAGGCCACTAGAAACTGCAAGACTTAATTAGGTTGTAATTTTTTCTGTCTCCCCAGTTAACTCTAATTTAAACAAACCTGTGTGTAGGCATTGTCTCTGGAAACAGCATCAGTTCTGGTGAGTTCTACTAGTGGAAAATAAGAAAAAGGGTATATGGAAACTTTGATGGTAGAGATGAGAAAGGGGAAGACAAGAATTCATGTTTTTAGCAATATCCCCTTTCCCAAGAACTTGTCAGTAAAGGAGATGTTTGAGAAAAAGTTTCATGCCTTGTTTGTTTTAACAAAGGTGTATTGTACAGTTCATGCAGCATTTACAGAGGAGAGAAACTGTGAAAATGATCTTGCTCTTCAAACCTAAGTACTCTTTAGCACCTTTGCTTATTAAAATTATCCAAGAGTTATGCTCCAGTGGCTTACAGATTCTGGAACCAATAACAATTTATTTGCAAGGGAAAAAAATGAGGATTAATATGATTGAGATAAACAGCTCTATTTTGACTGAAAAGGAATATCACAACCAAATGCATTGTACAAACTTTCTAAAATTTAGCTAGGCTGTATAAAGACAGGAATTTCAAGAAGGAGGTCTAGAAAACTGACTGCCTCAAAATATTTAATCTTGAAAGTACTTAGAGATCAGAAGTTAGTTAAATACCTAAAAACAGATACCATTCATGTTTAGAAACAACCTAATCTGGGAGTACAGGTGCTGTTACCTTGCTCTTCAGGCCTCTACCTATGACCCTTCCCAGACCTTCTCACAAAAATATGCATCAAAGGATGTCTAATACACCACAGGTTCAGTTTCTAAGGAGAGGGCTGACCTGCTGGGCCCTGACAGGAACTTGGGGAGAAATAGTGCCCTGTCACTTGGAGCAAGAAAGGAAAAGTGCTGATTCTGCCCCCTTTTTCAAAGCACTCAAATGAAAAAGAGACATCTTTTTCTGCACACCAGAAAGGGTGTAATGAACAGTGCACTTTTGTAAGATGAGAGAGAACTGGCACTAGAGCCCATATCTGCCCACTTTAAGGGCTGAGAATGTTTATTATTATAGTCTCCAGATCAAGGCTGGAATTTTCTCACTCTTTTTCTGTCTGTGGGACTCTTGCACTGTCAGATACTCAACACAAAATAAAGACAGAGGTGCTCAGGAATTTGAATGCTCTGAGCAGAGATACTTTGACTGCATGAGGTTCTAGGAGAAGTATGTGTGAGTGCATGTGAGCGTGTGTGTGTGTGTGCCTGTGTGTGTGATATGGCTCCGGGATACAAGGAGCCAGACCACACGCTGGAAGAGAGAGAAAAAGCAGCTTCAACAGTCTGAACAGAGCTGCTGTGTAGGTTTGTGGGAAGCCTGGAGAGGTGACTCTTGGATTAAGGTTCTGGCAGAAAGAGTCTTGAAGGGGTAAGTGAAGAAGCTGTCATAGGTTGTTTAATTTTTTTCCTGCGGTCCAAGTGGGATTTGGACATTCCTGTAAGTCAAGTTGTATGGAAGATGTGTGATTGAATCCATTACTAATTTTTCTTCCCAGTTGGCAGATCTAAAGAGATCCTGATCTAACAGCTGCTTAGATAAAAACCTGCTGCTAGTAGCAGTAGCAAGCATTCTTCTCTTCTCATGGGGGATGGGAAGATATTTTAAAGAATTTTCATATTTTTATGTTTCAGTGCTATGTCTACTATCTCACTACTGCTGCCCCCTTTTCACGGTATTTGAAGACACTATTATTTCACAAAAGAAGATTTTAAATTTAGTCTACCATTCCAACCCTTTTGTCTTGAAATAATTCAGAAAACTGAGAGTTCTCTCATGAAGAAGACAGGCTGGTTTCCCATGTTAGCTGTACTCCTGCAAAGCTTTTTCAGTTAACTCTAAGTTTGAAGTGAATCCTGCAAATCAGATAATTTAGGTTGCATTAAGTTCATATAAGAAATGAGATCTGAAACTCAGCTGACAAGTACAGATCTTCGTGGTATATATAAAACCTGTATTTTCTCACAAATCAGTGCATGGCACATCACCCACAGACAATAGCGAGAAAGAGAGACTGTCAGGGAGATGCACAACTGACAGTTCAAAATAGTCAGAGAGGGGCTGACTATTTTTGCTTTTGTTAAAGGGAGAAAAGATGCTGGGGAAGTCAGTCAGCTTACTTTTGAAAGGAGCTAGGAGGCTTCTTTACACCATCCAAGGAAACCCTCTGACTTTTGGATGGAAAAACCTATCTACAGAACCCAAAATGGCTCAAGCTTAAGAGAAGTGAATGAGCTGCAGGCTGGCTGCTCTGCTGAAAGCAAGTAGTGCTGGCTTCTGCAGAGACAAGGGAAGTAAGTAAATAAGTACCTTCCCTCTGATCTCAACAATCCAGTAGTGCTGACATCTTTTAAGAAGTAAATTTATTTGTATACAAATGATGCACACATAAATCCTGCAAGAAGTGAGGCGGTGCTCATGATTCACATTTCCTACCGCATGAGCATCCAGGTGAAATTTCTCCCCACTCACTTTCAGCAGTGGCCTGGCTCTGGCTTAGGCTTAGGCTCAGGCTGAACCTCAGATTCCACCACAGTTCTTGGGGCTCATCCCATTAGCTTCCAGCAATGTGAACTGTTCTGCAAAGCTGTAAAAAGCCAACATGGAATTTAGCTGCATAAATAGTTTAGGAATGAATACTACAAAGTAACCTTTTACTTGGTCTTTAATAAAAAAAAGCAAAAAACCAAACCAAACCAGGGAATAGATGTTTTACTGGCAGTTTGTGTGTTTATTTTCCAGTTGCCATAGAAAATAATTGACCTATTTTCTTCCAAGAATAAATATCTTTATTCAAGCTCCCTAAAAAAACAGGCAGCCAAGACTTGCACTGAGGCCCCACCCATGCTGTCTGCTGCTACAGTCCACAGCGGACAGATTAAGCTTTACCATTTTTAACGAGGCTTTTGAACTGTTGGATGAAAATGCGTTTCTTACAGTACATTTATCCTGCTGACTCCTACTGTTTCAGACCAGAGATTTGGGTCTAATGAGAAGCCTGTGTAAAAAAGACAAGGACAAGACATTCAGCAGTGTCATTGCCCTGGGCTCATTCCTGTTCTCTCTCCATTTCTTTAAATCTTCCAAACAGATAACTAAGCCACCTTTCAGAATGTTTCTCCTGGCCATTCCTTTTTCTTTACCTGCTCTGGATATGTAAGGGCTTCAGCAAAAGGCCACTGAATTTATGGAAAGAGTTGATGGCTCAGGAGTTGAGAATTTCAGGGTTAAGTAGATTATCTTTTGTTTCTGGATCCTTTGGTTACTTTTGCCTTGTGGATATAAAATGGAGTCACTTTGGAAGTCCTCATGCAGCTCCCTGAGAACCAGGCCATTTGCTCTGTTACTTTCTCTGTAACCCCATAAAACTCAGATACTTCTCCAGTTGACTTTTCTCCTCATACTAGTCTCTGAATATTCATCTTTTTGCATATTGTTCATGTTTGCATACTTCTGTTCACTTTAAATAATTCTAAAATTATTTCTGACAGATTATAGGCAGTGTTTCTATTTATATATTGTAGATTTGTTTTTTCATTGCTGCTAAGCACTGCGCTGTATCTCTGGGAATCTTATCTATGGCTTTGCCTGCAAAATTTCTGTTCAATGTTTGGTGGTGTACATGGCAAGTGAGGTAGCCTTGACATGACTGAGAGTGTCTGGAGCAGTCCTACTTTATTTGCTGAAAATGTGGAAATATGTGGTAAAGGCAGCACAATGATACACAAAATAAAAGAACAGACTTGTAATTCTGGTTTGATTTTATGTACTTGAATAAGTAGCTGTTAGAACAGCAAGTTGTTGGGCTGCTTCTTCTGTTCTTCTTGTGCAGAAGGAGTCAGTATCTTCAGACCCATCTACTGGGCAGTCAGAAACATGACCCAGGAGGACTAGATAGAAAATTCCCCATAATCAGGGGTGGATCCATGTTACCCATTGGGCCAAATTTGAACACAGACTTGCTCCTTTTCCTTGTCTGAATGCGAGGCATGACTTGGCAATGGGATTAGGCACATACTAAGGGGGAGAGTGAGAGAATATCCTGCACATGAGTGCCGGTTCAAGCCCCCATCCCCACAGGCTCTTTGCCCTGCCTGGCAGGTACTGCTCTTCCATCCCTCAGCTGCTCTCTGAGCTGCAGGGATCCAGCTGGAGCGTAGCACTGCAGAGTCCTCTGTCCTCCAAACGTCCACATGGAACGTACCATGAGGAAAGTTTTATCTGCTTCCCAAGCCTATTCATCACATCTGCAAAGGGAAATCATTGTAATCCACGATCCTGTTTCCCAGCTACCCTTATAGAACATCAGGTATGTTTTAAAATGCAGTTGTTTAAAACAATCCATATTATTTATAAACTCATTTTAAAAATATGCAAATAACTAAAAAATGCTTTCTTTGTACACATTACAAGATTTTATTTCAGATATTAAATTAAAATTGAGAATAGCTGGAATTTCTGAGATAAGTAAGATGATGACCGCTGGGAAAAGGAAAGAGAAATTATTATTGTTTTCTTAGTGTTGACTGTATCATTAAGTTAAAGAAGGGATGGTTTTGATCTTGTGTCTTTCCACCAAGTTTTCATGTATGTAAGTTAAGTGATCCCAAAGATGCTCATAAAGTATCACCATTCCAGCATGACAAATTGTTTCATGTTCTCCATGGTATGATAGCCAAATAAATAGAGGCAGTGTTTATTTTGCCACTCAGCAGATCTTTCAAATATTATCACTGTGACATATTTTCTTTGTTTTCTTTTATTTCAAGTCAAATTCTATTTAAGACTTTAGGTCACTGCTTTATGCCCTTGGGCCGGGTACAGGTCTTTAACCAAGCCACTGTAAATAAACGGTAGTGATTTCCATGATTGCAGATCATGACAGCACTGGCGGGAACATTTTCTTTAAATGCCATGTCACTTTCACCTACTGCCTTCAGGCCAGTGCATGACATGCAGTAAGTGTCAGGAGAAATGTCACATCTGGGAGGAAGAGCTTGTGTGAACGCTAAACTGGAATGTGGAAAAATGGTGTCATATACTCTGTAATCTAATACTGCTCTCCCTTAAAAGGGATGTTTTCTCTATGGAGATATGTGTTTACCAAAAGGACTTCTGCTTGAAGTTCAACAGAAACTAAACTTATCTACTTATCCCAAGTTTTCTTGGGAAGCTCTTTCTACAGGGGTTGAATTCCAGGTCCTTGTATATTTTGCTGACATGATAAGAGTCTTTAGCAAATAAACTCAGAAAATGGAAAGGAGAGGAATGAAATTAATTTGTGTTATGGAATGAGAATAACCTTCTCCTAGGACATGAGAACAGCATCCTACCCCTCAGACTCCAAGTCTTATGAGTCCTTATTCTTATATTTGGAAAGATCCAAATATAATAGTAGGGAGGGTATCTAATAAAGCTTCACTGATGCATACTCAGCTCAGGAATATTGAGGACTAAGGATGCATTATGTGCAGTGCCTCTTTTCTTTTGTTTTTAATCTCTCACCTGCTAGGTCTATTTGATATCCATAGTTCTTATAGTAGAAAAGGCAATGGATAACTATTTCTATTCCTATTAATTTTTCTTTGCTACTCTGCTTGTAGAAGTCTGCCACAGCATTGATCCATTGCTTTCTGTGCTGTGTTCTGTTTCTCTCATGGAAGACATTGCCTAGCTTCAAGAATCCCTCTTGTCTATATCTTTATATCTTCTGGTTTTACTATATGCTTTTTGAGATGATGGCACTGGCATGAGTTTGCTGTCTACTGTGGATTCATGCCATACTCTTTTCCAAATAATTCACAGAATTTTAGCAGCTTAATAATTCATTAGTAAGGACACCTTTCAAAATCTCTCTCCTGAGTGACAAACTATTTCTGAATCTAACGTGTAGATAGGATTTTTTCTCCCACAGGCATTACTTTACATTTTTGCATTCCGTTTCATTTATTGTTCTGTTACTGCCAAAACATCAAAGAAGTCAGCAAATCTTCACAGTCACCTTTCATTTTGGTTACCTTGAACAATACAGTAGAATTAGCAAATTTGTCACTTCACTGTTAACTTCCTTTCCAGCTCAGTGATTACATTCTCTACCACTCTTTTTACCTGTTTAGGTAGTGTTTCCAATAATCTTGAATTCTTATTTCTGACAACTGTAAGGAATTCCTTTCAGCTGTCATTGAGGTGGTTATAAACAGAACATTACATGTAACAGTTAAAAGTTTCATTATTCCAAGACCTGAGCTCCTTTATAACTCTGCTCTGAACTACATCTGGGTATAGTGATTTGTTACTATTAACTTTGTTGATAATTCCACTTCCACCAACAATTCAGTTTGTGACACAACCTCAGATTCATCTGCTAGGAAGGACGAATCTGATGGAGAAATATGCCCCAAGTGTCCAAAGAAAGCACAACTACAAACATTTTTTTACTGTTTCTGTTCTGTCCTTGTGTTCTCTGAATACTCCATTTTATGCTTGGCTATCAATTGCCCTGCTAAACTTCAGTCTGGTTTTTTATTCTCCATATATTTGAAAAATAATCTACATGACATATTATGTCTTCTGCAAGTTGTTCCTCAAACTCTTTTCCAACCTGCCTTCATATGCATTTATGTTTAACCTGCCAGGTTTTATATTATTTTCCATTTTCCTCTTCTCAGTGTTGCCTCAGATATTTGAAAGCCTGTCTTCTTACTTCAAATACCTTCCATTAACCTGATATTAAATCATGTCAATTGATAGCTTTGGGCTCAGGGTGGAATGTGATATACCTGAAGTTTGTGTGGCAGAAGTCCTGCCATCCTTCTGAGACTTTGAAATATTGCTTATAAATAGTTTTCATGTTAACTGCAAATATTTACTCTTTAGTTGCCCCTTTTAGGTAATTTTTTTTCAGAGTTCTCATTTTTGTATAGCTCTTGCTTTTTTTTGTTTAATATTTTTTTCCTTTTTAAAATCAACTACTGAAATAAATAGATTTTGGAGACTTGCTGCTCCCCAGGACTATCATTGCCTTTGTGACCTTGCTTCTGCCTTCTCAGTTGTCTGTTACCTGGCTGTAAGAGATTGTCTTTATGTGCCCCTTTCAAAGATGATGAGAAATTTTGCCCATGTCCTGTTTTCAGCTAGGAGATCATTCACCCAGTAATGCATTGCCTCATTCAAATGGGATCCTCTGCATTGCAGCTGCCCTTTCTTCCAGTGAGATATTCCTTCCTGGAACCATTTAACTGGATCAACACTCAACTTGCCCTTTTATTTCTAGGCAGAAGGATAATTATGTGGTGTCATCTCAGACTGTGGAATGAAACGGTCACTGGTGCAGTGGTGCCATCGCACAGCATTTGCCAAATAGGTCACAGAACTGTTAGTATGTGCTGTCATGTCAGCACCACTGCCTCTGCCCTCAGACTGAGCATCTTCTTCATGCACCCTCTTCATTTGACCTCAGAATCAAATCCCCAAACTCACATTTTTGATGGGTTGGTACAGAGCAGGGCACACTGACCTCACTGAATACTTTATTAGTGAAGAAGTAAATTATTAAAATGCATACAGATAGAAGGAGAGAAAATGGAAACTATGCTATAAATAGAGCAAACTTGCTGCTTGAGAGTTGAGCAGCCATTCATACTCATCTTCTACATTATTTAACCCACTACTTTAATTCACTAGTTTCTTCCAAAATGAAAAATTGACACTTGTTTCTATGGCAATCCTCTGAATTTACACTGAGCTGAAGATCTAAATAGCCCCTGATATTTTACAGGGTTTTTTATCTGTTTAATCAAAACCTATAAACACAAGTTTACCCTTATTTTTTAGAAGATATCCTTGAGGTTAGCTCTGGGTCTATACACTGATGACAGCTATAACACGGTAGAAAAATGAATAAAGGAGGCTTAAATTGGTTTCATCAGGATGTTGCAGCCACAGTAACCTTGACATAAACCAGCTGCAAGCTTCTCAGGCTAAAACAGTCCTGAGATGGATCAGTTTCAATAATACTTCTGGCTTGTGCACCATTTTAACTGTATCTAAAAGTCCTTCAGGTTTATTGAGTTCAAGAGATATTGTTATTATTCAATTTTATTTGCATGAGTCACATGAAATTTAAGCAATAAGCTCCCCACATGCCATGTACTTTAAAGGGTCCTGAGTGACCTGTAAAGAAGTTTGTTGTAAATCCTTCTATCATAGAGCTTTGCAGAACCAAGTGAACCACAAAAGCTCAGAAAAAAATCTTGTGTCTGTGTACAAAAGACCAGAGAAAGAGAAATCTCATTCTTCCCTGTTTTCTTCAGCTATGATTGAGGGGTGGGCCTGGAAGTGCCAGACTCACCAGCAGCTGCTTCATTACTGTACCATACAAATGGTGTGAGGTAACCCCATCTGCCCACAGTTCAGTGAAGTTCACTATTAATGAGTCAGTAAATGTCAGGATTTTCAAATTCACCCACCCAAAGTCCCAAGTCTAGGCGCTCGCTCGTTGTATAATTTTTGTCTCAAGAGATAAAAACGATGCATGTTTTAGCAAGTTTCCTTGGCACATAGTAGACTTCTACAGCTGTCACTCTGTTTAATGTTGCTCAAAAGTGGACTGAAAATTTTGGGACTGCATCTGCATTATGACTAGTTTGCACTGGGTCTCACTGTGAAGACAAATCTAAGCAACAGCCAGGTGGAGTTTAATAGTACAAAATTCCTGTTTAATACTTCCAGAATGCTTTGTCTCTCCCCTCAATCAGCTTCTTATTTCCTTAGCAAGGAGGTAAATCAGAAACAACCTTGAGAAGGAAGTCCCATTACATTTTGCTTCATCTTGAACTAAGCACTTCTGAGACAAATTTGGATCATGATCTCTGAATCTGATTTTATCAGTCACTTGAAATGTAAAGAATTAAAATATTATAGATGAATCTTACTGATTCAACAATATTCCCCACAGACCTTTTCAAAACAGGGAGCACTTCAATATAATTCTGAAACAGCTTGGTGCAAACCAACATAATCTGAGAACCTCTGCATGCCTACTCTTGATGGTGATCTTAGCACTAAGGACTGCAGCATTAAAGTCATAATATCTGTCTGGTACCACAGTTCAAAATGGTCACATAAAAAAAATAAAATGAGAGGACACTCTAGCATTACTTTATGAAATAAAGGATCTGAGGGTAAATCAATGCATATGGTCTGTGTCACATGGCTAAGAGTTGCGGTGGTGGGATAGAAGAGAAACACAGCTGATAAAAGCATCTGTAATGTGGCAAACCAAGTAAGACCTCAGAGGTAAACCTGCACAATGGAATTCTAAATATTTGAAGAGAGATGCTTCTGGTGAAGATCCCTCTTAGCTCTGTTGCAAGTGTCTCTAACTACAGGGTATTTGAGCATATGTCAGGTTAATCACAGCATGTGAGCTAAATGTCAGCAAATTCCTATTAGGTTTGTAATTTCCTACCTTACAGCCCCTATTTGCCTTCAACCAAGAGATATGCATCCACAGAAGTTGCTTCTATATTTGCAGAATGGAGGAAGGCAGTGTGTAAACACCCCATTTCCTTGTTGTTTGGCTTAAAGTAGTCACTTTAACCATCCTTTCCAAAAATGTCATCAACACTTGGAATTGTTTGCATTTGAATGGATGATCTCATTACAAACATACGCCTTTGGTGTTCCTCTTTCTCAGCATCCTGTGATTTTCCCTTCAAGAAAAGGAAATTTGAAATGCAAACTGCATTTTAAAGTGGTGAGACCCTTCACAAAATAGAACATCACAGCTGGAGAAAGGAACTTCAACAAAACTGGGTTTTCTGTCCAGCGTGACTGGATGATGATCTCATTGCTGTCAATGAACCAGAACAAAGACCTGACTGGAGCTGTTCAGGAATTTGAGAAGAAAATGTAATGACAGTGGAAAATCCTGACCTGTCAAAACCAACATATTCTTTGGAAATAGTTTGGTTTCAACAAACTTCTTCCAAATCACTGTTGTATTTCCTTTCAAAACTTGCCTAGTTTTCTGAAAATTCATGGAGACAGAGCGGTTTAGGAGTTTGTATTTCAAAGGTCTAGAACTCTTGCCAGCTCTAGCAAAGCTTAAAATGAGTTGAGTTGGAAAGAGTTGAAGACGCAAAGTTTGCAGTTTGTGAACAGAAGAGTGGTTTGCAGGAGAGAGCACTTGACAATATTCTGAAGAAACCCCTCTAATTGATTGCTGTCTTCAGAGCCCTGCATCTGGGCTACAGAAGCTGATGACAGCTTCTGCAGAGAGCAAGGTCCATTGCTCAGCCCTCCTGACAGAAGAAGACCAGGCAGAAATGGTCCAGTGTCACAGGCTCCATCCTGGTAGCAAAAGTACTGCTCCTATCATTTCCACTTCTGCAAAACCTGTATGGGAAATGGGAAGGACCAAACAGCACCTGGCTCTGCTCTGGTGTCAGGAAAGAAGATGCCATTGCCATTACAAACTTGGGAGGGACTGCGTCAGAGAGCAATTCTTCATGAATCTTGATCCACAATTACAGACCTGATTTGGGATTTGAGAGATCAAATTACATTTTTGACAGGGGTTGGGCTAATCTCAGGCTGGTGGTGGCCCCCACATAGATTTATTCTGTGCTTATGGAACATGCAAGGCACAGGTGTGTCTGCTCTTCAGCCTAGCTGATGGTTAGAGGTCCCCAAATTTCAAGTCCCCTGCCCATAGAGCTGGCAGATTCCATTCTTGCTGACCTCTCAGGCTGTTACACAGAGCCCAGGAGCTCTGGGAGCCTCAACTCCTACTGGCTGTCACAAGACCTCCCCCCTCCTCAGCAGAGGACTGGGTGCTACATGTAGACAGCAGAGTTTTTTGGCTCCCTGAGCTAGGTCTGGGAATTGGGAAGCCAGGATACAGGGGGGGCTTTTGAGTGCCCTGGGCTCTCTGGCACAGAGCAGAGTGCTGTGCCAGGCTGCAGGGCAGCAGCAGCAAACCTGCTTGAGAGCCCCCAGGAGATAAGTCAGCTCATTGCTTTTTAAAAGACAAAAACAAAAGCAAAGCAAGAAGACAGAAGAAATCTGGTGAGGGAGTGACAGTGCCTGTAGTTTCCGTTCCAGATCTGAGGGGAGTTTAGGAGTACAAAAGCCTGAGTTTTAGGCAATTCTAGTCACAGCCACAAGGCCCCAGTCCTTGCAACTGCTTAGGCGTCAGCAGACTCACAGAGGCAGAGGTGACTGCATAGCTGCTTCAGCTCCTCATCAGAGAATGTTTCTAATGCATATTCAGAATTTAGAAGATAAAACATGTATAACTCACACTAAGTCAGTACTTCTTTCTCCTGTTTCCATCAGGACACTGATAATTCTGCCTCCCTTGCTGAGATTGACCAATCAGAGTAGTGTCATTGATACCTACAGCTGCCTGTCTCTTGCATGAATACTTCAGAGACCTAAATATATCACATGGGTACTTCAGATAGCTAAATAAATACCACATTAATTCGACCCTAAAGAAAAAAGAAAGCACTTCACCAGCACTTTCTGTCTTTGCTCGGTGATAACCATAGCAGCAAGACCAAAGAATTGTTGAATCTTAGATGCAGGTATCTGCCAGTCTCAATACTTTCTACTTATGCTGGTGTCTAGTCCTGAGATGCCAAGAGAGTATCACCGCATATTTCTTCTGAGCTTTGCATATGTGCCGGTCATGACAATTACTCATGGCAGAATCTTATGGAAAAAGACTTTGAGAGGCCACTTATATGCCTGGACTTGAAAGTGAGTGCTTCAAAGTATCCTGACAAGTTGGATCCAGGTTCCTTCCTTTGACAGCAGCACCTCTTTGTGCCTCTACTCTTCCCACTGTCAGTCCTGCAATGACCTGCCAGGCCTTGCTGGCAGGAGCTCAGCACAGCTCAGCTCCAGGCTGGGATGCTGCTGCTGGTGAGGTTCTCTTTGCTGTCCCTGCAAGCAGTGTATGGTAACCTTCACTGACAATGACGCTCTGTCTTGTGAAACATAAATAGCTGGAGAAGCATTCAGAGGAGTAATGTGTACAATGATAATGTGTACAATGTCCAAAGCCTGGGAGTCATCCTGGGCTTTGCTTTCTCTGTCAGATTGAAAGCTGTTGGTGAAACAGAGGGCTGGAAAACCAGAGTTTTGAGATATTGTGTGCCATAATCAATCCTTTTTAGAAAAATATTCACTGAAGAAAGAACTTCCTTCTGGAGAACAAGTTGTTTACAGGATGAATTCCATGCTGAGGTTAATATTTATAGCCACTATGAATCTTTTAAAGGAGAACAGCTTCTAAATGCAGTAAGGTGTGAGGCTTTAATAACACAATAGTTACAGAGCTTGGGCAAAAGGTATGGTAGGTTTGTTTGTAGCCAATGTGTTGCAGAGAAAGAAATAAAAAATGAGCTCTGCCCAGGCTGATGCCAGCAGTTGCAGATTGTAAAAAGAGCAGAGAGAGTATTTTTTTCCTATGGTAATCTCCTAGTTGATTTCCACTTTTCTTATCATTACCTATTCATTACTTTGGGGTAAAGAGTTTCATATATACAGGAGAATAAGCAACTTGACATAAAAAGCCACAATAATGGTAGGCATTACATGCAACTGATTTATTTTCTTAATAGAGAATCAAGCCCATTTTAGCTGTAATTGTAGAGACACAGTGACACCCAGTGGTTGATAATAAATATAATGGACTGACCTATAATTTATTTGGGGCACTGGATCTGATCATTATCTAAACTAGCTCATATACATTCAGAAAAGTTCCAGTGTATGCTGTTTATTAAGAAAAAAGGTGATTCAGTACCTGGTTTTGTTTTGTGTATTATATTGAATCTCCAAAAAGAAAACAAAACAGAAACATACAAAGCTGATCATACAAGTAGTGTTTTCTTATAAAATAAAATTGGGTTAGCTCAAGCACAGTTCAAAGAATTAGATGTTTCATTTGTCACAAAACATTTTCTAATCAAGTCTGTAGAGGAAATATTCAGTGTTGCCTTTAAGGCAGGAGACAGGATGGTTTACATTCAATTTATCCTTCCATCTTTATTTTAGCATTTTGGGTAACAAATGTGCTCTTACAGTGGACAATATGTGAAGACCACTTTATATTTTAAAGAAAAAAAATCTGATTTTCCTCTGTGTCCAAAGTGCAGATTCGAATTTTATTGTGATTTTCTTTTTTTTTTTTTTTCCAGGAGCCAAATGAGACTTAAAAATGGAAACAGTGCAAGGTTTAATGAAAAAACAAATTGCTCTTGTATAAACTTGACATAAATAAGAAGCTTCCTGCTTGAAATTAAGCTAATAATGAGAGTGATTGCTGATTTCTAATCTAGCAGCAATAGTCACTTATTTTTCACATTATGTGGGCAGATGCTCAGTAATTCAATTCCCTTCACTTGAAATATTTATTGAATCTTTGCTGAAGATTCACAGAGGTTATTCTGATGTTCTTGTGGTCAGCAGAAGGAGTTTAACAGTTTAAGGGTGGTTCTGTGCCAGGCACAGATGAGCATTAGTACACTGTGAAAGATGAGGCTGTGCATGTTCGAGAGTCAGGGGAGGCAAAGGAGCAGCAAAGCCCAGGCTCCACAGAGGATCTCAGAGAAACTCCCACTGACATCAATGGAGCAGAAATTTGTGTAACTGGCCATGAGTGCTGGCCTAGGGGATTCCTCTGTTGACAATGTGCCTCAGGTCTGGGGCAGATATACACTCCTGAATTGGCTATTTCCACCCTGACTGTTGGGAGATATTGCTATACTCATCTTCCAGGCTGTGGCTTTCATGAAATACTGGTTTTGTCCTACAGTCTGAGGAAGAAATCTCCTATCCACTCTTACTTCTTTTCATGTTGTGCTGGAAAAGGTTTGCTTCCACCAGGCACACTCCCATCTTCTAACACATAATTCAGAATAGGGGTTGTTTAGGCCTTTTTTAGGATTATGTGTGAGCTGACATACCCTCCTACCTTCTAGAAGCATGAGCTTCTAGAATTTCCCAGTGAGGCACTATTGCTACTGGCTGCTGGGAGCCAGGTGTGCTCCACATTCCTACATTCAAACTGTCAATTGGGACTGGTCTGGGGCAATTTTGAATAGAGAACCTAAGGGAATGTGAGTAAAGCTTCTGAGACCTCTGTGTGCCTTGATGAAGGACAGGAATAGCTATGTAGCTAAGTTTCTGCGTCTCCAGATCAGTTTCTCTCTGGATACTGGAATATTCACAAGCTTGAAGAGGAGCAACAATTTGCTGTTTTTCCTATTATATTGTTATAATTTGGAGGAAAAAAAGAATTTTAATACTAACAAACCTATTACTGTTGTTATGTTTTTGCACTGTGGCAGGTGGTACCAGCTGATCCAGATCTCAAGCTAATTTTTGAGGTCCCAGTCTTGAAAGAATTTGAGTGATTGCAGCTGCCACAAAAGTAATCTGGCCATTCCAATATCACCATTAAAACCTAGTTAAATACATTTTATTAAAAATCTCTTTGTTTCAAAGAGAAGGATGTCAGGGAAGATTCACAGGAAAAAAGGAGAGGGAGGAGAAAGGAGTAAAGTTAAAGAAGAAAAGGAAAACAAGTGCAGGGGAATAAATTTCAATGCCAGATGTGAAAGTAAGAAATAGTCCCAACTTTTTTTCCTTCCTATTGAATCCCAACATGTTTTCACACAAGAGAACTAACACAGTAAGGACACTAATACACTTCTTGCGTGCTAGCTGGTTATTAGAGCCTCACAACAAGGAAGGTGATCAGAGAATACTTGTCACATGCCCAAACTACCCTAATTCAAGGAACCTGCCACCTCAGTGCATCATATGAGGCAGGTCAAGCCTGGGGTGAAGCAAGCTTTCCGTGTAAGAATTTTAATTAGCAATGACCACAATAAAATACATAAGCTGCTGAAAGTTAACAAGTGCTACTGTTTGAGATTTTTGTTCAAATCCATGCTGTGCACTTCCCTTTCCTCACTGCTAATGGATTAGCAGTACACTGGATAGTAATCAACAAATATTACAGTCATCCTTCTAATCTCATTAACAAACTTGTAAGAAGCATTAAGGACACATTTATACCGCTTGTGGGAAACAGTCCAAATACAACGAACCAAAAGCTGCTTATCTACAAGCAAAACCAGCATTATATGACTGAAGGGGCCAAGTTAATCAGAGCTATCAAGAGGCTAATTCAGGTCCAGAGGGCTGAGAAGGCAAGTGAAATGCTCGTTCATAAATCATTGAAAGCATACTGTATTGTACCACACTATACTGCATTGTAGCAACAAACAACGTTCTTCTGTAGGGTGCAGTTTCCTGCTTTCTGTATGTCTGTGTTTTGACATTTTAAGTATCTCATCAGCATCTTTTTATCTTTAAGTTGTGAATATGTTATAACTCAGCTTGTTAATCATCAGATCTTTAGGAAGGAAGGGGATGGGCTGTAAAAACAAACCTAAAATTGTTCGTGTTTGCAGGGAGCACTACTGTGCTCACTACAAGCATATACAAAATAGAAAAGAATGTGGTTCCAAGATACTGTGGAAGAAAACTGGGGAAATCAACTGAGAAATCTGAAAAATCAGCTGTATATGTCCCCAACTCCTCTGCTTTATAGGATGGGGCAGAGGACACTGATGGTTAATTTTTTACTTCAAAATACTTTAGAGAAGTATTGAAGTGTGCCGGTTTATATAATATAAGCTTATTCACTGATTCTACCATGGAAAAACTGGGGTCTGGTCTTATTATGCCTTTCTTCTGATGGGATTGAGACTATCCACAGGCAACCATTCACTAATCTTTAGAACTGTCTTCCAAAGGCTCACTTACCAATTTTTAAAAATGTTTAAAACACTGTTCTTCAGCTGCTTGCTTCCTCCCGCCACCCAAGCAACCCTAAGACTTTCCCAGTACTTGCTGTAAGCAAAGGATTCCTTCCAAAGACTACAGTTAATGGCACTTGTTTCTGATGTCACAAGAAGTGGAACATACTCCAGTTCTATATAAAGCACAATATTCCACATTTCCAGTGCCTGATATTCTACTGCTATGCACTATAGTATTTACGCGTATCAGCACAAAGCGAGGGCAAAAGGCTCCATTGCAATGTGCTCCCTCTGGAAAAATGACACTCTAGGATAAAAGACAACAAAACATGTTAGGAAGAAGAAAATAGTCCTTTAATTACAATCATTAAGTCATGTGTGTTTTTGTCAATTTTTCCGTAGAACACAGAAGGTCTTCAGACTGGGACAGTATGGCTGAATAGCACAGGAAGCTAAAAGCAAGTGAAGCCAACAGTTCTATTTGATAACACTGCCAAATCAAAATTGTATAAATTTGTCTTCAGCTATCTGAACAGCATCATTTGCTCAGTTTTGCAACTTAATGGGCAAGTTTTTCAGTTCTCTTCCTTCCTTTTCTCTACCAAAAAATTTTACATACCTATTTTTAGCTCTAGGAAGTAGATTGCCTCACGGCTCGCACAGTCCTTTCACTTTTGGCATAGCATGAGACATAAGCTGTCATCTGGCTCTTATTTTCTTTCTCAGCCTCACCAAAATTTGACTGCTCCATAGCTCACATTTCCAGCTTGGTCCTATTATGTCTGAAATGCCAACTGGCAACAAAACTGCACAGGCACCTGGAGCAAAAAGTAAATATTTCTTGTTCATTCTAATTTCTCATCATCATGTCAGAGCTCCTGGTTTGCTCCCTAAGATTCTCCCTAGGGTCTCAAAAAAAAAAAAAAAAAGAATCATCCATCTCCCTTCAAGCTCCAGGACTGAATTTTTACCATCTGCTCAGGACTTTGCTCTTACAAGGCTCCCTGCCTGGATTGCACACTTTCTTCTTCTGGTTCACCAACAGCCATTAACACTATTCTGTCAGCAGCTTTCTAGAGATGAGTTTTTGCAACTGCCTTTAAATGGAAAATGAAGCCCTCTCATTTGATTGATTCAAACATCTGTCCACATCCTTGTACATTAATTATGAGGCCTAATAGAGCTTTTTGGTTTTGTATCATTTGTCTTAGCTGTCATACATCTCAAGACAAAAACACTCAGTATGCTGCAACTCAATATCCACCAGTAAATGTGTGGGCTTTTCTACTTGTATTTTCTTACAGATTAAAGCTGTAGAGCACAAGGGATTTGACTCAATCTGCAGGATCAGGTGGCAGTCATAAAGAGTAAACAAAAGAAGGCACATAATAAAAGTAGTCTTTCTAACTTTTCATTGTTTCTGCTGTAAACAACATTAACTGCAGTCTTTGGTGAGAAGTATAGTCTTCTGAGGAAGTAGGAGGGAAAGAAACCAAATTCAGCTGTGAGAAGAGAGATGAAGGGATAACCAAGAGCTTGGTTACTCTTCATATTTTGACCAATCTGAAAGAGAGCTTTGAAGCACAAAGTTGCTCTGCTAAGCAGCGAAGAAATTGAAAAGATTGGAATTCTTAAATGTTGATGAGAATATCTCCTTTATCATATTATGCTGAGATCTCTGTCCTATGTCAAAATTAAAAATAAGTATTTACTACAAAAACCCATGTGTTTGTTTTCACAGATGCACCCTAGCAATTTTAAATCAATTTTTCTATTTTATTCAGCTTTATTCAATTTTTGGTCATATATCTGATATAGGATTTTTCTGCTTGGGGAAAAAATAATACTATGTCAGATTTTCTCAATACAGATAACTTACACATTCTCACTGAATTCAGCCCTTTGCTGGATTGGAATCATGCCTTTGAAGGAACTGAACTACAGGAAAATTGCTGTATTTGTTTTCATTGTCAGGGCAAAAGTAGCTGAATGAAACAGCTCCGAAGCACTGCCCAGCGCAAAACAGAGCCCACGAGCACAAGCGCACATAAAGAGATAACAGAGAGTTAATGGGTTCATGATGTAGCAGCACCCATGGTTTAACAGTGCCTGGAGAAGTAAAACAGCAGCTCTCATAGGTGCTCCTGCTCTGTCATTCCTGGCACACTGGAAGCCAAGAGAGCTGTCTTTGGTTGGCCACCACTTTTTACAGAGGTGGCCAAGTGACTCATCTGTTTTCTTCCTCTGTGTTTGGAGCTGCCTTGCATGCATGGTGCTCTCCTGGGACATCTGTGGGCTCTGGGGGTCTGGAGACTTCATTCTGACTTGTCTACACCAGGACCTAAAAAGGTTTCAGTCTTCCTGTAAAGTGAAAGTACAACATGAACTTGAGAGCACACCTGCAACTTTGTTATTATATCCAGATGTCAACTCCTATCACATGTTAAATATGAGATGGCTTAGTGTGAAAGAAAGCAATAAATGGTGACTTCTTTCTGCAAACCAAAGTGGTGGTATATTAAAGATGGTAAAGTCACTTAAAATAAGCTCAGTAAGAATTCATTTGTGGTAAATAACTACAGAATAGGTTCTGTTTATGTCTACTCCAGCCTTCTTTGTAGAACTAATATCCTCTAATCACTCTTGTTATTTTAGAGGTCTAAGTTTTAACTGGCATATTCTGTCTTTGCAATAAATTTTCACGTAGTGAATTATAGAGATGTAATTATACTAGCTACATCTAATTGTCCCTGCTGGTAGGAAAAGTTTCCTTTTTCTAGGTTAGACAACTATACTATCCCGCTTGAAAAAAACCCACTGGTAAAACGCCTACCTATTATCCATCAGGTTGCAGGTTTTATTACCTTTTTCTTAAGAGCTTTCCCTAATCTAGATAGTTAATGTCAGAGCTAACAAAAATGAGCTCATAAAAAAACCACACAGATAAAGTGAACACTCTTTGAAATCAAATAAAGACTGAGGGGTGTTACAGGTTGCTGGATCTCAGGGTAATGCAAGGTCAGCTCTCCCTTAATTTTTTTTGACTTGTTTCTTCCAGAAGAGGATATGATACTATTCTCACTCCAGTCTCACTTGCCAGCAAGGAGATCCAGATAATCCTCAAGCTGCTGAGTCAATATGTGGTTACAGAGAAAAAGTATTTCTTGAATATGAGAGATTGTATGTCCAGTGGGAAAGCTCTTTTTCAGGCTTCTCTCTCAAGCAAAACAAAACTAAACTATTTCTCATAAGTCACATTTTATTAACCTCTAGCTGTTCTTGGTGCTCTCTCTCAACTTCTATGTACCTTTCTTAATAATCCTACTGAGGCTGAACACAGACTTGTTTTTCAGGACTCATCAGCACATGTTTTCTGCAATAGCATGGTTTTTCTGGTGTTTCACAGAATAGCCTCAATTTTTATCTGTAACACAGGTAAACCTCCATTTATATTAATGAAAATGATGACTCATTCCCAGCTACAGCTTTTTACATCTGTCTGTAATGGATTCCCTATTGCTGTTTTTGAATCACTTCTTAAGTACATCCAATTTGATTTGTGATTTTGTATTCTAACAGGGTTTGTAAGCCTTTGAAACTCAGTATCATCAGAAATTTTGTAAGTGTATCCTCCATTCTGTTGTTTAAGCCATCTTTTAACATATTGGTTAGAACAACAAAGGACTTAGAACCATAGAATTATGGTTTTTCTTTCTGTTACAAAATTATGTATTGATTGTCAAAACACACATATTCCATTTGTAAACTTACTATTATTATTTTTACCTAGAATTTCCACAGCATCTCTGGAGATACAGCAGTTGCTTAGTGGGATTTCTTAAAGGTTGCTTAGTTCATCAGGGATTTATCTCACACTGTAGGTTATGGTATCCTCAGTAGCTACAATAAGCACAGCCTTCTCATATTTCTGATACCTTCAACCATGAAAGGGATGGGGAAAAAATAACAGGTCATGTTCTTAGCTGAACTGGTTTGGTATGTTTCTAATGCCTAGGTCACAGCAAACTGCTAGACAGAATTAGATGTTTATTCTCTCACACACTACAGCTGTCTGTATTTTGATGCCATCAATTATATGGCAAGTTTTGTTTGCATTAAAAGATAAACACAGCCTACTGATCAGGTACTGTATCATGTAATCAATATGAACTACCCCTCAGCCCAGAGAAAGTAAGTCATAGAAGATCAAATGGGATCTTCCTGTGGAACAAATCCAGGAGAAGCATTTTTTTACCAAGTCATCAAAGGCAGACATATGAATTGGTATATCCATTTCAGTTACTGGATTGTGTGGCCCTAGCAAACACTCAAACTTCTCAACCTTGGTATCCAGTGACTGACCTCACAGAGAGGCAGCAGCAGGTCAGAGAGGGGAACTGTGCCACCTTTGCAACCTGAATGGCAGTTCATGCAGATTAGGCAGGTCTGGGGTCATTCTGTCAGATCAGCTTGACTGTGGTATGCATCACTAACTTGAAAGGAGCTCTCTGACACTTTGTGGCATTTAGGATACAGAACATATCACAACTTCAGTGCAAATGTATAAGAAATCACTTTTCTAAATAAGTTGTAGGATTTTCAAATTGTATTAGCATACAAACTTCAGAGGTTATTAAAACATTCACATTCTCAGCACAATATACTTTATTGTGGTGTAAAATAAGAGTAAGCAGCAAAGTGTTGTAGTGCTTGCCAAAAACTGTCTCCATATTACCTGAGTGTACTTTCTCTGCAAATTTCCTCTGTGTACAATTACTTCATATCTTGTTTGCTTACAGCATAAGCTGTGCAATGCCCTTCTGTTGCCAGAAAAATTAGAGAAGGGTTTCTTGATGTAAAGCAAGTTCCCGTTCATAAGTATTTAAAATTTTATGATATAGCTATCAAAAACTTGTTTTTCTATCCAAAATTAATGGTCCAGTTAGCAAATATTTCTGCTACCAGCAGAAATTAGTGTATCTATGATGCATTTAATTCATTCATTTTTTAATGGTTTCATTAAAAGATGGTAACTTTAATTCATGAACGAGATGTTTATTGTGGGACTCAGGCCTCACTAATTTGAGCAGCACTGACTCAAGCAACTACATACAGTGAGGCAGGTCCAAAGAGAAGCTCTAACAACCCTAGATGAAAATTCAAAAGCCATTTCAAAGTGGATGATTTCTATTAGAACAATTAACCTAATCTGATATTACTCTGAGACATTAGGAATAAAACTCCACAGCAGTCTACCTACCTGCCTCATCATGGCAGTTGGCTCCAAATTTCCCAAAGAAATCAGAAGATGACTCTTAACATCAGTGGTTCTGACTTCCTTTTCACACAGTAATTATTACAATATGTTTTGGAATTCACATAATGCATGATTCTTGAATGCCTAAAATTTAAATCAAAGAGGAGCCTTTCCTAATGGCAGACAGGTTGTATTTGTGATGATGCAAAGAGGCATTTTTATGCAGCACAGCTTATTACAATCTGTTGAAATGCTTCCTTTCCCCTTTCCCTTTCTACCATACAGTAAATCAGAGCGAAAGCAAATCCCACTGGTGGTAGGAATGAAGCCAGCCCTTGCCAATAGTTAAAATACATAGAAGGGTGGCTGTGTGCAGAGAGTCCTAAGACACCCTGAACTTCAACAGACCAAACAGAACACTTTACCATTGCTCACATATATACATGTGGTGTGGGCCTTAATAACTAAAGGCAATTTACTCAGTTGGTTTCAAGTACTTCTCATACACACACACACACACACACACACACACACACACACACACACACACAGAGAGGAAAAATCCCTGAATGGAACTCCGGACAAGGGCTGATGTGGAAAAAGTGGTGCTAGAGTGCCCTCCGCTGGCACAGCTCAGGCAGGGGATAGAGGGTTGCTCCTCTAGTCTGAAGGGAAGGAGGCTGAAAGGAGGACACTGAATATTTGAGCAAACGCTGAGAAAAATCCAGGTGGATTTCTTGATCCTTCACTACTCATGTATGACAGAGCATCCAGAAGAGCGACTCTTAAAAACCTACTCACTGTTATTTTACATAGGCATGGGCAGAACATCTATCCTTTGTCTCTTTCAGTGTCTCTTTGATGTGAAATTACATCTGGATCTCAGTTAGAGAGAAATCCCTAGAAAAGGAAATAATTAAAGCAAGTTTTAATCTTAGTCTTATCATAATTATATTTTAAAGTAGGTAATGATTGATAATTAATGTCTTCATAAATAGTCTAGTCTATTGAAAGCAGAGAAATCAATTTACTTAAGTGCTTGTGTTCATACAGAGATCACAGTCAGAATCAGACAATGAGAAAACACAGAAAATATTTCCAAATAGTGAACAATATCTTGTCTTTTCTAGGTACCAGCAGTGTCCCAAAATTCTCTCCTGCTTCACATCAACCTATGTGTATTTCACTTATACTTAGAAAATGATACGACACATGCATAGCACAGGGTCCAGTGCATGAAACCATGAAACAAGGAGAGAGAGAACTAGTCACCCAGCCTGTCATGCAGCCTCATTTGTCACTGCTCCTTTTCAGCACACTAATAAAACATGCATTTGTGACTCATCTTATTGCATAATATTCTGTCATCAACTACCATTGTCCAAGTTTCCTCCTCAAAGCTGATTCAGAGTGATATTTCATCTCTTTCTCTTTTGTCTCCTCCCACCCTTTTACAGTGCCCTGAGGACTACTCCTCGTGTTTATCAAGTGGTACACTACTTTTGTGCCCCTAATCACCAAGTTTTGTTCTAGTTTTTGTGCTGTTAGTCTTGTTAGGAGGCAAGCACTAAACAGCTTAAAATCCTGTTTCAATAAATAAGAATTGCAATGGGGCAAGTGAAAGGTTTGTCTTATGTGCAAGCAATTCCTTGACATGGCAATTCCTATATGTAGTTAAATAAAAAGAAGAAATAAAACCAAGCAAGAAAACAAACAAACAAACAAACAAAGACAAACTAAGGAAGGAGTCTAAGCTCCAGAGAGGGAACTGGACAGGCTGGATCGGTGGGCCATGGCCAATGGGTTCTGCACTTGGGTCCCACCAATTCCTTGCAGTATTATATGCTTGGGGAAGAATGTTTGGAGAGATGCCTGGGGGAAAAGGACCTGGGGGTGCTGGTTGACAGTGATGTGCCCAGAGAGGCAAGAAGGCCAATGGAATCTTGGCCCATGTCAGCAACAGTGTGGCCAGCAGGACTGGGGTGGAGATTGTCCCCTGTACTGGGCACTGGTGAGGCCACACCTCAAGTTCTGTGTCCAGCTCTGTGTCCTTTACTGCAAGAAGGACATTGAGGTGCTGGAGTGTGTCCAGAGAAGGGCAACAGAGCAGGTGAAGGGTGTGAAGCACAAATCCTGTGAGGAGGGGCTGAGGAAGCTGGGGGTGTTTAGCCTGGATTAGAGCAGGCTCAGGAGTGACCTTGTTGCTCTCAACAACTGCCTGAAAGGAGGTGTAGCCAGGTGGGGTCTGCCTCTTCTACCAGGCAACCAGGGACAGGATAAGAGGAAACGGCCTCAAGCTCCAGAGAAGGTTTAGATTGGCTAAAGGAAGAATTTTTTACTGTAAGAGTGGTCAGGCATTGAGACAGGCTGTCTAGGGAAGGGTGGAGTCACCATTCCTGAGAGCATTCAAAAAAGAGTAGTTGTGGCACATGGGGACATGGTTGAGTGGTGGACTTAGTGGTATTAAGGTAATGGTTAGACTTGCTCTGAAGTGTCTTTTCCAACTTAAATGGTTCCATAATTCTATTATTTCATTATTAGAAATTTGTCCAATAATAGACCTGTCTGGCATCCTCTGGAGGGTGGATTCCAGAAGCATCCAAGACATTCAAACAATAGGCAACAGCACACTCATAGCACTGTAGTTAAATATAATAATAGACTCATGGAATGTCTCAAATTGGAAGGGATCCATAAGGATGAACAGGTCCAATTCCCATCTCCTTGCAATAAACTATATGACTAAAAGTATCATCCAAAAGCTCCTTGAATTCTGACAGGCTGGCTGTAACTGAAAAAAGAGAAAGAGACATGAGAAACTGAAAGAAGCCTACTGCAAAGCTCTTATAACAAAGAAGTTCCACTTAACAGCTAAGAAAATGAGGTGCTCTTAACAGATGTCTTGACTGCTCACCTTTTAAAAGGGAAAATCTGACTATACAAGTATCTGTAGGGGCATTTTGTACTCTCAAGTCAATTTTTGATTTAAAAATAGGTTATGTGCAATTATAGGTGATTTTTTTTCCTGCTGCTGCAAGGAAACTGAAAATTGTTGTAAAATGTCCACAGAGAACCTGAACCCAAATTGTATTTGATATGCCTGCAAATTTGAGTGATCCTCGGATGTGGCAAAGTAGGAACTTCAGTCATGTTCTTTCCTTACAAAACAGATTGGGTTTTACTCGTTAAAATTTTTTTGAGATGGACCTCTCAGTGATTTCCTTTAATGGGATATATACGAAAAAGAAGGTTCCTTCTACAAATCAAACCACTGTTCTAATGCTATTTTTGGACCTGCAACTTCTCCAATTTATAATACATTTATATTTATATCTCATGGCACTTAATGAGATCTATGTATGAAATGGAATCAAATGTATGTAGCACGAATGCCACATTTAAGCCTGTTTCCTTGAGATATCAGGAAAAAATGTGTCCTCTCAGAATAAATGTTGGTATTCAGTAGAGAGCAAAGGGATGAATTCACCCTATGTGGAGCTATCTGGGAGCTTTTCTGTTAAGTCATTGAACAAAGGAAAAGTGAGATCCCACTTTCTGATTCTTCAAAGCAGAGACCACAAACAGAGCCAGTGTTTGTCTTCTTATTATAACAGGGATTGGCAACATCTCAACTGTATTATTTTACAATTTCTTTAGTGCTACATAGGTATCTCTGGAAGGGAGGAAAGGAAAAGGAAAAGGAGAGGGAGAGGGAAGGAAAAGGAAAAGGAAAAGGAAAAGGAAAAGGAAAAGGAAAAGGAAAAGGAAAAGGAAAAGGAAAAGGAAAAGGAAAAGGAAAAGGAAAAGGAAAAGGAAAAGGAAAAGGAAAAGGAAAAGGAAAAGGAAAAGGAGCGAGGGAGGTCGGTTCAACCCCCCAGGAGGAGCTTGGCGGCGGAGTGGAAGTGACCTCACTGCCGGGAAGCGCCGGGATCCACTCAGCGCTGGAGCACCGGCGGCCAGTGCGGACGCGCCTTGCGAGCAGCCAATGGCAGCGGCGGCGCCGCTTGTTGTCGCCCCGTGAGGCGGCTGCGCCCTGGGCTCGGTGCCGCCGCCGCAGGAGGGACCCGGGAGGCCCCAGGCCCCGGTAGCCGCTCGCCTCTCGCTGGCCCCGCAGCCCCCGCGGAGGGCGGGGAGATGCAGCCCCCGGGCGCTCAGCAGCCGCCGCTCTACGCGCCCAGCAGCGGGGACTTCACCTTCGTCTCCTCGGCGGACGCCGAAGGTGAGCGCGGGGCCGGGGGCAGGGCCGCGCTCGCTGTCCCGAGGCAGGGGCTGGGCTGGCCCCGGGGGGACGGGCCGTTCCCGGGCCGCGGAGACAGCAGGGGCCTTCCCTGTCCTCCGTGCCGCCGGCCCCGCTGTTGGTGTCGTGGCTGGGGGCGGAGCGGGGTGGCCGAGGTGGCCGCTGCCCTGGGGCCGCTGCCGTGTCCGCGTCACGGGAACAGCAGCAGCGGCGTGGCAAAGGCGGCCGTGCCCTCCGCTTCCAGCTGCTCTGGAAGCCGGGGCCGAGAGTGTCCCGGCTCCGTGACATAACCGTGAGCACTGTCACTGCCCGCTCCTCTGGCTCCCGAGCTGCTGGAAGCCCGCTCTGTTGTCTTACCGAAGCTTGCGTCGTATGTTTACGTTTGCTGTAATGTGCCAAAGTGTCTGCGCCGTGTCTCACTGCGGCACAGTCATGGAGGAGAAAAGGAGGCCGTGTATGTAATTTAGGGGGTGAAGCGTGGCCTGTGCCAAACTGCTGCACAAACAGCAGTGCTGTGCCAGCGTGCCGTGAGGATGTGCCTTCAGACTTCAAAACTGAACATACAGGAGTCAACATCGTGCAAACTTTGTTGGAGAATGATTTTTTTGGTGTCTCCCCATTTAAATAACAAGGATTCTACTTTCGTGTGTGTATTTAGTTACTCTTAAAATTGTGACTAAGGAATCGTATAAATCCTTACTCATGTGTCCCACCCTGGAAAGGAATTGCTGAAGTGGAGAAGTTTCTGTAAAATACCTGTTCTTCAGTGAACTTCACAGTCCTTCTGCAAAGAAATACAAGCCAACAGTACTGTTGTAGCTGTGGGGTTTTTCTTGCTGAAGTTTATTTGCTGGTTAGTTTTCCTTTGTTTTGGATTTTCTTCTTCACCTTGGCCTGAAAAGGAATCCATGTACCTCTGAGCAGAAGCTCTCTGCTTCTTCTCTGGAAGTATTTGTTGGGCAATGCTGAACCCAGTCCAGTAAAGCCACCTCTCTGGTAGGTTGTGTTGAATCACACTTGGCTCTGTGGGTTTTTTTATGAACACAAGCAAGATGTGATCTCCTGTGTGTTGAAGTGTAGTCCTGTCCTCAAAGTGCTGGATAGACCTACCCTAGCAAAGAAAAAATAAGCAAAATTAAGCATCTTGATATTTTAAAATTAAAATGCTATGCATTGCACTCTAATTTTTGCATGTTTCCCAAATCCCAATCCATATGAAAAAAAAATTAGCTATACTGTTTCCTCATCTTATTTCTGTGGGAGCTGTATGGAAGAAAGCTGGAGAGATGTTCAGAATTAGGTCACCAGACACAGTAGAAAGAGTCCTCTGTTTGAGGTTTTGCCTCTTGTACTGCTTTTTCAAAATTAAGAGTCAAGACTGTTTTGAAAGCTGGTTTTCTGCAATGCTTTGTTGAAACGAGGCATCTGAGAGACTTTGGGTGTGCTTCTGTTGTGTTCAGCCTGAGACAGTAGCAGTGAAGGCACCCAGACTCTCACTAGGAACCATCAATGTCATCAGTTCTTGGCAGATTTTCCAGTTGCCTTGCAGTTAAACATGTCATTCAAAGCAGCCTGCAGAAGAGGAGGTGACCAATCCCTTTTCCCCTAGGTTTCTGCAGCTTTTGTCTTGCAAAACAGACTTAAGATCATGTTAATAGATTTCATAATTTAAAAGTGTGGTTGCAGGTATTCATGGACTGCTAAAAGGAGTCTTGGAAAATACAACTTGTGTAGGAGTTTCCATGCTTCAGGATGGATTGTTAGTGGTCCCTGAGAAAGGAGAAATACATGGCTGGTTGGACTGCTGTGCTGGCTTCTTTTGACAGCTGCATTTATGCAAAAAAGTGTTATCTTGTAGCAGAAGCAAATAATAACATTATATATATATATGTGTGTGTGTGTTATTTTATTTATATATGTATGTATGTATGTATGTATGTATGTATATAAAATGTTAATGTTATTAAGACAATATCTATCATATATTGTCTTAATAACATTAGGGTTCCGCAATCAAGAGAAAATTTCTGAGGCTTCAGCTTGATGCCCAGGCATTAAGATTCTTCTTTTTTCCCCCCTCTGTAAACAGCAGAGGAAGGCCTTGCTTGAGTGGTGAGAATGGTGTATGCATGCTGGGGCTGGGAATAGCAAAGATAAATTCCTGCTTTAAGTTACAGTGATCTTTACCAGGGTCCTGTGCAGATGGTGTTCCAAGAATCAAAGGAGTGGATCAGTAACTCTCATTGTGGAGAAGCTGGAATCTGGGTGGCCCAGCAAGCTGGTCTGGGAGGGAGAATTCTGGTGAATTAATTGTGGTACTGAATGATCAATGAACATCTGAGACGTGTTGGCTGAAGACATTGAGATTCTGTTACTGTACAAATTTTGTTTCTATAACACTGTAATATTTCCAAAGTGGATGTTGCAAATGTAATCTACAAACGTGGCCTGACATGTCTCTGTGAGTGTTTCAGAAGTACTTGCTGTAGTTAGGTGTTCTGGGAAATTTGTGCTGAGGAACTTTAATGTGTGAAAAACACACAATGATAATAAGGCAAAAAATATTTTCTTTACCTCTAAATATATTTATAGTAAGCTGGTACAAAATATTTACACATTTCTGTTTGGATTTTTCCTTCTTAGCAGATAATAGAAATCCATTATTTCCTAAAGAAATAATTACTCTCTTCTCATGTATCTTTTTCTTTCATCAAGTTGCTTAATTTATTTTCCTATACTATTTTTTATTTTCTGTCCACGTATAACTGAATAAAATGAGCAAAAAATTAATATTTATTGGCAATTTTGCCAAAACCAACCAGAACATAGATAAATTGCTCTTTGTTTTGCTTAGTACTGTGGTAGAAAAAGATCATAGTACATCAAAGAGAAGTTGTATAACTGTATAACTTCTAATTGTCTAGAGCCTAAGGATCTCTGATAGCATTCTTTCTCTAACTTTTTCAGCTGCATTGAAGGCAGGCTATGAATTAAAACATCTTCAAATGTTTTCCTTTTATGAAAAATTTGGCATAATAGGAGAGAGTGGTTTTGGCTGAAACAATGCCACTATTAAAAAATGGGTGCCAAAGGAGGTAGAGTATGATCAGAAAAAAATTATAAATAATCCACAATCTATTGCATGGTGAGACTCTCATTAGTGTCCTCCTTTTGTGCCTTTAAACACTTAATGATGAAGCACAAATGGTAGCCTTTCTGTTGTACCACAACACTGTGTCATAAAACAAGAGTCTAAAAGCTAAAAGCTGGTATTTGAGACCATCTAAAAGCTAAAACCTGGTATTTGAGACCTAACCCAGCATAGTTACTATTGCAATAAAACCACCAGTACACTTTCAAATTATGTATCTGTGAAAGTATATCTTTATTCTGTATCTGTGAAAGTATAACTGACTGTTTTATGGTCATGACCAACACAAGTAGCTTCATATGTTTGTTGTTTATCTTCCAGTACTTTTAAAATCAAATGGCTTTTGGCAAGACGTAAAAAGGTCTATATTTTTCTCCCTTTTTCTTTAGATCTTAGCGGTTCCATAACAACTCCAGATGTTAAGCTGAATCTTGGAGGAGAATTCATCAAAGAGTCTACTGCAACTACATTCCTAAGACAGAGAGGATATGGCTGGCTTCTGGAAGTGGAAGATGATGACCCAGAAGATAACAAACCACTCTTGTATGTTGTAATTATTTCTGAGTATCTATCTTTATTAGCTGTGTAGGGAAAAGAAACAACTTGTAGTCTTTGATTGTCCCACAGCCATGTACTGTGACTAGTGTTTTCTGGTGCAAGAATGAAAACATTGTTTCTATTATGGATTTTAATCTCCATAAGTATAAAGCCTATATGGCTTTTCTGCTTGTAACTGTTGATCTTGTAATGATTTTTTAAAAAGAGACTGTATTCTTTGTATCTTTTGCATTCATGTTTCTGGATATTGTGAAAGAATCAAAGACTAAGACAACCCCGTGGGAAGACTCCTGTTAAGTAAATCTCAGTCAGTTCTGTCATTTATTCTGAAGCAAAAGCACTGTGAATCACGGTTGTTACAGTAGGGATGTTAGAAGCAAGGTAGCACAAACTTTATAATCTTTATGCTGCCTTTTACTATAAAGCTAGATTAACAGGGTGCTAGTGCTGAAGGACAGTAATGTCCTTAGAACTGGAAGTCTCGCATCCATTGTTCTGTTCCTAGAAACCTGTCTGGCTGAAGAAAGTTTGTATCTTAAGGTTATTACATTGTGAGTCAGGCAGCCTGGTCCTTGTTCTGCACCCAAGCAACTTCATTCTCACCATCTCAGTGTTTTCCTGTGAATTAAACATAATGATGCTTTAAAAAATTGGAGGAGACAGAGAGTACTTTGTAGAGCTCAGATGAGAGTGTTGGGAGACAACAGATATCTGGAGAGCTTAATAATGACAGTGCTACTTGAGAACTGGCTTAAATTAAAGTCTGCAGAAGTAGGTCCTTGTGTGAATGTCTGTTTTGTGAACCTCTAACTTTTAATTAAGAAACAAACTTTGTAGTGAGGTTACAACATAGGAATTCTGACTTTGGTGTAATTTTGTTGTTTTGATTATTCCCAGAAATGTGTCATAATGAATTCTTACAGTCTGAATCCTATTAAGGATTGAAAGAACAGCAGGCTGCTAAGGGAAGTTCACCAATGCAGGGCTACAGTGCAAATGTTTTGCTCAGTAAAGTGAGATTATTTTTTCTACTTTCTCATTGGACAGCCTTACTCCAGACACTTATTTCCTGATACAGCTACCATCATTTTCAGTCGAGGTAGCTGTCAGCTTCATGCAAAAGACAATTTATTCACATGAGAAGCTGTCAGAAGCTGTCAGAAGACTTAGACAAAGAGAAATAATTATTTCCATGTAGCAAATATTTGTATTACACAGTCTACAGAGTAAAGTATAGGTCTGCTACATCCGTTTTAGATAAATGGTAGCAAATAGATGCTTCTAGTCTGTTCTTTAATTCAGGGAGGGTTAAAGAGCAATTTTTGTTACTTAGTCACCAGTTAGTAATACCACTTATAAAGTAGCTTTAGTAATAATAATCCAAAAATTGCCTTGAGGGACTGAATTAACACGATTAAATTTTTTTTTAAACAGAATTTGTGATGAATCACATCTTTGCATTTTTTTCTCACATCAGCTTTTCTGAAGAAAAAGCCAAAAAAACAAAGCCTTGGACAAAACCTTCATAAATGGACTTAGGATATAATTCTACATTTTTCTTCACTATGTTCTTAAATGTAGAGCAGTTTACCTGTTGGAAGTGTCTTGCAACTCTTCAGAGTTCCTCAGTCATGACTGAGGTTCTGCACATAAAGAAGTGGAATTGCCCATGGCTTGGGAGGTGTGATTCCTTCCCCATGAGGCTAGTACAGTCAGGGCAGCATGTCCCAGCTAAGAGTCCCGGACAGAAGAGTCTTCTGGCCAATTTGTATCTGCTTGCAGAGAGTTTGTAACAGGAAGCAGAGAAGGCAATGAGAGAAGGGCAGGATCTGTTGATATATGTTGCAGCTAGTTCAAGTGAGTTTTATTTATTTTACCCATGGTGGACACAAGCCAGAAATTGAACAATAGGCATAAACTGGTCTGTTGAAAACTACTGTTCTTGAAGGAAGCTAAACTCCATTTTCTTTTAAAAAATTAGTTTTGCACGATGTATTTGGAATGATTTAAGATTAGTGAACGTAATGGTGTTCTTTTTTGCAGAATTTGAAATATTTTCATAGTAAGTGTGCTCATGGCAAACTGCTTGGCATAGGAACACACAGACATTCTTTATGTGTGCATGTCTTTGACTTGTAGTTACAGTGACACAAATGTGTCACATGTCCTAAGGTGTCTGAAAAAACCCTCCTATCTTAATGCAGACTGTCAGGGTATCACAGAATCATAGACTGGTTTGGGTTGGAAGTGACCTTAAAGATCATCCAGTTCCACCCCCCTGTCTTGGGCAGGGACACCTTTCACCAGTCCAGGTTACTCAGAGCCCCATCCAGCCTGGTCTGGATATGCTGTGTATGTTTTCTGTTGTCATTCATGTAATTTGTTTTTGAGTAATTAAATAAATCCGTGTCCCACCAGTTACTGAATGCAGCATGAAGTTACGGTGTTGCTTTACTGTGGATAATCTGTTCCTTTGCTAGTCATGGCTTCAGAAAGCCTTGTGGCTGACAGGAGACTTGCTCTATATATCTACTGTTTCCCCCCATACTCATTTTTTTTGGTTTTATTTCATTACTGTGCTGTATAGTAATGCTCACTTGCTTTACAATTTCAGGGAAGAACTCGACATTGATCTGAAGGATATTTACTACAAAATTCGATGTGTGTTGATGCCTATGCCATCTCTTGGGTTCAATAGGCAGGTAGTGAGAGACAATCCAGACTTTTGGGGTCCTCTGGCAGTTGTCCTCTTCTTCTCAATGATTTCATTATATGGACAATTTAAGGTAGGTATAAATCTTCTGCCTAAAAAAAATCTGAACTAAATTTGGGGATGTGATTGCTAAGCAATTTGCATTCTTACGTAGGTAGAAAGTCTTTTTTTCACATACTAATGTGGGGCATTTCAAGTGCTGTTTCTCAAGTTAATATGTAGAAAGACAGAAGTTAGGAATGTATTAAATAGCCCACGAGTAAGTTAATCATGATGAAATGTCAGGTTTGTTTTTATACAGTAAAACAAAGGAACAATGTGGTTTCTAGAGGAACCAGATTGATACTAATGGGTTTATAGTCATATTAATGAATCTTTCCATTTTAATTGTGACCTTTTGTTAACTTGCTTTTTATTACTAAAAAATATTAGCGAAAAGCATTTCTTTGGATGGCATGAATTCTAATTTCCTGACAAATAAAGCTGCTTATTTAATTCATTCTATATGGCTGCTGTTATCTGGTGTATTTAATCTTCATTAGTGATGTTTGCTATTTTGTCCTCCCTGCTCAGTTACAATCAAATAACTTTCCTCTGGTCAATAGACTTTTCCATAATTCCTTTTGAACTCGAAGGGTGAATAGCTACTCAGAGGCATTGTGCATATGTAATTGTCATCAACACTGTTATCTTTTTTCTTTATCTTCTAATTAAAATGAAGAAGTGTTATCATTTATAGTAACAATTTGTATGTAAGCCTAGGTGCTCCTGCATTGGAAATCTTTATGACTAAATGTGTGGTTACAGTTGTTATAAATGTGACCAAGTATGGCAATGAGCTGTATGTAAACCAGCAGAATGTGCTTATGCAAGGATTCTTGTGAATGGTGGGATAAAATCATTCCCTTTGGGACCCCTGGCTTCCATATGGCATACCAAATGCTGACTAAGAATTCACTCAGTATCTTGTCTCTATGAGGCTTGAATTGAGTAGACTAAACCACTTTATTGTTCAAGTCTTCTGGGTGGACCACTCACCTGTCTCCTTGGCAAAGCAAGGACCATTCCTTGACCCTGGGACAGATGAACCACCTCCTGCAGTTTGTGTAGCTTCTGTACAGGAGCACTGGGTGTCATGTTTCTTAGGAGCACTGGGTTTACCATATGGATGCAGGAGTGCTGTATATGTATGAGGAGAGAAAGCTAGCAGCCACCAACAGGATGACTGACAGCAGCTGGACTAGATGAACCCAAAGGTGGGCTCTAAACTGGAGGAGGATGAGCACTTCTGTTCTAAGACTTTAATCTGGTCCTCTTCTTAGTCAGTGGAGGAAAAAAGGAAGTAAAAAGAGGCTATGTGCTATTTTCACAAATAGAATAAAGCCACTTATATTGTTTTTAGTGTTGCTGTGATTTTTATCTGTTTTTTCCTATTTCATTATTCTGGAAATATGGAACTTCTAATTAAGCAAAGTATTGAACTGAGTACTGACTTAATTTTTTAGGTTCAGTCATTGTATGTTTGGAAATACATAGACTGGACTTAGACAGTTGTTTCCTTCTAAAAAGGCGTTTCAGAAAGGAGAGCTTTACTTCTGGTCCTCCCAGTGGCTCAACACCAAAACCAGCTAAGTTAATTTGAAGGATTTTTTAAGTCAGAGAATGATTTTAGGATTCCTTCTGTAGTTTAAGAGCAGAACTATGAAAGAAGCAAGAAAAAATAATTACAGGCTTGGTCCCAGGAATTTGAGGCTCTTTATTAAGTTATCATCATCATCATCATCAAGTTCCACTGAGAATTAAAGTCCTATGTCTTCTGAGCATTCTCAGTTTGAGTAAAGGATAAAGTGGCATCTTTGTAAGTGAAAGGAGAATTCCAACTCTTTGCATTGGTTGGGCTCACTTTTTAAAACTGTCTGAGCCCTATTTTGTAATAGGTGGGATATGAAGACATTTAGGGTCGTTTTAACTCAACTTCCTACTCCTGTTACAATACTTATAGACCACATTGCACGTGCATTCCATGTACACCAAATTTACCATGAATGTGATTCTGTAAATGTAACTTCTGAACTTCATTTGCCAATTACACTGTGATACTAAACACTATTCTTGCCACAATTCAGAATTTAGTTTTGCATGACAAAATCCTTGACTGCAGTGAAAGCAATTATGGAAATACATTTTCCTTTTTCACAATGACAATTACTCATATAAATGAATTGTTCTTTATCTCTCGAGGTTGTTTCTTGGATTATAACTATTTGGATATTTGGATCCTTGACAATTTTTTTACTGGCCAGAGTTCTTGGAGGAGAAGTAAGTATTTGTATGTGAAAAGGATGTAGAGGGAGGTAAAGTCTCTTGACAGTGTTTTTCAGTGGTAGTAGGATTTTCATAGTGCTTGGGTTTGGATCTTGTAGCCAGCTAAAAATGGATGCAGTTGCTAAGTGTAAAGTCAACATTTCAGGTTTTCAGTCTCCAAAATTAAGTCTAATACAGAGATCATAACTAATTTCTTGGTGCAATGGATGGTGTGCTTGCTTCCAGATTAACAGTCTGGAAATTTGTGCTGTGAACCCAGGTATTCTAGCAGCTTCCTCTGATCCAGAACTGAAGTCCATTCTTGAGGGAGAAATGCTTTCAAGTTTTTGGTCACTGGAGTAAATGAAAACTTCTTTCTTTTTTTAATGGGGTGCTAACAGCAGTCTGATGTCCTTGTGTGTAAAGCACCTGCCAGTGTTTGTTTTCGTCCCTGGCCTAATGCAGTTCAAAGCCATCAAATTATGAAAGCCAGGGCATGTTTCTCAACTGCAAAGCCAGCTGGAGTTGTGGCCTGCATCCCTTCCTCCAGCTGCTTGCACCAGCAGGGTTGGAATAGCTGCTTGAGGTGTTTACAAATTGACTTAGTAAGCAATTCAGGTGTAAACAACAAAAAATGACTTCGAGCAAGGCCCAAAGATAGCTGCAGTGGAACAGTCAGGAGGATAAAACTTCTTAAAATGGATCTGCAGCATAAAATGCATTGAACTATGTAGTTGTGAAGAACTAAATATTCAGTGATGCTTTATTTTTATACTTTTACTATGGATATTGCATTAATGATGCACCAGTATTGCAGAGGTCCTGTGTTGTTTACTTTAATTTTTTAAAATTTTCCTTTAAATCGTAGTTGTTAGAGTCTTCTTTTGTGAATGCTGTTTTGAAAGAAAAAGTTTTTTATAAATGTGATTACATGGTATTTCTGCCTTTCAACACAATCCAGAGGCCCTTAAATCAATCTGGTTCATGGCTCAAAATGAGAAATTACCAGATGTATAAACTGAAGAGAAAAAGTATAGGTTTGCAGATCTTGTCATGGAGGATCATCATCCACAAGAAAATGCTTATAAGATGCCACTACTTTTCCTGTTAAATCCAAGAAGCCTCGCTGTGCACAGGAACATTTCAGACCATAGCAGGGGAAAATCAGACATTTCCTTATGAAGCTAAAAGTAGTTATGGAAGTACTTGGAACAACTCTGTTCTAGATAGTCTCAATAAATTGAAGCTGGAAATCAGAATTCTGTGCCTTACAGGGATCAAGTTCTAACTCTTCCACTGACAGCAAAAACATTCATGTGCTTTATGTATTTATTTATGTATAATGGATATGAGCATGTTAATGCAGAAAATTATGTCTTTGCTGCTTTTGGCAAGCAGGACTACAGCTGGTCCTTGAGAGATGTGTTGCAGTTCTATGCTCCTGGGTATCATATGTAAATGCTTCCTTTGAAAGTGGTAGTTTACAGGTTTTTTTGGGGAAAAAAAGATAACATATTTCTAATTTCAGGGTTTAGCATACAAAACCAATTTTTATACTAGCAAGCCTCCTTTAGCTGAAATTTCATGAGTATAACACATTATAATCATTATTCATAGTGTTATAACAAGAAAAAAGTGTATTTGGTGACAGAGATTGAGTACTGCAAAGCTTATTTTTATGTGCTTGAAAATTTCAGGTTGCTTATGGCCAAGTGTTGGGTGTAATAGGATATTCCCTGCTTCCCCTCATTGTCATAGCACCTGTACTTTTGGTGGTTGGATCATTTGAAGTTGTTTCTACACTAATAAAAGTAAGTTCTTATAATCTATTGACAATTTAGTAATTTTTAAGTCACTTTCTTAACACTTCAAGTACTCTACTCAGGAAAACATAATGATGTGTCAAAATTTTCAGAACTACAAAGTGAGCTCTGTGATCCTTTTGGTTAGCATGGTGGAAAGTGAATGGGGTTTTAAATGTTCCATTTGAGTGCTTGGGAATATACAGTGCTGTTGCTATAACAACACCTGTTGTTACTAGAGTGGCTTGTATTTAAGTATTTTGCTGTGCTCTAATAGTTGCATTACAAAAAAGATGGGATTCTCATTTTGAGAAGAGAATGCATAATTAAACCTCAGAATGAAGAATCTGAAAATAAGCTCTCCCTTCCCCTATCATCCAGATTATTTTTAGTCACTGCGGCATGAATATGACGTTAGTCATTGTTCTGAGACCTCCCCATAGTGGTAGCAGTACACAGCTCTCCATACCCTTTGCAGAGAAGGTAAGGATTGTTCTGATTTAGAGAGGGGGAATGTAAGGCACAAAGAATAACCTGCCTGATACCATCTGGTGCTGGACACCTTTTATGGAACCAGAAACATTCCCTAAAGATCCCAGAACATAACGCTCTTGAACACTTCCAGTACTTCTTAAACCCCTTTAAGGTAGCCTGTGAAGTTACTGCTGAGCCTGGGAAGGTTAACTGATAAAATTCTGTTATGAGCTAAGCTGTACACTTTCTGGAGGTTTGTTCTGTTGATTTCATTGTTTCTGTCCCTTTAGCTTGCTGACAGACAGTATAACTGAAGTACAACTAGAGTGTATGATAAGTTTAAAAATTGCTGTATTTGAGATTTGATAATCTGGGAATACTGATAAATGATAGTCAGAATGTAAATCATTAACTTGCCAGTTAATTAATAAATAACTGCAAAATAAATATATGTTCATGAAACCTCTGTTACTTGATTACTACTAACAGCCTTATGTTAACTTCAGGGTGAATCTCTGCAAGGTTCATATCTTTGCACCACTAGCATGAAAATGCATTACAAGCCCCACATGGCCAAAATTTCTTGGGCTGTGACAAGCACTACTTCTGTAACTGGCTCTGTGTTGTACTGAGGGAAGTGATTTTTACTGGTATTTGGAGAGACTTTCTTGTGGTGTCAGCTAAGACTGTTCATCTTCTTTTTCAGTTGTTTGGAGTCTTCTGGGCTGCATACAGTGCTGCATCATTACTAGTTGGAGAAGAATTCAAGACCAAGAAACCCCTTCTAATTTATCCAATCTTTTTATTATACATTTATTTTCTGTCCTTGTATACTGGGGTGTGATCTAGTGTAAGATGTGGCCAGAAACCATATTTCAGTCACTTGCAGACTGATAATGTGTAGGATTAAGAAGGCTGGAGATAATACAAGTGACTGTTTTGTATGCAGTTGTCGAGATGTTTTAAGATGGAAGAGCATATTTGTGTATATTATTTAATGAAGCAATTGTAGCTATATAGATTTGTATCAAAGTTCTAGGTTTGTTTAAGACTCTTCAGATTTTAATGAACAAAGTAAAAGAACCTTGTGTTTTATAACAAAGCGTAGCAAAACTGCAACTCAATACCTGTGCCAAAAGCACTGGGACCAGATTACTATATTCAAGAATTAAAAATGAGAAGTTAACTGTTAACAATCTCAAAGTGCAATTTTTCCTTTAAGCTTAAACACAGCTGGCTTTTTTTGGCACAGCAAATTCTGTAGATAATATATATTTATGAAACAGTCCTGATTGTTCACAGAATAGTCTGTATAATCAAGACAAAAAGATACTACTTTTAATTTAGTGCCTCAATTACTGTGATTTGGCTGTTGAGTTTTTATAAATTCCAATTTGTTTTCAAAACATGTATATACTGTGTATTTTGTATCTATGGCTTGTGTGTACCGTAAATACTCCTTGGTTAAGGATGTATATTGGGTTTTTAAAAATTGAAGATACAAGTATTTGAAGTTTTCATTTACTATCTCTGACCAAAGGAGCAAGATACTTACCGTGTGACATACTTAATTAAAGTGCATATTTAGAGAATCAAATTATTTTACTTAAAAGTATAAATTTACAGAGAAAGGGTGAACACCTTTCTCAACTCTAGTGCTGGCCTAATGTTGGAGAGAAAAAAGATGATCCATCAAATTTGTGTGATCTTTAAACAATGTTATTTTATGATGACAAAATAAAAATATTGCTTCCCTAACTATGTTTTACAACATCTTGCTCTGTTTTGCTTTTAATAGCATGGTATTTAACATGCATCCTTTTTTTTTTTTGCCAATACTTTTAATCCCCTGTAAAGAGAAATAAGAAAGATTTGGAAGGCCAGATTCTCCCTCCACTAAACAAGGCAGAGTTACAGCCTTAGTAACAGTTAGAGTCTTGCTAATTTTGACTCTCCAAGGATTATGTAATAATGTGATGACATGTTAAATATTTCCTGTGTACTGTGTTGATTGCTTATGTAATGGTCCTTATGGTAATATTTCTTCACAAGGGAAGTCCACTGAAGTTCACTTTGTATGGTACTAACATAGGCATTTGCAATCTTCAGGATTTAGAATCAACAAATAGCACTGAAGGTTTGGGGTTTTTTTCCTGGCATCAGAAAAAAAGCATTTCCCATTCTCCCCCCCCTCCATCCTTTTTTTTAATGCTACAAATAAAAATCAGCCATGACAAGGTAATAGCAAGGGCTCTCTTGGATCCCTGATGGACATATTTCCATATCAGAACTGTAATTTTTCAGCTTTTTAGACTGTGTAACTAGCCAGGTTGGTAATTTATTTTTACCAGTCATTACTGATGCAAAATACGTAATTAAATTCCAGCTCTCCCACAAACCTTTAGCTTACTCAGTCTGCTTTCCTGGCTGATTCTTGTGTTGGTTTTAAACAGAACCACTTGAAGTTAGTGCTGGACATAAATTGTAGTGTAATACTTGAGCTTGTAATATATAAAAAGAGAAAAATTGGTAGAGTGATTGACTTTTCACCTGATTTTTGATTTCTGAATAAGCTGTGGTGGAATTAATGCAAACTTGTACTAAATAAATTTGTACCACCAGCAGCAGCTAATTTCTTACCTACAAGTGTTTTGAGAGCATTCATACCACATTCTTAAGAAAAAAAAGGCAGTTACAGTATATTTGAAAAAAAAGCATATTAGCTTTGGAATCTTGCATGATAATCTGGTTTTACCTCCTTTTTCATGACTTACATTTCTTTTTTTAACAGGAATATCCAACTGTTATTATAAGACTGCACCCAGCCCCTGTGAATGCATTTAACTTCTGTCCCCACAAAGGTGAAGGACAAGAACACGTTTAGGTTTCTAGGCTGTCAGACAGCTTTAAGCTTAGTTCCTCTTTGCATAGTTGTTCATGAGGTGTGCTGTGCAGCTGAACTGACTATGAATATTGAAAGGATGCAAGAATGTTCTATTGAATCTCCAAATACATCCCTTTCCAGTAATGTTCTGTGAAATTTATGGTTGGAATTTTAACTGTTCCCTTCCACAGACTTGGCACATGTGTAATATGCAATGTAGATAATGCACTTAACATAGTACATATTTTGTACCCAATTGCAGATTTGCACCTTTTAATCTTAGTATCTTTAGAGTCACTTTTTGCATATATTGTGCAAGAAACATACAAACAGCTCTCAAATTATTCTGATAGTTTGTAATAACTTTGCATTCAACAAACTCATATTTTTAGATGAGGTATGTGTGTAAATACAAGATGTATTTTATAAAAAAATTGAATTAAACTTGTTTACAGAATCTATTAAGCTCATTTATATTTACTGACTTAATACTGAATAATTCATGTTGATGATTTAAGACACATCCATGTTCCTGTGCATGCCACCAATATATTGATGCTATATACCAATAGCTTTGAGGCTGTAAATAAGTTTTTGTGATAATCAACATGTTACTTCAGGCTGTTAAACCTGGAAATTTAGAGCACATCCATCTAGCAAAAAAATTTTCTAAGATGCAACATCTCATTTTGGGGTGGTGATATGGGCATCACACCTTGGTGAGACATGCATTTTGAATGTTCTCTAGAGACCAGCTAGACATGTACATCTTGTTTCCTCTTCTACCCATCAAACATACTCTGCTGCTTATCAGAAAAATTATACTTACTTGAAGAATTGATGGAATCAATTGTTGAGACAACATACAGCTTGAGATCTGCTGTAATTTTATCATTATCCTTACTGGTGTTTAATGTTTTGCTTGAAGTACTACAGCAAGTTTAAAAGCTACTCATTTTGCGCTCAGGACAATTTTGATTAGCCTTGGTGGCACACATACCCATGTGGGTTTGGTTTGGTTTCCTTATTTTTTTCTTCACACACTGTATTTCTTTAAAAATTTCCCTGCTGGAGCAGCCTGTGCTAATTGGGGTGCTTTTAATAAAAATATTCCGTAGAAAACTTTGTATTTGAAAATTAGCTTTAAGACCATCAGTCGCATAAATGGCTTGTGTAACATGTCACTTTGATCAGATAAAACCTACGGCAGATAAGTAACGTTGTATAGGTAGGCTGAGCTATACAAACGGAATTGGTGTTTTAGTGGGTGTAAAGGGAAAATCTCGACAAAATACAAAATATTTGATTAAACTCAAGTCATTTTTGAAGCACTGCTCCAGAGCAGAATGCTCTCGTGGGTGCAATGGCTCCTGCTCCCGGCCCGGGGGCAGGGCCAGCCTTTCCAAGGGCAGCGTGCCTTCCGGCAGGCAGAGGCATTGTGCCATTGTGCCGTTGTCACTCCGTACCAGCGCTGAGGCCGCTGACACCGGGGCTCTCTGGCACGCTCGGGGTCAAAACCACAACCGGTGTGGGAGTCGGGCTATGAAACGCAAATCCCTGCTCCGCTTTCCCTGAGGCGGGGGCGGCGAACGCGCTCGCCCGCTTACGACCCAAGTTTTGTCCAAAGCAGTAATGATACGGCAGCGGCGAGGGCGGGGATGGCCGGCGCGGGCAGGGAGGGCCGCCTCGGGCCGGGATGGCCGGCGCGGACAGGGAGCGCCCCGGGCCGGGAACGCCGCAGGAGCGGAACCAGCGCGGGGGTGGGCGGTGGTGGCACGCATGCGCAGCCCCGCCCCTGCCCCGCCCCTCGCGGAGCGGCCCCTCGCCCCCGCCCCCCGGCGGGCCGCGGCCGCTCGGTTCCGCATCCGGCGCGGCTGTGTCACTTCCCGCTCACGCGGGCGCTCTCCCTTTCCCCCTCTCCCCGGACCCGGATGGTGACTGGCGGCGGCGGCTCCAGGGACTGTCAGTGAGCGGCTCTCCGCGGGCCTCTTGTCCTGAGGGCGGCGGCGGCGGCGGCCGCGAAGATGGCTGCGGCGGCCTCCTGCTCCTCGGCGGCGGCGGCGGCAGGGCCCGGTCCCGGTCCGGGCTCCTGCGAGTGGCTGCTGCTGCGGGACGGCTGCCTGCGCTGCGACGCCGACGGGCTCTGCAGCCTGTGCTACCACCCGGCGCTCAACGCCATCCTGGCCGTGACCGCGCGCGGCGCCATCAAAGTCATCGACGGCACCTCGGGGGCCACGCTGCAGGCGTCGGCGCTCGGCGGTGAGCGGGGAGCGGGAGCGGGGCCGCACGGCCGCCGAGCAGGTGTCGCGGCGGGCGGGTCGGGGGAGCCTCGGGAAGGAGCGGCCGGACTCGGCTCGGGCCCTGCGTGCCGGAGGATCTCCCCGGCCTATTGTCACCCCTTTTTCTTTTTCTGGCCTGAAGGGCCGCCCTGCCCGGGGAGGTGGTGGAGCCGCCGTCCCTGGGGATGTTTAAGGAGAGCCTGGACGCGGCACTCAGTGCCATGGTCTCGTTGATGTGGTGGTGTTTGGTCATAGGCTGGACTCGGTGAATCTCAGTGGTCTTTTCCAGCCAGAGCCTCTGGTTCTGCGTCCCTGCTCTTTGGGGCAGAGATGCTCATGTAAACAGTGCAGAGGCCTTTTATTTCTGTAAAGCAAATCGGCATGGTTAATGAAAGATTAAATAGGGATGGAAGGCTGTGATGTATAGGGTTGTATTTTTTAATTTTGCTTTTGCAGGTGTTCTTGTGGATCGTTGTAACGTTGAACCTTCCAAAGATTAGAAGCAGCATGTTAGGCAGGACAGGCATAGTTCTAGTTCTTATTGATACATGATACTGAAATAATTTATTTATTGAGCCTTATTCTGCTTTTTAAAGAAGGTTTACTGCTTAAAAGTGTCATTTGTCCTATAGCTTAAAACTATTTAAGCTCAGAACCCTTCATGAAGTTATTTGGTGATACGTTTTTGTATGTGTTTGAATAGTTCTTCAGGCTGTTGACTCTCTTGACTGTCTCTGGTGGTAGTAACCATATCCCTGCTATTATGTTCAGGAGGCATGACTGTGTACTGGCATTGTAGAGACTCAGGCTGTAGCATCTCTGTAACTATGAAGCAACTTTATTTGTTGACCATTAGTGTTTCTGCACTGTTAATAAACTACCTCTGTAGAAAAAGATCTAAATGCCATTAACAGCTTTTGTTCTCACCAGTTGTGTGCCTCCATGTTCAGGGTACTGAACTGTAAGGTGCCTCCTTACAGTTGTGTGTTGCTAATAAGATGTTGCTTTGCTGAGTGGTGGTGGTGAAAGGTTGTTTGCTGCCAGAACGTGGTACAGCAATGCCAAGAACTGCATGGGAATGCCATAGCCTAGGCAATATGTACACTTTCACCTTGGAAACCAGTAACTGTATTGCAAATGTCAAACTGAAGAGAACAGGACAAAAATTGCTGATTTCCTTTCACAGCTCAAAGTCGGTACATTGTACGTAAAGGTTAAGCATTTGGGGTGCTTGAAAAAAAAAGTTTTGTGGAATTATTAAGAAGGTGCCAGCTGCTTTTGTTGTCAGTTGCTTGCATGGAGAATGAGGCTCTTGTGTGGTGTTTCCTGCATTGTTCAGATTCAGATCACTCTGCTTCTGTAATTCCCTTCTACCATGCTGTCTCCTAAAGTGCTTTTTTTATTAATAACTTTGCTTCTTTTCTTCAAGCTATTGCAGGAATTTTAAAATTGCTTTTAAGTTGTGGATGAAGAGGGCATAAATAGAGGACTTAATTTGTAACTGGCTGTCTGTGTAGGAGATGTTTTATTCTCAGATACAGAAAAGGAAGTGATCTGTAAATCAAAGTGATTCTACAATTTGCTGTGATAGAATCCTTGCAAAGGATTTGACTCAGTATTCAAAATGCTAATGGAAATTCTCCCTGAAATAGTAACTATTTGAAAATAACATATTGCTTTGCTTCTGTTACGTACGTTCAATCATGTATACTTCCTTTAGTGTCAGTCTTCCCTGTGACAGCATGGCTGTAAAAGATGGGTTCTACTCCTCCTCACATCAAACAACAGAATTGCTTGCAATCTACCCAAATTTTATCTATGCAGTAGAGCTGATGATTTTATTACTGGGAAAAAATATATAACCTTTAGTTTGAAGAAACTTTAGATTAATTTTCTTATGGATTCAGACTGGCATGCCGGTCAGAAATCTGGTGCATCTCAGCAGTTGGTGTCTGTTGTGGCTATTAACAATCCTATTCACTCTTTTTTTCTCTCTCTTCCTTCCGTCTTTGGGATGAGAAGGAGAAGGGAATTTAGCTGCTCTCTGATGTCTGCCTGCACTGTACAGTGTGAGCTCTTTTAATGTAGGATAGTAGTAGCTGGGCGCTCAGACCTGAAGACCAACTCTGTCCGTGCTCCCTCCCTGCCATAAATGACAGGTCAGAGGATATTGTTGCTTCAGGGACTTCTGGTACTATAACTAAAAATAGAGTCTCTAGGAATTAAAACTGCTTCTCCTGGGAGACTGCTTGTCCTCCTTGGTAATTGAGGCTGCAGGTCTTCTGCCCTGCCAAAAGATTTATGTTGGACAGAAATGCTGTTGCTTGTTACCCAAAGAAAAACAAAATGTAGCAGGCCTCTTTCTAGAAAGCAGAGCAAGGAAAAGATTTTCCTATCAAGGCAGGATAGGAAAAGGGGAGGAAAAGAAACGCCACCAAGCCTCAGTGTGTTTTGTATTTGCAGTCACAGTTCACTGCGGAAATACATATTAAGCTTTGAGCTCATTCTCTGTGAAAAGATTGAACCTGTGGAATGCTGAATGTGGTAGAGCAGTGGAGGCTGCCTTAGAACAGAAATGCAGATTGCTCTTTGGTGTGTAAAAGAGCAAGGCAAAAGATTCACAGCCAGAAGACAGTCCAGTTCTAGATGGCGTCCAGACACTAGGATGTGGTCTGTGTGCTTTGGTTGCTCATGTGAACTTCATTGATCTAATGTATGTGGTGATCCAGGGACTGTTCTTCTGAGCCCAGTCTGTAGGAATTCAGTGTGGATTGTTAGACCATGCTGATCTTCAGCAGCTCTGTCTCTTGAAAGTGTGTAATCATCTTTAATCTGTTTCCAGCATGAGCCCTGTAGGCCTGTTCAAGAGGACCAGGTGATCATTTGCAACAACCCAGAGCGTGGTAGTGCATAAAAGTAAGGGGAAAATCAGGTACCACTAATGTTAAGCTCTGTCTTACCAGGTCACAAGGTTGTCCTTTTTTTTTTCTGTCAAGACTGTTGCATGCATACTGAGCATTTCAGAGAACCAGACTGGAAGTGCAAGGACAATTCTTGTGATTTCTGGATGTTCTGTGTTTCTGTTTATTCGCTTGTAGTGGTGAGTCAGGACTGGTTTTGAATCTGTCACGCAAGTCTATCAAGTACTTTATTTTCCCTCTAGACATTTAAATATTTCTGTGGTTTCGGTTTCAAGTTGAGCACTGGTAGCCAAAAAAACATAAATGAGCAATGTTCAAATACAGCACTAGAGATGATCCTTTTCCTCGGCCTCCAAAGAAGCAAACCAAAACAGTGAGACCCCTGAAGAATCTAAAACTTCCAGATTAGTCTTGAGTGACTCTCTTAGTGTTCATAGAGGTGTTCAGTTTATCAGTCCCTTCTATTTACAAATAAACAAAGAAAACTGCCTGAACTGGTAGAGTCCTATAACTCCCAGAGAAGCTTTAGTTTCTTATTCTTTAAAATAAGAAACTAAAATGTACCATCAGATGGACAGTGACCATCTTGAATGTTCCAGTAGGTATTTCTAGATTAATTTGATGTAGCAGTACCTTGTTTGCTAAAATACACAGTGTTTTATAGCTAAGGCCTTCTAAATTACTCTAGAGGCCCTAACAGGAATCACAATATAGACTTCTGAATCTGTACAGGGAATGATCTGTTCATGGTACACATATACCACTTTCTGCAGGGGAAACAGAGCTTCTGCCTTATCATCAGAGGCCCTCAAGGGCTGTTCCTCCATCAGAAGAATTTAGAAGTAAATAGATCTCAGCCCAGGAGGCTTACCTGTGCCAGCAAGTTCAACTCCATTGCCTGTCAGGGTTCCCTTTTGGGAAGTCTTGTTTTTCTTCAGCTGTCTAAGTTATGGTGCGTTGGAAATCTCTTAAGAGGTATCCAGATCTGTTTCTTTCTTTTCCATGTGATGCAGAAGGCAAAACAAGAGGAAAATGTTCTCTTTTGCTACTTGGAAGTCATAGAGGGAATTTACACTTACAATAATATTTAGGGAGAAACTGTTGGGATACTCTACCATCAATACTACACTTGATCTATTTGAAGACACCATCAACAGTTTCAGCTGTTTGAAGCTCATTGGTCATACTGCTCAAGTTCTCCTTCATTTCTCAAAATTTGGGCTAGTTTCTTCCATCTTTTTGTTTCTTCTATTCTTTTGTTCCATTATGAAACAAGGATAATGATAATAATAATGATAATAATAATAGTAATAATAATGAAGCCTCTTGGTCTTAACAGAGAATTTCTCATCTTAAAGGGAATGTTGTCAAATCTAGTGACGTGCTACAGCCCACCTTGCAGTTGAGCATGCTTGAGTGACTGCTAATCTGGGTGAAATGCTTTTTAAAGAGATCATTTCATTTATTTATGTGATCTTAAGATCATTCATGAGGTGCCTTAAGCATTTGAGAAAACAGGATAGGAGAACTGTTAGATCTGAGTTCAGTGTTTTGTACTAGCAAAGGCTCTAGACTGCTGTGAGCTCCTTTTGTCTGCTAGCTTAATCATTGTGTCAGATATCCCTTCTTACTTACCAAGCATCTTGCCAAATTGTCAAAATGCTGTTAATTGATATTTCCAGGCTCTGTTGAAGCACATCTGGATTATCTTCTGCAGAAGCCAGAACAGAGTAAAATTAGAGATCTTTTCTTATCACATAGCTTTAAAGGGATGTTTGCGTGTCCATGTTTCATACAGGCATTCAGAAGTTGTAACAGGCAGCAATGCAGGCATATGTTATGTTGCCGGGCATGATCACACAGCATTTTTTCATTTTATTGACAGATCATTCATATTTGGACTCATGGATTCATGGCTATCACTGCAACAGCGGTGCAGTATTATTGAAGGTTGCAGAATGCTTTAATGTCAGATAATCAGAAAATTCCTAGATCTCTGCATATGGACTTTGAAAAAGATTTTCTGCAGGAGGATGAATCCTGAAATGGTTCTTAGTGACCTGAGGAGGAAACATTGTGCTGAGATTTGTGTCAGGGATTTGAACTTGGACTACTTGCCCTAATTGTCTCACAGGTAGTTAAGGCATTTCTCATTGATATGAAGGTTTCTCAGGGAAAAAACTGACTTTCATCTCAGTGCTGATTATTGTCCAACTTTGGTCAAAACAGCTTTTAATATGCCTATATGATAAACCCTTCAGCTCAGCTCCAGTGATGTGTACTGTGTTGTGTAAGATGTAGAAGAAACTTGGCAGAAATATATCCTGACAGATAACTGATAGTTCAAGTCCAGAGCATTATGGAAAAAAGCAGGTGTATCTCTGTTGGATTTGAAGTAATGAAAACATGGAGAAGGCTTTTACTCATTGCCCAGCCTAGTTATCTTTCAAAGCCTGATCTTTCACTGTTCTGAACATGCTGGCGATCAGTGGTTTGGATCTAACACACTCTCTTGTCCTATAGTTGCTCCTTTCTGGCAGCCCACCACAGTGTTAGCTGGCCCAGTAGAATCACTTTCTGAGTCTTTAGTTACATTGTTTATAACTATGTTTTTATGGTTGCTGTTGCACTGGTATCCATAGCTTAAGTGAAATAAAAGATCTAAAATTTTATATGATAGAGTGTAAGAAAAATCTGTCCTAGATGAAGATTCACCTTAATTCTTTTTTAATGATGATTAGGTCTGAATTTTGGTTTCAGGTTTTCTTTCCAAGTTACTTTCAAATCCTGAAACAAAGCTGTCCATCCTTGCTTTTACAGGGATTCTTTAATTTTCCCTGAACACTATGATGTATTTCAAAAATGTTTCTTAGGCTGCCTTGGAGATGGAGATGAGGCTTGAAATCATGTGGAGTCATGAGCAACTTTTGAGTGTATTAGACTGTCCCAGGTCATGTTGTGTGATAGCTTTTTGCGTGTTGTCTGTTCCAGTGGGATTGGTAACTTTTCACAATTTTTTAAAAATTTGTAAATAAGAGATTGACACATGGGTTAGTTCATTTTCCTGATGGTTCTTAAGTGATGCCACAGTATTGCTTTCTGCTGTTAGAAAGCTCTCCCTTAAATAGTTAATGCTTTCTTAATTGCACTGACTGCTTGCAGTCACCAGATGAGCACTTGTCACTGAGTAGAAGTTTCAAGAAAGATCAGTTATTGGCCTGAATTGTTTCATTTGTGAAATACAGATGAATAGTAACACTTGCAAGTCCTTTGGTGCCTTGTCTTTGGGAAGAGTATCAAGATTTGTCAAGGGTCCAGTGTGCACTGCTAGTGAAAAGGTAGACAGCAACACTGCAGAACATTTATTTTGAAGATTCCTGTGCCTGTTGGGGAAAGAGCACTCCACAGATAAGGATGATAGTCAATAAACATTGTGCATATCAAAAGTTTAGACATGTTAAATTATGGAAATAGTAACTTATCTGTCATACCAGTATAAACACTATTATGTTTAAAATTTTGTTGAGTTTTTTGCTGAGACCATTCAGTGAGTACTGATAACTTTTTAATGTGTAGCTTAAGAGGGGATTTGCTTAAGTTGTCTTGAAAATTGGTAGTGTTAATGAAAACCTATCCAGTGACAAGTGCTGGTTAATGAAGGCTTGCATAGCATACAGTCTGTCAGCAGTTCTTCAGTCCCCTGTACAGTCTGGGGAGGGAAATCTAGTTGTTCCACTGCACTTCCCTGATTTGGCTGACCATGAAGCACTCAGGGTCCCATCATTGCATTTGACAGCTGTAGGAGAACAGTTTGGTAAACTCTTGTTTACTGGGCAGCAGGGTACAAAGATTAATGAAAAACTCCATATTGAAAGGAAGAGCTGGGAGTGTGAAGGGTGGCACTGAGAACTGTGATGGAGTGCCTGAATGACAATGGGGAAAGAGTTAGGGAAGTAGGAAGCTGTGAAGCTGGCGCTGAAGACTGGAAATATAGCGTTTAATTGGAGAATAAGAAGGTAGTGTGGTTAATGTGGAGAAATAGTGGGGTAGATTTAGCTGACCTGTCTTCTGCAGGATCCTAGATTTAAGTTGTGATGTAAATGATGATGTGTAACACTGCTTGTTAAACTTTTTTTGGTAGTGGGTTTTTCCTGATCAGTTTTCTATAGCTTTTGTGAGTCAGAAGTCACAAGACCAGTATTTTTAAACAAATAATCTCAGGTTCCCTCCCCATGCCATAATGGGAAAGGAAAAGTCCTTATTCTGAATCTGTGGAGGACCTGGTTTCCCAATACCTACAGAAGGCACCTGGCAAGGCCAGATTTATGGACTTTTCTGAATGTCCCTCTTCAGTGACAGAACTCAGGTTTAACTTATGTGATCACCATGTTCAAATATTCTTATGTTGCAAATAAGTGTTTTAAATGTACAAGGCCTTTTAATTTTGCTGGCTTCTCTGAGGAGCTTGAAAAGGCATCCTAAAGGATAGTTTTACTTTTAAATATAACTTAAATGTGCATAAATCTAGTCTGTTCTACTTCAGCTTCCCTGTGTAGAAGTAGTTACAAGGAGAATATGAGAATGCATTTAAAAAACTTGAAATACTTATAAGAATTTAGTGGTGTTGTAGTATGTATGGTGTTGGTGTACTGGGGTCTGAATTAATTCATAATGACAGAAGGAGATCTTGTGCTAGGAATATGAAATACCAGCTAAATGCTCAGTTGTTACTGTACAAGCAAATGCCAGAGAAGTTGTTAAGAACTCATCTGATTATATGTCCTTTTTCAATGGCTGTATATGTGCTGTTTCCATCTCGAAAAGAGTGTGACAGAACTAGAAAATTAAGGTGTGGAATGGTTTATATATGTGAAACAAATGGTTTATATATGTGAAGCAGTATTGAGTCTGAAAAAGATGATGGGGGTGATTTGGAATGGGGAGTTGAGAGAGTGAGAGCATGTGAAAAATGAAAATTGGGGGTTGATTATTCAAGTAGAGGAGCTGAAGTCATCAAAAGAAGTACTATGAGAAATAATACTATTTTACTATGAGAAATAGTAAAATATGGAGCTCCTGGCTACAGGGCATTGTGGGTGCTATGTGTTTGTGGAATTACAACAGTGTTGGACAAAGTGGTAGATGAAAAGCCTGTCTAAGGTCATTTTAATAATCAAAATCCCTTTTGGGTCAGAAGGTTCCTAAGCACAAACTGGCTCAGGCTGAGAGTGTTGCAGGAAAGAACCATTGTGTAGGTTACCTTTCTTAAATTCTTCGAAAACGGCTTGGTTTAGACTGCTGTCTTGGGCAGAAAATGGGGTTATGAGCATTTTCCTCTGATCCACTATGCCTGCTTCTCTGGTCAGTACCGTTTTTTTTAAATAATATCCAAAAGAGAAAGGTAGTAACTCAGCAGTCTAAAATAGCTTTTGAGTTACTGCTGCAGTAATGGAAGACTGCTGTTAGATTTTCTGCTAAACTTCTTTTTCTGCAGACTAAACAAGCCCAGTTATCTTAGTCTTTCTTCACATGTTGTATTCTCCAGCCCTCTACCTTCTCAGTACCCCCTTCATGGGACTGTCACATGTGTGCTGATATCTCAGATGGAGGAGCAAAGATGGAACTGATGTTCTCTTTGTGGGTTTATTGCTGCTTAGAGGACACTGATCTTTTCCTGTGCTCCACTCTATGGTAACAGTTTGTTGCTGAGAGGATGCTCTGCTGCCTCTTGTTCAGCCTGTCCATCAGGATCCCCAAGTTCTTTCTGTTGGGTTGCCATCCAGACAATTGGTTCCCAGCTTCTCCTGATGTATGGGGTTATATCCCATTCTGGGTGTAAGACCTTGCATTTGTCTTCACTGAATATCAGGAGATTTGTGTCAAGCTATTCCTCTGTCTGACATCCTTGTAAAAGGCAGCCCTGCCATTTAATGCATCAGTTGCCCTCCGTCATCTCCCAGTGGTGTCATCCACAGTCTAAATAAAGGTGCAGCATGTCCCACCATCCAAGCCATTGTTGAAGTGAACCATAAATCAGGCTTTCTTGAATGCCACTCATAACTGGGTAGGTGTTGTATCCTTAACGACTAACTTTGCACATGACAATGTAGCCAGGTTTTCAGTTGCCTTATAACCCACTCATCTGCTTTTGAGAACTTGCTGCTTCTCCCAGCATGATGTCTTGGAATCTCCTTACAATATTGGAGCTTGGAAGGGTGAGAAGCTAAATCATTTCCTGCCAAACAGTCTTGGGAGTTCAGAAAGTGCCATATGTGGAGATGTTTTCTCCTGTTGCAGAGACTGCAGGATACATAAGGGGTGAACTCAGATGCCACTTCAGGGACCGAAAGAGGAATTGGTAGTAAAATTTCATCTGGCAAAGTTTCTTTGTTGTGAAATGCTGTGATGGGCCTAGCACTTGAAGAACGGGAACTTCCTGTTACTGAGCTGTGAAGTGTTCCTTGCCCGTGTCTGGTTGTGGGTGGAAGCTGTGTAATCTGTCTGTCTGCACCCTTTGAAAGAAAACTTTCCGGAAATTTTTCATCATTTTTTACTTCAAGAAAAATTTTGAAGAAGAATGTGCCCTCAGTGAGGTGTTTGCAGAAGAATTGCAGAGGATTACATTCTCACATTCTCACAGTTTACTGGGGCTTACAGGAAGGATTCTAGAATACCTTGTGAAATCTTCCCTCATTTTTTCTTGGGATAACGGTGTAAAGCTGTGTGAGTAGTTTTGTTCTGTACATGCAAGTGATGCCAGTGATATCAGATACATGGAGGTCTGAAACCACACAAAAAGCATGGGCACAAGGAGCTCAGGAACATCCTCCTGCTGATTCACTCTCATTTTGAGTCTGTACAGTGGGAGAGGACTCTATGCCTGCAAAGCGAGTGAGATATGTATGAGCTGTCCTGATCTCAGTGGGGTTTTATGTTCTGAAACCTTTTAAGTGTTAGTGTTAGCTTCTCTTAGTAGTTGCTTGAGCAGACACATCTAGTTAATATTCATGTGGCAGTCTCCAGTGCTTTGGCCCAGATAACACATCTTCCTGTTAATAAGGATTATTAAAACCAGCTATCATATAATAAACTGATACTGAAGCAACTCTGTTGTGCTTATTGCTAAAGGAAAAGATAAACTTTAGATCACGTCTTGATTTTTATTCATTAAATCCAGTTTTTGCAAACGAGTGAGTTTGAAGGCACTTTGTGAAGTGAGTCTGGGTATTCATCTCCTTCAGCATTCTTGCTGTTTAGAGAACATATTAAATTTTTTTTCCTGCTTCAGCTCTAGTGTGTTTTGTCTTTATTAAATCATTTTGGACAGCTCTTCCAGCTGATGTGGCAGATGAAGGTATGTGCATGTAGTGAAATCTAAAAGAAAATGTTGTTTGTATGTACCTAGAACCTGAACTTGTGTTCCTCTAATAGTTTCCTTTTTATCTTTTCTAAAGTTTGAGGATGTTTCTGTTTTGGGGAAAGGAGAGGTTCATGGAGTGCCTCAGTGATGACAGCAGACTGCTTTGGTGAGGTGATGTTTACTGCAAATAAGGGGCTGGGAAGATAAAACTACACTGCCAAAGTGTCCACAGGGGATGTACAAGAGGAAGAGAGGAGGAGGAATGAGGGAGGATCTATAACTGATAAATTCAATAATTATGAGCAGTCATGGCCTGATTTGGCCAGCCATTGGACATCTTCTCATTATGGTGTTCCCAACTGTTCATAACTATCATGTCTTTGTTCATATGGGAGCCACTGATGTGAAATAATTTGGAGACAACTTTATTTTTAGACCAGACTTAGAGGTTTGCTCTTTATGCTCTTTTGTGTGAACCCTTTGCAGCTCATCCAGAGTTGTGATTTTCTGTAGTATTAGTTCAAAATAGATTCCTGCAAATATGGCAGGTTAAGAGAGCAAGTTGAATTTTAGGACAGGATTTTCCTTTTTTTTTTTTTTTTAATTTGTATTGCAGAACTTCTTCAAATTGCAAATGTTCTGGTATGCTTGCCTTGGCAGATGTGTTGCTTAGCTAGTATGTAATTGGGTGTTATACTTGCTAACTTTCAGTTGATTTTATGATTACATGAAGTGGTAGCAGTAAGAAAGGCACTTGCTTTGTAACAAATGAGGACAACTGATATGTAAGGTTTTTTTAATCCCAAGTACATGTGAAAAATGCGTGAGAAGTAGCTGAGTGAGGTTCTAGCAGGAAGTGTTTTTGTCTCAGATGAATAGTTTTGCTGTTCACTAACCTGGCCTTTTCTTGAGTTTTGGATTCACTTTAGGTAGCTTGATGCTTAAATCTTATGGTACAAAATCAGTAGAATAGATAGGGCTTTTGATCTCCTGAAACTGCATTCATTTCTTTTTTCCATGCTTGCAAGTATTTTGAAATGAGTACTGAGATATTATTTGGATATTTTAATTTAAATGGCAGATGCCACTAGATACCAGATTGGCAGTTATTAATGGCAGATGCAGTTAAATGCCAGAAACTGGTATTGCTGCGCATAATGTATCTCTTCTACTGGGCTGATGGGGTTTCTGTTTCTCCAAAAATGTTACCTTAATTCTTTATTTAAAGACTTAGTGACTTTCATAGATCAAAGTTATGAACTTTGGATACTTGATTGGGCTTGGGTCTTAGCCTTGTGGAATCAGTGCTATGATGCATGTGTTCACCACTCTCACTTTAGAGCTGCAGGTAAGTGTTAGTTTAGTTTAATTTAGAAATTATTTTTAAGCTTTTTTTTGCTCTGTATTGGGAGCTTCTTGTCAAGAGAATTACTGCCTTTGATATGTTTTAATACTATTCCTGGCTAGCAGTTTTCTAGGTGAATTAACTTTTTCCAATATCACAAAAGATAAAGGTGTTACTGCCAGCATTAATCTCTGTCTCTTCATGATGGTGGCCAAGCATATGCAGGTGACAGCCACTTCTCTTAAGCTCTGTAGCTTTGAGGCTGAATCTATCTTTAGCAGAGAGATGGAGACAAACTTTTTCATTGTTCTACTTCTTGAAATGCAAGGCTAATTCTCTAATTGGTTTGGTTCATCTTAATGCCCATAGTCAAGGGGGCACGCCAGATGCTGCTTAGACTGTTACGAATTCTCCAGACAAGTTTGTTTTCTGTAATACTCCCATGGGTCAGATTGCAATCACAGGAAATTGCTGGTCCCTGTTCTCTGTTGTTTGAAACAAAGCAGGTGGAGGTGAAATGTTCCTTTTCTCAGGTTCTTAATTTCTGCAATCTGATGTTTGTTTGGTTTTATTTTAAGTTTTTAGGTTGCTAGTTCTAATGTTGTGATAGATGTCATACCACAGTGTAATATGCTATTGGATTTGCACTTTTGGCATGCTAGCAGCCTGCCAGGTTTCCTTGTAGGAACTGACAAAAGGTTTAATGACTTCTTTGTGAGCTGTTTTGTTTTTAATCCTAGGCAGATAGGCTGGAGATATTGGGAGAAGCTATGATTCACTTGTGCCAAGACTGAAAAGCAAAATCATTAGAAACTTAGAATGACTGCTTTTTCTCCTCCCACCCAAAATAAATTACAGCTAAAGCAATGGGGGCTAAAATGACAGTAACAGTTGGGTTTTGATGATCCAGCTTAAATAATTTAGTGATTTTACATGAAACTTTTTGGCTGTGGTTTGTGAAGGTGCAGATCACTATTTATTGCCAGTAAACTTAGGCTGGACATGCAGGACATAATGTTAGAGGGGCACCAGTATGTTTTTCAGTGGGTATTGGCAGAGTCCTTTAGCACATTGTAAAATATTGATCTTGAGTTAAAAAGAACACTTCTGACAGTGCTTTAGGATGATTTAATTTTTCTAGGCATAACTTCTAGGTTACTACTTCCGTAGCAGTGACTTCTACATTTGTTGCTTTCCTGGTTCTCAATCTATTATTACAATCATGTGGTCAGCCATATGTAGATTGTGTTACAGTATGTGACTAGTATTAGAATTATCTTGAAATGTGTTGTGCAAACTTTTGAAATTAAACTCCTATTTGCAAAAAAGCTTCTCAGCAACTCAGAGGCTATTTAGTGTAAACTAGTCAGTTTACAAAATGTGTTTCTCTGAGTTTTGGAAAAATGCTAAATATTGATTGAACAATTTCCTTGAACTTCTGTCGACTTAGACTAAGGGAGCCTGGTTTTTTTTATGTGCTTCAAATAAAATAAAAACAGCAACTGTAAATAACTTTCTAGAGATAATTTGGCCAATCTTTCTGTCAATACAACCAACCAGAATATTAGCCACCACACAACAAAAAAATCACAGCTGGAAGACAATATGTTTTTGTTTTGTAGTTAAAACTTATTTTGTTTTGCAATGGAGCAGAAATACTATGTTATCTGCCTCATTAGTTATCTTCATTTGCTTCTAAAGATTTGGACTATTTAATCAGAGGGTATTAGCTGTTTGCTGCTTTAGATGTGAGATTTCATTAACATCACTGCAGAACTGATAAAATAAGAATGGTCTAGCCTGGAAAGGCACAATGTCTGGAGCTCCTACAGACTGCAGAACTCCTAGGCACAGGGCATGAGCACACTCCTGTGCTTGACAGGAAATAAGGAAAGTGCAAAAGAAAGTGTTCATGGTGTTGGCACAGCCAGAAAAGGTGAGCTGCTTTTCCCATTTTCTCTGGGAGGGGGAAGGAGGAGAGAAGTGATGTGTTAAAGAAAGTGTCCTGTAGTGATCCATCCCTTGGATCACTCTGGATAGTCTACAAACATAATCAGAATCTACTGAGGTTTCTAGTTTAGTGCATCAGATACTGTTCAGTTTATTTGCATAATAGTTTCCAGTACATTGTTAAAACTTTAAAAAATATTAAAACTTGAATTTGAATTTTTGACAAAGCTTATTTTCCTGTAGAGCGTTTTACTTCCTTGCCTACAGCTGTGTTGGTTGTAGAAAGTCTTGTGTGAGGAACTTCAGTGTATTGGCAAAAACACAGTTGGAAATTAGTTGATTTACCATTCAGAGAACTCTTTTTTGCTGAGCAAGGACCAAAGACTTCACAAGTATCAAGTGATTCTGAACTCTTCAAATGTTTCTGACTGCTGTATCAATGATTACAATTGCAGTATACTTACTGCAGGCAAAGGCATATCTCCTTTGTTTTGTGAGTATGAGCATTGTTTCTGAAATCTTGGTGAGAAGGGCAGCTGGCAACTGTTCTTTACCTGCATTTTCAAAGAGAGGATACCACAAATGTAATGTGGTCAGATTCATGTGCCCTGGATTTCCAGAAGTTTTAATTTCCATTTAACTCTTATCAAAGTGTGAAGATGACAGAATTATGTAGCTGTCCTTACCTGGATGTTTTACTGTATGCTAGCTACCAAAATAGTGATTTTTAAATTATTTATAATAAAAACTGTATCCAGTGTCTGAGGAAAGAGGAGAACATGGACAGGACATGATTAATGCAAAATTTGATGAAACTCCTGTTCCTCTGTGACAGGAAGACATCTATGTTGACGATGCAGCATTTTCAGCTGCTGTTGGAGAATGTGTCCATGTATTTATAACATACACGCAATCTGCTTCTGGAGTGGCAGCTTACTCTGTCTTGATAGAAAGCAGTTTGCCTTCTATGCAGGTAGCATTTCACATGGATTACATTTAGTTCTGCAGTCTATCCAGCTTTGGACGCGTAATAGTGACGAGTAGCATTAAACATTTTAGGGGATAATATCCATTGCCACAGCCTTTTCTTATTTATCTGGTGGCAGTCTTCCTCTGCCTTCACCAAACTTCTCAGACCTGTTACTAACAGCACGTGTGCAGCACTGAGCAGAAATGAGCTGTTGTAGTGTCTCAAGGAACACACACCACATTGGTACGTGTTACATGCTGTACTTAGTTTTGAGAAGTGTTGTTTTGCTTGATGAAGTGCTGTTAGTAAGCCTTAATGGTAATTTAGCAATTTTGTCTCAGTGTTCATGCTGGTTTGTACATTTTTGTTGTTATTATTGATTGTCAGCTAGTATCAAGTACACCAGGCATCTGCATTAAGATTGAAAACTCCAGTTGAGGCCTCCTGGTAGGAGGAGGACTTAAATTAATGGCTTCCACTGTAGGAATAAAATTGTTGTAGTTATTGATGGGATATATAGATTTTGGTAGTTTGTTTCTTAATGTAGGAAATATAAAAGCTTGGTGAAAATTGTGATTGCTAAGATGCTAGGTTTTGATCATCCCAAGAGGTAAAGATTTTGCCAAAGTTTTACATTTCTTTCCTAAACAGAAATTAGAGGTCTTTTCTATAAAAGCATTCTTCTAATTAGATCTTGCATTTTATTTTTCCTTTATAGCTAAACCAGGTGGACGGGTGAAATGTCAGTATATTTCTGCTGTGGATAAAGTGATCTTTGTGGACGATTATGCAGTAGGATGTAGGAAAGATCTCAATGGCATCTTACTGTTAGACACAGCTCTGCAAACGCCTGTTTCAAAACAAGATGACGTGGTTCAGCTTGAATTGCCGGTTACAGAGGTAAGATTGGGGGGGGGTGGGAATGAAAAGAGGTATGTAAATAACTGTGTCAGAAATACTGAAACCAGACATTTCACTCTGAGTTTCTAGAATGATATTAACACCATGTAATGGAAAAGTTTCTTAGTTATTAGCTGTCATAGGGCCATAGCTTTTCACAGTTTCCTGTATCTCAAACAAATAAGAGCATGCCCCAAGACCACGTTATTTCAGAAGAAAAAACTTTTTAGTGACCAGAGATAAGGACTTATTTCCCCACCTTTGTCAGTGCTTGTGTATGGAATATATATGCCCTTCTAGGAGTCACTTCTGGCCTGTTAGGCATCTCTGATTTGTTCTTGTAGTCTTTCAGGAAAGGAAAGATGAAATCAGGTAACACGGCATTCCATCATGTGAAGAATTAGAGCTGGAATCTAAGTTTTCTAGCAAGGTCAGCTGGCCTAACAAAAGACGTTTTCCTGTGCAAACCTGGCTTCCCTTTTATGTTTGGATCAGGTGTACCGCAGTACTTCATGGTTTGGGCATTTAGTATCACTTTAAGAGAAGCTAATGTAGACATTTCTGCTTAGAGTGTAATACATAGGATTTTGTTGCATTTGTTTATCCTCAGCATTGATGGACATTATTTATGTGTTATGAACCAAGAATGTACGTTATATGTGAGGTTTTTAACAATGTGACTTGAGTAGGAGTAACAGCAATAAAATGTTTCATAGAGGTCTCTGCAGAGAGCTTTCTGCATTCCTGATGCTTGCTGCCCACTGGCATTGCTTTTGTACCCTTTTTGGGTTACTAAAGTATCTTGGTATGTGTGGCTGAGTGTGAAGTGTCAGAGGTCAGGATTTCCTTTCATAAGGTCTGCTGTAACAGGTTTGCAGTCTCACATGGTTCAATACAACCTATAAGTTTGTGTCAGGTTTTGGCACATAGATTCTTTGGTTCTAAAGAGTTTACAGACCCTTGTTTACAGCACTTCTCTGTAAAGATCCTTCCTATAGAAAAAGAAACGTGGAGTTCAGTAGGAGTAGCTTTGGGAGTTTCATCATTAGATCAGTGAGAAAGGAGGCAAAACATTATCAGTCTCAAGTTCTTTTAATTTTAAAGAGGTGGTAACCCAGACATTGGAAAAACTTAGTAAATACTAAGCAAATATCATACAAACACATCTGTCCACTTCTTTCATCATAGAAAGGTCAAGAACTTTCATCCAAAGAACGGTGTTTAGTGGTTTTTTTCTCTAGAACTTTTCTGCAAATTTTTGCACTTAATTTAAGTAGTCTTTTAAGCAGTTTGATCTGCTGGTAGTGCAGTGCACCTTTATGCATTTCTAATTGCCAGCATTAACAAGTTATGAAGCAGTCTCTGTGCTGTTTTGAATTGGCTGTAGAACACTGAAATCGAGGAACTTCCACAGTCTATCTGTTATTCTTCTGATACAACCTTAGCTAGAGGGCTGGTTTGCCTTCAGTCTTTCTTCCCCTGAACTTCCCAAGGACATAACTAAGGGCCTTTTGGTCTGTGCTGTTTTGAGCAGTTTGTGGTTGTTTAAAGGACTGGCTGACCATTGTCCTTGGGAAATATTTCTCTGTAACTTGAAAGAATTCCTGTAATATTTTTCAGATGTTAACTCACCTAACAGCAGATTTAGAGTACTCTGTGCCTTGCACAATAAGCATTCTTTTAAACCTTACCTGTCAACATGAAGTTAGCAGACAGAGGGATAAGCTGGAAACAGATGAGACTTGGAAAAAAATGTCTATAAATGGATGATTATAGCATTCTTTTCTAGCTGCATTATTTCTGAGTTTCAGGAACTAACTTCTAAACTGGCCTGGGTTTTTCTTTGCTTCATTTTTCAGCTTTGCTGTATTAGCATTGTAAGTAACTTATCTCCAATTGTATTGCAGTGTGGTTGTTCTCATTATTATCTACCTTTTTGAAGGTACAAAGCTACTCAGAAAATGGCAAGACTTTTGTTCTTGCTGTCACTTTTTGTCATTAAAGCTAAATGAATCCTTTTGGAGAGAAAGCATTGGGCAATAGATGTTTCCTCATTGCTTAATAGATCTTATTTTAACTTTTATGACTGACTTTTTTTAACATTTGGTAATATTGCCCGAGAGAATTTGTAGTAATTACTGTTACCATTGCTGAAGTTTATCTGTGGGTTGGCCTGTGATGTAAAATTTGGAACATCATCCTCAAGTCTGGAATGGGAATTATGCTGATATAATATAAAGTAGGATCTGTCAAAGGACATTTCCGAGACTAATGAAACAGGCATAATTCCTGTTGTAGTTACTCTGTGGATGCTAACTTTGCTTGTACATCTGCATTTTAGGCTCAGCAGCTGTTATCTGCTTGCATAGAAAAAGTAGATGTTTCTAGCACAGAGGGATATGATTTGTTCATCACACAACTGAAGGATGGCTTAAAAAATACCTCATATGAAACAGCAGCAAATCATAAAGTTGCAAAGGTAAGAATTTGTACTGTCTAACGTGGATTCCCAAGTCTTAATTTCTGTGTCTACCATTGAAATATGCAAAATCTGTGACTCGGTGTGGTGGATTTTGTTTGAAGACAGTGGAATATATTATCTGTTCCTTAGTTTTATGTGTGAAGCTTCACTTGGTAAGAGAACAAACAAGATTAGTTTCTTGCTGATGGAATCAGCTAATAAACCCAACTGAGCTTAAAATTTGAGGTTACTTTTACTTTGCTTGTGTTATGTTCGTGTTGCTTTTGTGTGTCTATTGTTGTATTTCTTGATACCACATGTGTTTGGTTTTGGTTTTGACACTCTTCTGATCTGTTTGTTGTTAAGATTTTCAAATTCTAAAACATGGACACTTTTTTTCTTATTTAGTGGGCAACGGTTACGTTCCACCTTCCTCATCATGTTTTGAAGTCTGTCGCCAGTGCCATTGTAAATGAACTCAAGAAGATAAATCAAAATATTGCTGCCTTACCTGTAGCATCCTCTGTGATGGATAGGTTATCTTACCTCTTACCCAGCGCACGACCAGAGCTCGGTGTGGGACCTGGCCGATCTGTGGACAGGTATATTAAGACAAAATAAGTGATGAATTTAACCCCTTAGTTGTATCAGGATAAGCTCCTAGATGACTTTAACTTACTTAAAGAGTTAGTCCTATTCTGTGCTTTGTTGCTCTTACACATACAGCTAATGAACTGTTCAATGTGTGCTGTGCCATACATATTACTGAATTTAGGAAAGCCTTTATGGACACCGCAAGACTATCTCAGTTTCAACTTTAATGCAAATCAAATTTACTTTGCTCTTAATCCCAACATACACTTTTAGAAAGGTAAGAATTGAAGCCTTAAATATATACTTCCTTATATCCTGAAGCCAATTCCTTTTCCTTCATACAAGAAAGAGTCATGCTTCTGTTCTATGGTTTAGAAGTTTAGGAAGTTACCTTTGCAGACCATATATATGCTACTTCTGAACTCTCTAGTCAACTGCAACATGTGCAGGGCAAGAGAACATTTTCTCTCAGATTGCTGCTTCATCGCTTTCTGATCTTAGTGGTAATGTATACACAAGCATTATTTTAACCTTCATAAGCTGAGGCTAGCTAGAATACAGGTAAATCTTCTAAGTTTATAAATTATTCTTTCTTGAAAGTGTCTGTACAAATATTATTTTGCATTTGTATTATCATTTCTTACATCTTAAAAAATTTAATGGATTTGATTTCATCTCTTAGCTTTCCTTCCCCAAGCCTTCAGGTCTACCTATACCTCACCACATTGTATTTTGATTAGAGCTCTCCCAAGATCTGTCTCGTGAGCTGGTGTAATGTCAAGTTAAGATAGCTCTTATATGAGTGTTGCTAGAATAGATTACTTCCTTGGCAGGAAATGTTTAATATCTCCATTCTCTTACAAGACAGTAAAAATCTCCTGAAACTGAGAAGCAGAAACAGGAAATAAGGCACATTTCCCTCTAACAGCCCTAGTTCTTGGGAGAGCAAAACTCTGACTGATACTCATTTCTCATGTGCTGTTGCAAATGAGAGACATGCATTGAGTGAAGGTGGAAAAGAGAGGAACTTCTTTGCTCTCTTAACTAAGTTGCAGAGGGGTTCATATTTTGGCATGTAGTAGTTTAAAATTTACAAGTATGATGGTATGTAGTGAGTGATGACTGGGAAGGAGAGTTGTACCATGTATTTAGTTAAGCCTAAAATATCACTTTAGAGTATTTTTAAATATGTAAATTTATATGTGTTTAACTAAGAACCCCAATTTTTACAGTAGTTGTCATGTTTAAAAGAAAATCCAGCTCTCTTGCAGTTCTGTTGGGCTAGCTTCTCCACCTGCCTTTGATGCAGAATAGCTTTGGGTATCTGATGCTTTTCTGCAGGTAGATCAAATAGGCTACCTGGAAGCTTATTTTCTTAATCCTGCTTTAAAGGTCCATAGGTTGTTGTGTGGCTTTTAGTTTTTTACTGGGAATGTATTTTAAACACCCAAGTGAGGGAAGTAATTTTCCTGTAATAATTAATTATAATTTTATGTGTACGTTATAGGTAACTATTTGTGTTATTTTTAATGGTTACTGAAGCCCTGAAGGTCTTATAGATAGTTCGGGTTTTTAATTTTAAGTGGCAGTTTTGGGTCATGTAGAGTTTTTCACCATTCTAGGTCTTTGATGTATAGTGAAGCTAACAGACGGGAGACATTCACTTCATGGCCTCATGTGGGTTATCGGTGGGCACAGCCAGATCCTATGGCTCAAGCTGGGTTCTATCACCAGGTAAGAGATTTAGTTATTCTTAGTATTTGTTCCCCAGGTGGGATGGCAGGGGAAAAAAGGTTGTGATGTTTTCTAGTAGGGTTTTTTTTTCTTTTTTTTTAATGGATTCCTTCAATTATGCATAAACCATAAAGACTTTGTCATTCAGCTTTTTTTTTTTTTCTTAAGTTTCAAGGGGTTTTGGTGCCTTGAGTTTGCCTCTTTTTATTTTTTTGGTACAGATCACAGAAAACACTGATCTGATCTTCAGCATATAAAACTTTTTGAAATACTCAGATTAATCTGAGTTAACAGTAATAGAGATTAAGTTGGTTGTTACATAGAATCTGTCTTTCTCCTTGTTAGATTGTTGAGTAAATAATCCTTTTTTATATTACAAGTAAAGCAAAGAAGCAGTAAGCTTGGCACTGGAGTTCTCTAAACATACTTTCCTAGTAGAACTTAATTGTATCAAACAGAGGTCCTAGATCACATTAAATTGTTAGGCTCAGTGAATAAATACAACCTCAATGTTTTATTCCACTACTTTTGCTTATTTCCATTTTTCATTCCTTGAAATTATTCCTACTTTAAAAAATATTTATAATATGGATTTAGATAATGATGGCTGGGGAGTGCCTATCATTTGACAGCAATATTGTCTGTTTCATTCTGTCAACTGTAAAGCGCGATAGGTGGATGAAGTTTTTGGATGATTTCTTAAACTTCCACAGAAGGAGAAATGCAGGGAATTCATATGTTGGAATTGCATCTGCATATTCCCAAGCATGTCTTGAAATGAGGTCATGAAAATGCTAAATTTTAAGAGAATGGAAATTTTCATTGTTTTTCCTCAGTTACTTCAGCTAGTAACAACTGTTCTTTGCAGAGGAGTGGTAGAGAATACTTTATGTCCTAAGAGATTGGTAGGAATACTTTTTAACCCATGTTTATCCAAGCATGTATTCTGCTGCAGTTCTAAATTTTTTGAACTTTGTGAACTTTTGCCAAAGAAAAAAAAGTAATTTCTGTTCTTTGTCTGTGGTTTGCATCCAATGACTTGCATGAATGTTAGTTCTGGATCTCTTCTACAGTAATATGTATTCTTTTTTTAATGTGAAATGCTGCCACTTTGTAGTATATTTTTGTGGCCTTTTATATGTTTGGTGTGATGCTTTAGTATGTCACTAGAAGGAAAGAAGTTGATCACCTAGTTAAAAGTGTTTTGTAGTACATAGCTATATAAATTGCAAGTGTTTCTTCCTATTTTCATAGCCTGCTTCATCAGGAGATGACAGAGCCATGTGCTTTACCTGTAGTGTGTGCTTGGTGTGCTGGGAGCCTACAGATGAACCTTGGTAAGTTTAATGGTGTGTGAGGTACACCTAATTCTGTGCTGAAGAGGTTAGAAATCTTCAAAGGACAAAAATCAACGTTTCTCAATGGTATTTCTGGTGAGTTTAGGACAAGTCATTGACAAGAGTGGGTTTCCAAAATGATTCCATGGAACCAGTCACAAAAATATTTGATGTATTATATCAAATTTCTGTATAATACTAAAAGAAAAAAAATGTAGTTGGTTTTATTTCTTAATTCTGATTTGCTGTTTCATTTCAAATTGCTCCTTGAGAGTTGTGAGCCAATACTTCTTTGCAGGGATCTAAATGGAGTCTTCTATTTGGTTGTGACTAGGATACATCTCTTTTCAGGTTCAAAAATTGCCATGGGTGTGTAGTGCATATTTGCCTTTTATGTGAAATTGCAGTATCCATTACTAGGTTCCTGAATCATCTAAAATTGTGGATGGTGACAGAAATGGGGGACCTTACACTAATTAAAGAGTTCTTAATGTAATTTTATTCTTGATTAGTTGGCAGTTTGTAATATTTTCTTGAACATGTCAGATTTCTGACTTGCTGGAAACTTTTCCTTGTAATATTATCTTCATAGTTTTTGTCTACTCCTTTCACTTAGGATTTTCAAGACATTTTGTAGCCATGAAATTGCTCTTGTCATGTCTCTGCCTTAGTTGTATATCAAGATTCATTTTTTTCCATGCTTCTTGGTTAATGTGACATTCAGGACTGTTTCCAGTTTTGATTTTTTTAATTGTGGATATAGAACTAAAACCAGGACATTGCTTCTAAAGTTACTCGTAACATTAGAGTTTTAATGTATGGTAATTTAATCTGGGCTTTTCTTCGTGGGGACATGATTGGCCACTGCCTATAGAACAATTTTTTTAATGGACTAATTATATTAAGAGCATTGTGTAGATTGATCCATTTGAATATGGATGTACATCGAGTGATCAAAGTCTTTAATACAGTCTGCTATTAAGAATCAGCAGATAAAGCTGTGTTAGTAACTTCAGAACTCTCTTGTATGGTTGACTGCAATAGAGTTCAAATAGTTCAGTTTCAGCTTCACTTCTAGGGCTTAGCTTGCATATACTGTGTGTAGTTCTCACAGTAAAAAATTACTGTTTTCTGTGTTTGTTTTTAATCTGGAAAGGTCTGAACATGAGAGACATTCCCCGAACTGCCCATTTGTCAAGGGTGAGCACACTCAGAATGTACCTCTTTCAGTCACACTAGCAACAAGTCCAGCGCAATTTCCCTGCACAGATGGCACTGACAGAATAACTTGCTTTGGATCTGGAAGTTGCCCTCATTTTCTAGCTGCTGCAACAAAACGAGGAAAGATCTGCATATGGGATGTTTCCAAACTTATGAAGGTATGCAATATAAATAATTATTTTTCATCAACTGTTTACTGATTAGGCATATCTTGATTCAAAATCAAATACCTCTTTTGTTTTTTATTTTTATTTCTTAGGTCCACTTAAAATTTGAAATCAATGCATATGATCCTGCTATTGTGCAGCAACTTATGTTATCAGGAGAACAGAGCTCAGGGGTTGACTCAAGGAGACCAACACTAGCATGGTTAGAAGATTCCTCTAGCTGCTCAGACATACCAAAATTAGAAGGAGACAGGTATGCCAGTCTACCAAATGAGAAATATTAAATGCTTCTGTGTGAGTGGTAAATGTCATTTAGCAAAGTCATGCTTTGTGAAACATAAGATTGGTAATTTTCTTTTCATGGAAATAATATTTTTAGTCACTCAGTATTTGTACACAGTTCAACACTTGAAAAAGACTAATCTAAATTTCTATTTTTTAAGCCAGTTTCCTGCTGTTCCAGTTTTATACTCCACTAGCAAAGAGATTGCAAATCTCATTGCTGCTCTATGCTCATGTTTCAGAGGCAGTGTAAAAACAGAAAGGAATATAAGCTTTGGATCAGCTTTTCATTTTAGTTATGGATTATACATTTCAGATCTTGAAAGTAAAGGCTCCTCTTGGACTTGGGGAACATGCTTTCTTTCTGATTGCTTCTCCGTAATTTGTGGTTATGTCATTCTGAAAATAAACTGTGTGCATGTGCTAGGAATTTGTGCTTCCTTGCATACTTTTAGTACACATATACAGACTCTGAACAATTAGATAGTCCTGTTGCAAGGATTTGGATAAGCTAGAGGGTATGTCACTGCTTGGAAAGTGTGATGTAAGAAAAAGTAGTATTTCACTTGTGCTTCATACAGCCTAACCCAGTTACTGGGTACTCTTGTCTGGTCTTGCCAAAGCTCAATAGAGTGAATAACTGTTGGAAGATTTAGAACAAAAGTTGACTGGGGAGTCTTGCTAGTTTTCTGAATGTTTCTTCTTAAACTTCAGCGTTAAGAAGAAGGTAACAATACTGTTATATGCACGGGAAGTAAATCTTTGGTTTTAAGCTTAGTGTGATGTCTACAGTAGTGCAGAGCAAATATGGATCTTGCTCTTCTGCTGACATGAGCAACATCAGCACCTGCCTGGACTCTTACTGTAGCTTTAGGTCTGGGAACTCCTTGGTAGTTAAAGAATTAAACCAGTTTTAAGAGCTGGATAAAGGACAGTGCAATCATACTGCCTAGAGCTAAGCATCTTCCATACCACTTAACCTACATGGAATTTACCATCACTTCTCCGCTTAAGGGGAAGCTGAATCAGAATCAAAGTATTGAATTGTGTCTGCCATGTTGTGGAGTGAATGTTGATCAGGTTTGACCCCACAAAGATCGGTTTCTTGGATATGAGGATATAAGTATCCAGTTTCTTGAAGTTTGAGGATCTGACTTGGTACTGTGAGTGGTTTTACCTGAAAGTGCAAAGGGATTGATGGCCTTCCTCTGTGTAATGAACCTGAATAGGAAATAATTTCTTTCATTGGAAAAGTCAGGTGCATTAAATATTTATGTATTCTTAGAACTACTCAGGGTCCTATTTCTCTTGAAAAGGTGTCTTGAACAGAATCTGGTTTTATGACAAAAAGATTTATCTGGTAGTATTTTAAAAACCAACAACACTGTTCATCCCTTGTTTCAGTATTAGCTACAAAATCGCTTGTAGAACTGAAGACCAGTCTATCAGCTCCACTTTCCAGAGATGATTTTGAGGAATTTGAAGATGTTGATATTCATTTTCAGATGTCCTGATTGTACAGTTTTATTTTTCTTGGAAAGATTCCTGAGAACTGGTTTTCATTTTAATTCAACTTAGACCTGAATTTCCTGTAGGAAATACAACAGTAGAATGAGGCAAAAAGTAATCTGGTCTACTGATTCAATAATGGAGGTAAAAGCCTTTATGTTGTTAGTGTCTGTAATGAACTCATCAATGGATGAACAATGCCAGCTAAAAGGAATGGGCAGCTATAGTACACATTGTGTTTTCTATTAATTTTTACTAATTTAATTAAAAATAAGCCTGCAGTTAGCATGTACATGGTGTCATTCATGCATTGTTCTTTTTCAGTGATGATCTACTGGAGGATTCAGACAGTGAAGAGCATTCCAGATCGGAATCTGTTACAGGTAGGTTATATCTGACCTGTTATAGATGTAATAGTTTGGAGGTTAAAGGGGGAATTCTTCTTCCAGACTTTCAAAAAAAACCTGTCAGAACTGATGATACTATATTCACTGGATTAGAAAAAAGGAAAATAATTTACCTTGGAAAAAGATTTTTCAATGGATTCACCATTGAAAGGAATGCTGGTATTTAAGTTTGTGTGATGGAGAGATGGCATGCAGGAGAAAAGAAAAACTGCACTATGTTAGTTAATAAATGTCTTACTTGACAACAAGCATTGCTTATCTTGCTGTCAATAAAGCACACAAACCAAGGTAAAAGAACTTTCTTAGAACAGGCACAAATTACAGCTGTATGAAATGCTTTAAGTTCAGGGGATTGCCAAAAGAGTTCCTGTGTCTTGATTGTTTCCCTAAGGGTTTGCACTTTGATAAAATATTTCTTCCTGAATAAAGATTTTATATGGAAGCAGAACAGTGCTATGCATGGTATTCCTGTGTTATTTTCTTAGAGGTTGAGTCAGAAATTTTGAGGCAAGGGAGGACTATGTGTTTATTTTCTATAATGTGGTTTACATCTTTGAGTAAGGATCACCCAGCAGGGAAAAAAAGAGCATGAGATGTAGAAAAAGATCTTTTTTTTCCAGCAAACTGTAATATATGCAGTATGATTCCTGTTTTGTCTTTTGAGCATTTGTATTATGTTAAATGTTTTTGTTTTTAAGGACATACATCACAAAAAGAAACGATGGAAGTCAGCCTTGATATAACAGCTCTCAGCGTTCTTCAGCAACCTGAAAAACTTCAGTGGGAAATTGTTGCAAATGTTCTGGAGGACACAGTTAAAGATCTGGAAGAACTTGGGGCAAATCCCTGTTTGGCCAACTGTAAGAGTGAAAAGATGAAGGAAAAACATCTAGAACAACACAACATTCCCTTTCCTTGTTTATTAGCCGGAGGTCTATTAACATACAAATCACCTGCTACCTCTCCTGTTAGCAGTAACTCTCAGAGATCACTGGATGGCTTAAGCAGGACTCGAGGTGAGAGTGTCTCAGAACAGGGATCAACTGACAATGAATCCTGCACTAATTCAGAACTGAATTCCCCTCTGGTAAGGAGGACTTTGCCTGTATTGCTGCTGTACAGCATTAAGGAGTCTGATGAAAAAGCAGGAAAACTCTTTTCACAGATGAACAATATTATGAGTAAAAGTATTCATGATGATGGTTTCACAGTTCCACAGATCATTGAAATGGAGCTGGACAGTCAGGAACAGTTGCTGTTACAGGACCCCCCTGTGACTTACATTCAGCAGTTTGCAGATGCTGCAGCCAACCTGACTTCTCCGGACTCGGACAAGTGGAGCTCTATGGTTCCCAAGCCTGGGACTTTGGTTCAGTGCCTGCGTCTGCCCAAGTTTGCAGAGGAGGAGAACCTGTGTGTAGATTCAATCACACCTTGTGCAGATGGAGTTCATCTGTTAGTAGGACTGCGGACTTGTCCTGTTGAATCTCTGAGTGCAATAAATCAAGTAGAGGCCTTGAATAATTTAAATAAATTAAACTCAGCACTATGTAATAGAAGGAAGGGGGAACTAGAATCAAGTCTTGCTGTAGTGAATGGCACGAGTATTGATGTAATCCAGCATGAGACACCAGCAGATGTACCAACTCCTTTAATTATTCAGCCTGAACAGAGAAGTGTTAGTGGTGGATACCTAGTGCTTTATAAGATGAATTATGCCACTAGAATAGTTACTCTAGAGGAGGAACCAGTAAAAATCCAGCATATCAAAGACCCCCAAGACACAATTACCTCAATGATTTTACTCCCACCAGATATATTGGATAATCGAGAAGACGACTGTGAGGAGCCTGTAGAGGAAATACAATTATCTTCTAAAAATGGCAGTGGGAGAGAGAGAAGATCTGAGATCTCTACTCTTGGGCACCTGGTAATAACTACTCAGGGAGGATATGTAAAAATACTAGATCTTTCAAGCTTTGAAATTCTGGCCAAAGTGGAGCCACCTAAAAAAGAGGGCACTGAGGAACCAGATATGTTTGTCTCTGTGATATACTGTTCGGGCACAGACAGATTATGTGCATGCACCAAAGGTAAGATTTTTCTTCAAATTTATTTTTAAATTACTGATTTTACTGAATTTGGATTATGTTACAGAATTTAAAGTCTAAATTTCAAATTCCCCTGAATGTACTTACAGTTTAATGGTCTAGGAAGCACAGACTCTAGTTAATTTCTCACCTTAAATGTCAATTCTAATCTCTAGAATCTCTAGTAGTTCTTGCATATGTCTTAAATCTTGAAGATGCACAGGTTTTCTGAAGTCCAAAACAAATAAAAGGCATTCTTGTATGTACTTACTTCTTACTACTTCAGAAAAATGTCTTTGGCTATAATGGATGATAGTCAAGAGAGCAGAGAAGATAATGCTTTTACATCTTATCCCAGTGTATTTTCATTCAGGTAGCATGCTTTGGTTCTGCTTCAGCTTTTTGCAGTTTGACTTGTACTTTCTTGAGTGTTAGAGCCAGACTATCCATGAAGGATTCTTTTTTTCCAAATGAACACAAGGTATTTTGTGTGGAAGGGGACAGGTAGGAGGGGAGTGTAACTCAAGGCCAGGTAACAACTACTTTGTAAAAGTCCCTAAACCACCACACAGCTCCCTGTTTCCTTGTATTGCGTTGGAGCACTGGAAACAGCTCTGGGTGTTATCTAGATGAGTCCCTCCATGTCCCAGTGTTCTGGTTAGTTCATCTGCAGTTGATTGCAGCTGTGGAGGAAATGCTTCGGCTCTCAGAGGGGTTAAGCTGATAGGATGGTTCATAGATTTCAGATAAATTCCCACCAATATCACGTGGAGCTTCTTCTTTACTAGAAAAATTGAAATTGATACCTTTTTCCTTTCATGACAGTTTCACGCTAATTATAAAGTCCTGCTATGAGAAGTTGTTAAATCAGATATACTTATTTCCAGCAGATAAAGTCAAGTTTATTGTAAACATCTCAGTTTTCTTAAAGGCTCCATGTTTCTCACTCACCTACAAAGATTTGTAGAAGTGGGCATTTGAGATTTGCTTTCTAAATACTAATGAAAACATTGCAGGTAACTAGTATTTATGTTTGCAGATTCCCAAAGGTAGCATTCATATTTACTAAATGGTTCTCTTTTGGTGACTGCTTTTGAAGAAATAGCTATTAAACTATTTCAGCTGTATTTAATAATGCACACTGTTTCCTAGTTAAAATAGAACTCTAGCTGAAAGGTTAATTGCCTTCGAAGACTATCATATCCATGTGTCCTGGTTTAAGGCAAAGTTGGGAGAAAACCTCCAAAGGGATTCTTCTAGAAAGCAAATTCAAGTGGTCCCTCCCCCAACTGGATCAGGAAAATATTTCCTTGGAGAAAAGTGGAAAAAAGCTGTTTATTTAGCAGGCAAAGCATTCACCAGCACAAAAAATGAACAATATTAAACAACAAACCTTCTTGCCAATCTGTAGAGATGACAAACTCAGAAAGTCCCCTTGGTGGGCTGTAGCTCAGCTCACTCAGTCTCTTATCAGTCCCTCCAGCACTGGAAATGCTGCGGCCCAGGCTCAGCCTTGTGGGCCACATGTGTAAGTTCCAGGTGCTCTCCTGGGTTTTCAGTCCAGAGCAGGTTTGAACAGTTCTAAGAAAAAGAAAAATCACAGTCCAGGGAACTTCTCTGGCCTCAGCTGGCTAAAAACTAACTAAAAGCAAAGGAGAGCTCTCTCTTGCTGTCCATGCTGCAGACAACACAGTCCAGGAGCAGGAATGTGGAGGAGCAAGTGCAGTTTCTGATAACAAACTGTGTGCTTCTTCTCTCCCCCTCTTTGCTCTCAGAACCAGTCTTAAAGCTGCAGAACTTATTTCTGGGTTAAACAGACAAATAGGGATACAAGCATCATAGAGTCATTCCAGGGCACCATGTCATAATGTTTTGACTTTATACTTAGCTGATCAAACTGCAATCGCATTGAAAAGACCTCCAAACAGCATATTTTTTCCTACAGAATTTTATTACTATCAGTTTCTTTCCTTTCATCAAAGCTGTTTTGCCTTTCTTGTGTTTTAAGAGTCATGATAAAAGTTAAGGAGCTTATTGTGCGTGGTACTTTTCCATCCAATTCTAGTGTGTATGGAAATCATATTCTAGTAGCTTTTGGTATTATCTAAACCTCTTTGGGCCATGGAGTTTTAAGATATACAGGTCTCTTGAGCAGGAGCGCCTACTGTGTGTAGGAGTATTTTGTCTCTGTTTAGATAACTACCACCTGTGTTACTGACTGCAGAATACTTCCATCTTCCTTGTAATAGACAAGCACATCATTCTGCTTTTGCAGTAAATCTCTTTCAGTATTATAATACCCATCTAGTAATTTATCAATAGCTTTTTTGGATTTCTTTTGTTCATGCTGCCCTTAAGATGACTGAGATTTTGGGGTATTTTTTCTTCTGTAGCCCAGTATGCTATAGGCATCAAGTCAACCTGCAAGGGTCCTCTTTTTGAATATAGTACTTTGTTTACTTAAAAAAAAAATCCACTGATTATTCTTATCTTATCTTTCATTTGCATCCACTATACCTTGTAGAGGGATAGAATATAAGAAAATAAAGATAGTGTAGAGAGTAATCTTACCCCTAAGGAGTTGCAGCTGGGCCAGTTACCAAAGGTTAGGAACAAGCCTGACTTTTAACAGGCCACAACTATAACCAATGAGAAGAAGAGTGCTCTTCTTCTCATAGTGCTCTTCTCATATAAAAGAGTGAGTTGGCTGTTGAGAAGGGAATTGGATTCGGTTGGGTACTTTGTGAGGAAGAAAGAGTCAGTGCTCTGAGAGCTGTCCACAAGAAACACCAAGAAGGTATGGAACCTTTGTGATAAGGAGACAACAGTATGGAACCCCTGCAATAAGATGACAACAATACCTCTATTTGGAACTTCCATTTTCTGCTCAACCGTGGCCTTCAGGGTTCATTATTTTCATTGCTTAAATGTCTTTAGGGGCTTTCAATTTCTATTACTTTTTTAGCATATCAGTAGTTGTTATATTTTTCTCAGTTTGTAGAAATTAAGTCCAAAGTCATCATAAATACTTAGGGGTCAGTGTCCTTAAGAGGTCTGAATTTCAGGGTCTGATGCTAGGTATGTCTGAAGCCTCAGAGTCAAAACATTTATGCCAAAATACATCACTTGGTAAAGAATGACTGAACTGAAAGGTTTATAAATAAGGCATAAAAGGTATGAAATTCAGGAACTCTAGAAGAAAAAGCAAATCAAAACCCTCAACTATTAATCTAACTTTTTAAATCCTCTATCTTATTGTATGTTTGAATAGCTTAGTATATGAAATAAGCTTTGCATAATTTTCCTTGTCTTGAATAATAATCGTCCTTTAAACTTTTGCTTTAAATGGGTAGAATTTCCTGCTTAGCTAGGTGGCTGAAGATGGAGGGTTTTGATGTTAGTTTTTTTCCTTGAGTGCTGCTTTCTTAGGCTACTTTGCAAATCACTTAAAGGTGTTTGCTCCTCTAGGATTACTGCGGCAAGTGGGACGGTGCCTTCAGTCTGACAGCATTAGAGAGATACACTGAAAGTAGAATAACTGTATTCACTGATGTGTTCAGCATTATTCCGTATACAAAGGAGCTTGTAGTGCAAAGACATAAATGAAAATTTTAAGTGAAAGTTTTGGAGCATACATGCATTGGAAGTGCTTGGATGATGTTGCAAAATACTCAGGCATGAGCGGTATTCTTTCCTGTTTACTTGTTTGACACATCAGAGTAGGCAAAGAGGTACTTTAATGTTGAAAAGTTCTGAATGTGGAATAGCATTTTCTTCTGTTTCTCCTGCTTGTTGATTTATTATTTTCATTGGTAGATTTTATGAAATTTTTTCATAGCTTCTAAGATATGACTGAAAAAGAAACCTCTGTGTGAATGGGTGATTCAGATCTGGAGTAGTTTTATGGAAAGATGTTTTAGACCTGCATTTGATGTCATCCATCTTTGTGAGTCACACTTGAGAATGTTACCTCTTGGTGTCAGCTTCAGGTACTTACCTCTTTCCGCAAGGATTACCTGAGCTTGACCTCTGAGGGAAAGTGCAAATATATTCTTGGTTCCAGTTCCATTAAGCAAACATAGTGAACTTTAATCTCTTTGAATTTTGCTTTCTTGTCTTCCCCTTGGCCAAGGTAGACTATATTTAATATCCCTCCTAGCAGTGCTTTGTCTGCTCTCATTTGAGGGTTCAGATGTTTTCTCTTATGTCATTAGTAAGAGTCTAAACTCTGCTTTTATGATGTTCAGAATAATAAGTAAGAAAATAAGTAATTTCTTTATTCTAAAACAAGGCAGCAGGTACTGTTTTTAAATAGAGATACTGCTGTAGAGTGGTCTTCTGATATTTAAAGTTTATTATCTAATGTTTAAGAGGGTTAGATGTATTTTCTTACTGCTGGATCGTGCTCTGTGAAATTTTGAATCTGTTACATTATAACATTTTAAAGGTGCTACAATATTACAAGAGTTTTTAGTCCCTCCCTTTCGTTGGAAAAAGTATTTTTTCAGGCTGGATTTTGGTATGTCCAGAGTGAGTTGCCTATGCTGATATTTCTTACCTGCAGAAAGAGGTAAGCCTGGTAGAACTGGGTGGCACTTGGATACATTTGAGAATTGATTCCCCCAAGTCTCGTGCCTTTCATTTATAGCAGCTTTCTTGCTCTTGAGTTGTAAATAGTGTAGTAATCACGCTTTGTAGTGTTTTTCTAATTTAGTTTGGCTGTCTTACTTGTGTCTCACTTGTCATTAGGCTTTGTCTGCCATGTGTACTGTGTATTTGAAGTTCAGGAAGCAATTCAGTATTTTCAATTTTCTGCCTTTTTTGGTAATGAAGTCTAATAAGATTTGAGAGAGGCCAAGTTTTTTTCCACCTCAGAATTAGTATTGGAAGTGATGCTAAGAGCTCATCTTCAAGTCAAGGTCAATTATACTTACCCATTCAGAAAGAGAATATTGATCACCATTCTCAAACATCTTGAAGACAGAGATTCAACAGTCTGCTCATGAAATTTCTCCTGCTCATGCTGTCCTTGATGATGATTTTTTTCACTAGTGTTTAGCCTCTATCATCTTTGTCACTGGAGTCGTATCTGTTGTAGCATTCATTATGAATATGGCAAAGAGATTTTTTCAAAAAAAGAAAGGAAAGTTCTCCAACCATTTATTTTCTCAAGCTGGGTATCTCCAATCCTTTCAAACTTACAAAAGAAGAAAAAGACAAAGCACCCTTTACTTTCCCCTGTCAAAAGATCTGATCAAGTCAGTCCACAAGTTTCTTGATGAGATATGCAAAAAAAAACAGGCCCAGTAATCCTACAGATGAATTCCTCAAGCAGCTCTGGAGTCTGTACATACCATATGTGTGTATACATAGTGGAATGTTTGCACTTTTGAGCAGGAAATTGAATGAGGATTATTATCTGATTCCCAAGAACCTCTCTTACAGAATTTTTTTTAATCCTGTAACAGGGCTTTTAATTTTTTCTTTCTAGGCATGGTGACTTTTGCTTATCTCTATTCAAATGCATTTTATTTTTTCAAAGTCAAGGCAGAATTTTATAGCTAAGATCTCCTAGAGTAGTTTAAAATGAAGTGTCTCCAAGTGAGGTTTTGGGATAGCTTTCTTGATGACATTTTTCAAGCGTTCTGAACTTGCACATTTGAAGCTAACCAGTGACAAGAGAAGGGGGAGGCTGTAAATTAATTAGTGCATAGTTGCCTGTGGTATGGCTTTGTTTTCTAATTCCTTTTTATCAATTTTATATTGTTCAACTCTGTCATTGTGTTGTGATTTGCTAATGACAATGGTGTCACTCTTCCCAAATTCCTTCAAGAGTGCAGGAACATCTCACCTAATTGGCTTTGACTGCAGTGTCCTTAGTCTCTGCCATGCTCTCTAGCTTGTTCCAGTGCTGCTTTCCTGGAACCAGGAACTGTTTTGCCTGAAGGAAGCCTGTGATTTATTTGAATAAATCCATGATTTTTGTGTTCTGTTTGTATTGCTACCAGGCTCTTGAATCCCTGCAAATTGCAGGTTTTAAATACAGTTCAGAATTACATTAACAATGTTTTCATTATATTATCTATGTTTTGAAGGAAGTATAATGATGCTAGTTTCTAATGTGTCTTTTTGTGATAACTTAGTAAGTCAGTGTCAGCTTTCATTTCTTCTTGGTAGTACAAGAGAAATATTTATTGCCTCTGTCAAAGTGATGCAAGCAGGGGAACCTTCAGATAAACTGCTACTTAAGATGTTTACTCCCTGGCTAGAATTAGAAAGCACTGGGCGAGTCGCTCTTTGAGCCTAGTGCTGCAAACAGTAGTAGTAACACAAAAAAAAAAAAAAAAGGGCATTGACTTCTGCAAAGATTTTTTCACTGGCTCTTGACTATTTGAACTACAGTATCATTGAAACAAATAATGAAGCGTGTATCATCAGAAAGTCATCTTTGGATGTTCTGTGAGGAAATGCCTCCTTTGTGATACAGAGGCACAGCCAGCTACAGCACTTTGGAAAAGTGTGCATAAGCAGAATACTAATTTAATACTAAATTAAATTAACTAATACTAATACTGTACACTCAAGTTCATGGTAAACTTCTTTACAGAACCTTTTAAAAAACAAATAAGAGGAAGTGAGGTATCTCAAGTTTAGTACAGACTTTTTCTTGGAAAAGTGTTGGAATCTTTCAGCAATGCAGGGATTATGACTATTCTCTTGTATGGAAAAAGTGGTAAGGACATTTTTGCTGCTGAGCAATAAACAAAGTGATACACAAACTAAGGTTTGACTTACTACCAAATGAAGCTGTCAATGTCTGTTTTCTCTAATGTGTCTCAAATTCTCTTTGAAGTTTGAGGAAAATTGCTTATTTATGAGCTGTTTCATTTCCAGGAAACTCAAAAGTGTTATTTGCTAGAACTGTTTTTTCCCCCCTCTTCTCCTGAGGTCTGCTTGGGATGTACTTACTGTTCTGCACCAAGGATCTGTGGTTTGAGACTGAGAGAGGGGAGGTACAGCCTTCTTAGTGGATCTCAGTTAGAAAAGACCCACCAAGAAATGTCTTAATGGAATAGCTGTTATGAAAAGATACATAAATAAATATAGTGATAAAATCTCCCATCTCTTCAGATCCCAGGAATGCTACTTCGTACATTACCTAGACCTGGGGTACATTTTCCCACAGCACAATGCACTGATGCTGTCCATAGAGTTATTCTGACTATTTTGGTCATTTGAGCGATTTGTTTTTCTATCTTCATAAAAGACTGAGTTATAAAGCCGTTTGTTGTCAGGCCTTTCTTAGTGAGATCTCAAAAAACCCCCAAAATTGTGTGAGTTCCCTCTGTGCCTCGCATCTTTTCTCTGTGCCTCACACTCTCCCTGTGCCTCTCTATCACTCTGTTTTACTCACCTCACAGTACAGGGACATATACCTGCTTTTATCTTAGGGTTTTACTATATTTTTATTCTCAGGTGTTTTTGTTTCAAATTACCTGGATATTTTGAATAACACGTTTTTCATAATGTTAGTCAGATGCTGAAGATCAGTCAGATAATTTTTCAGAAAAATCGCATTAAGGCCTATGCTTGAATTTTCCTCTTGATTTGAATCCTACTGATTTGGCTTCTTCTAAGTTCTGGAACTGGTAACAGCTCTTCTCACCCTCCCTCCCCCAGCATTATGTAAAGTTAAACATTCTTTCTCAGTGACTTAGAGCACAAGTTGAAGGAGGAGTGAGGAGCAGCTGAGGGAGCTGGGGTTGATTAATCTGGAAAAAAATGAGGCTCAGGGGTAACCTTATGGTTCTGGACAGCTACCCAAGAGAACATTGTAGTGAGGTGTGGGTTGGCCTCTTCTCCAAAATAGCAAGTGACAGGATGAAAGGAAATGGCCTCAAGCTGCTCAAGGGGAGGTTTGATATTAGGAATAATGTTTTCATAGAAAGGGTTGCCAAACATTGGAACAGGCTGCTCAGGGCAGTGGTGGAGTCTCTCTCCGTGGAGGTATTTAAAAGATGTAGAGATGTGGCTTTTAGAGACATGATTTAGTGTTGGCAGTTAATGATTGGACCTGAGGATCTTAGCACTCTTTGGTTCTATGACTTCTCTGTAAATGATGGAATTGATCTATGTCTGTCTGTAGCGGTGAATAATGGGCAACCTCCTTGAATGATTTCAAACTTCCATCAATACATTGTGTCCAGTGAAAATTTTGGACTTTGCTCTTTTGTCTGTTCACTTGATCAGTGTTTTAATTCTAGGTTTGATGAAATAATGTGGGGAGCTCCTTAGTTAGGAGAATTCAGAGAAATTAGTTTAATTTTCAGTTATTGAATTTTAAAAGGAAGTTTAGGCACTCTGTACAGATGAGGTAGTGTAGGCCTTCATTTGACATGGTAGAATATTTTCTGTTATAAGCATAATTTGGATTATGGGAAGTGTCATAAGTGTTTTTGGTTTCTGTTGAGGTTTGCTTTGTTAATTGCCTTTTAAAACCCACCCCCGCATGTTGTTTTTATCTTTGGTACCATTTGCAACTGCAGTGTTTCTGTAACTCTGTTTTGCATTTGCCCTGAAAAAAAGGAGTAGTAGTAAAGCAAAATAAGTATTCCTGTAAAATTTCACTGATTTCAGGTCCTGCATAAATACTGTCATAATTGCATAGCAGTTTAAGTGCAAACCTATCTTGTGAGTTGAATTTAGCTGTGTGCCTGTCCAAACTTTCTTCTTTTGTTGTCTGTGATGATTTTAGGTGGAGAACTTCATTTCCTTCAGATTGGAGGGACCTGCGATGACATCGATGAAGCTGATATACTTGTAGATGGATCCCTTACCAAAAGTGTAGACCAGTCATCAGAAGGCACCAAGCCCTTATCCAACCCTTCTAGTCCAGGCATTACAGGTAAATTGCACATGTGTACGTGGATCAAAACACTTTTGTCGTTTTTGAAAGCTGCATCTGAACAGGACTTGCCATTATTTAATAGCATACTGCCTGATTATTTTTTTGCTGCCCAAAGTTAGAATTCTGTAGTTGCTGTATGTCTGTCACTACAGCAGTTCCTGATTAAAAAAAAAAGAAACAAAACAAAACTCTGACTTTTTCCAGTCTCTAAGTGTGATTTTAAGTGTGGCAGACTGTATTTGTGTGACCCTGATTTTATTCCTCAAGTGTTAGTTGAAAGAAGGAAGAGATGCTTTTTGTTGTAAGTTGATTTGTAAGCAGCATTACAGCAGTTGCTTTGGGGTGTGAATTTCTCCTGTTCCTCCTCTTTTTCACCAAAGAGGCCATTCCTAAAGTTTGAAGATCACTAGAAAACAAAGTGTTGTACATATACGAGGTGGGGGAACGTCTATGGCTTTCTTCTCTACCCTTCTTTTGCTAATGGCAAATAAAGCCAAAAAGAATATAGATTTTAAGGATGTTCTTCAATGGATGCATTCCCTGTATAGTAGCTTATCAGCAGAGATAAGTGAATTCCAAGCAAATGGTAACTCACTATCCTGATGAGTCAAATAGATGATCATTACTGTTTAAATTCTACCAGGACTATAAAGGGACTTTTTTTTCCCTTTTTTTTAATGTTGTTCCCATCCAGCCTTCAGTATAGCCTTGAATATGACTTACTGGAGTAAGAGATTGATTTATTTATGTATAGACTTCAAAGTAGCTGTATCTTTAGGTTGTCCACAAGCTGCAGGTCCTCCTTTAAGTAGCCATATAATTTAGACGTTGTAGTGTTGCTTGATTTTGTTTTGTAATGGTTTCCAAAAAGTTGTTAGGTATACAGGAATGATCAGATAAACTGAGAACTATTTTGCTGCAGTGTCAAACTGAGTCACTAAAAGCTCTCAGAGAAGCAAATAGTCATAAGAAGCCAGTGCTGAAATGAGGGATCTGGGTGGGAGTTGTTGAAAGCAAGTTGCTGCAGAACTCTTGAGGATACTAAAGTCAATAATACAGGACTCTTGGCATATATGAGAATGATTGATTGTTAGGGCTGTGTAAACCTCTTCAGTACTGAGATTGTCAGTACTTGTGTGAATCGTGATCAGCCTTTGATTTATAATGTCAGTGTTGCTTCTCTTTTGGTGTTACATACTGAAAAACAGAAAAAGTGTTTTCTTCCACTTCTGTCTTAGCATGTTTTTCAGACAGAGACACAGCTCAAGAGAAAGGCTTCTGTTTGGGGAAATGAAGTCCTACAACAAGCAGAAACTTCTACTCATACATTGTTCCTTTATATTGTGGTCTTTGTGCGTTTATTTTTCTCCATTGTTTAGATTCTAGAATGTGTTTCTTGCGTTTTATTTTCTAGCCTGGATTTGCAACTTAGATGCATATTATATTTTATTGTTTTAAGAGAAAATAAGTTAATCATATAGCAATCTTAGATTAGTGTTTCCTTTTAAGGAACAGAGGGTTTTTTTGTGGTGAAGTAATCTAAAATAATGCCTTTTTTCAAAGTGACTTAAAAAAGAATATTCATCTTCCTGACTAGTTTAAAGCCTGTTTTCAAGTTTGGTGTTAGAACTTTGTCTTGTTATAACACTTTGTTAGAATATAATAAAAGTCTTGTAATTTTTAAAAGAAGCCAAGTATACTTGACAGGAGTGAAAAGTTAAGTCCTTAATTTTTCAGTTTTGGGCATTGATTACATGTATGTAGTTGCTCTGAATACTCTGAATTTGGATTTGTTTCTGTTGGAGGAGGAAGGAGAATGAAGCAGAAAAATCCAGTCTGCTCAAAGATAGGCTTGTTGTACATTTTGAGCAATGATCTCACTTCTCATTGCAGTGTCATCCAGCTAATGAGGTTCACATTTGGCAGTTAAGAAAGTGAAGGTCTTTGCTGTATTATTGAAATTCAATTTCTAAAGCATTTCTAATTTCTTTGGCATTTTCCTGCCTCTGAAATTGGAAAGTAGAAATTATTATAGTTGCAATGAGAGTGAATTTATTACCTGTTCAAGCATCTCATCTCCAAGTCAACCTGGAGTGTTTTTCAAGATGCTCTCTAGGTTCAGACTTTGCAGTGAGGGTGGTATTTGTGTTGGTGTGTTATGATCTCCTCATCCTGAGTGGTGACAGTCATAGTCAGGTAGCAAACTTTGTCCTTTTGAAAAGCATGACTTCTTTACAAGGAAAAGACTTTCCTTCAAAACACATTTTTAAGAGAAAATGCTCAAAATACTAGAAGATATATATTGTGCATGTCTTATTTTCCCCCAGGTTTGGTTGGTAGGAGTTCTTTGCTTGGTTGGGTTTTGTTTGGGTTTTCTTGTTTTGGTTTGGGGTTTTTTTTGTCTGTTTTTGGTTTGGTTTGGGGTTTTTGTGTTGGTTGGGGGTTTTGTATGTCTGAGGAAATCTGGTTATCAATTTTTGGTTTCTATTATGGTTCCTTTAGGTGTTTGACTTCCTGGGATATTTTTGTTTTCAATACTTCAATTAATACCCTTGTTTCCTTGGAACAAGGCCTAAATATAAAGACAAGAAGGCAAAATAATTGTCAAGGCCCAGTGTCTTTTAAGTGCTTAACATAAATCATGTTTGTTTTTCACTTACCCCTCTTCTAAGGTAAATTGGGAGTACCTATTAAAACTACAGTGTTCTAGTAGTCCACCATAAAACAAGTCAATATTGATAATCAGAGGCCAGAGTAATGTTTTAAACAGTGATAAAAATGCACAATAATTCCTTACGTCTGTTTTCATGAAATAATTTTTTTTTATCCGAGTCAGAAGGGATATTTAAAAAAATGTTTAATCAGCTTTACATCTTCAAAGTATAGCTGGCTAATTACTTATTCCTGATGCCTCTGGCTGAATTCCAGACAGCATGCTCAGAGATCTCAGTATTTAGAAAATTTATTCTAAGTGAACTGCCTTCAAAGGATACAAGCTTCAAGGCTGGGATGTTTGGTTGCTTGTGTTGGATTTTTTTGTAGTTGTTTTTTGTTTTTGTTTGTTTAGGGTGGTGCTGCGGGGGGGGTGGAGAGTTTATTTTTTTAACTAAAAAACCTTCATAGGACTTGTAGTTCATTTCTCCTATAGCAGTTCCGATGTATTTCAAATTATTTTTAATAGGATATTCTGGAAAAAATATCTATGTAGTAATGAATGTATGTGCTGTAATTATTCAGGAGTTGATCTTTTGGTGGACCAGCCATTCTCCCTTGAGACACTGACATCCCTGGTGGAACTGACCCGTTTTGAGACCTTGACACCACGGTTTTCAGCCACTGTCCCTCCCTGTTGGGTGGAAGTGCAGCAGGAGCAGCAGCAAAGGCGACACCCTCAGCATCTGCACCAGCAGCACCACGGGGATGCAGCTCAGCACACTCGCACTTGGAAGCTACAGACAGACAGGTACGGAGGGGAGCGGTGCATGAGGAATTGTGTGCATTGCTTAAATAGCTGGTGTAGCTGTACAACCACAAATTCCATGCAATTTAATTGATTTTAACTAGTGTACAAGTTAAAGAACATGTGTTTGCAAAGATGATAATCCCTGTTTGGCAGTTTGCATTATAGGTGTTGGTGAGATTGCCAGAGGCATTCTAGTGGACCTTGAAACAAATTGAAAAGTCAGGTTTTGAATTGGTGGAGTTTAATTTGCCAAATGTGGTCATTACATTACATAAATAGACAAGCACATTTGCCAGAACTAGAGATATTCTTGATAGTTTCTGTAAAAGTCTGATTCACCATTATTTAATCAGAAAATGCAAACTGTGGATGCCAGTGTGACTAATTAGTTGCCCTAATTTAAATCATATTGTAATTTACTTTAAAATGTGAAGGTAGAATCTGATTTTATGTCTATTCAAGTTAAATCTTTATATATGAAACATTTAAGCTGCTCCAGAGCCCTAGTAGTACTAAAGTTTAGCCGGTATTTTCATTGAAATGAGCTGCACCAACCTGGTATGTGTAGCAGGACTTAGTTTTTCACATGTGACATGAGAACCTGGAATTCCTCTGGACTCCCTAAAAATGACTAGAGCAGTGTTGCAGTCTCCTTGAAGGATTCCTTAAAACCTACCTGAAGTAGCTTTGCCTAGCTTTTTTTTTGTGAAAAAATGCTTGGAGAAGCACAATATAGATAGAAATCTTTTTTGTTTAATAAGGGATGTGCATAAGATACTACAGGATTTTTAGGTCAGACTGTTGCACATCTGTTCCACTGATGTGTAACATTTGGGTTGTCATGTAGACTTGAAATAGCCATAGAGTGAAAATAATGAAATGGCCAAAGGGTGCTAGGGAAGCTAAAGGACATGTGTGGGGCAAAAAAAGCATATAATATAAACAGCTGAAAGATAGCATGTGATCATGAAGCATTCCAGATGGGAAAACATGTAATAGATGGAGGCATTTCCAGGGCTGACACAGAACAGGAGTTGGACTTGCTTTAAATAAATATTCATAAGCTACAGTTGAAAACTTGCAATGCATTATAGGCTTTAAAGCCTTTATTTATCTTGTGGTTTTGCATTGTGTAAGTCAAATATTCTGTATGTAGCAAGTGGAAGGGAGGTGGCTCCTCCTTGCAAAATAACTTTCAGCTAAAACTATTGATTATCCAAATGTATTCAGCAGCACATTTGAAAAGTAAAAAGCTATCAATATGAAGTTACAAGGAAGCAAGCAGTGAAGGTAATAGCTGTTAATTGGAAAGGGGTAAGTGGAAAAGTAGCTTGTGAATATTGTTTCATTAGAGGAAAAGAATTATGCTTGCTGCTAAATAAAACAGAGTTGTAAAGAGGAAAAGTTAGAAGTTTTGGTTTAGTACTGGAAATCTTTGACAGCTACTATATGACTCATGATGAAAATTATTAAATTACAGCCCTTTGTTCTTAGGGTAGAGTCTTAAGATTGAAAGCCATGTTAGCTCTTAAGTAAAAGTTACCTGGGAAGAATAACTGATTGATTTCTGGATTTTTTTTTTGGTCTTTAATATAAGGTTCCTCTTATCTCCTTTTTGAGTGCCTCATACTGATACCTATCACGATGTGGGGTTACAGTGTTAGATGGATGAGTAATGCAATTTGATATGGTAATTCTTTTGTTTCTCAAATAGATAGAAAGAGATAATCCAAATTAGGATTGTAATATAATGCCATTTTCTTAGAAAATGGCATTATATTACAATCCTAATTTGTTATTTTAAAAAGACTGTGCACAAAGAAAAAAGAAAAGCAGAGTCTCATTTACCTTGCGAATTATGTAAATATCAGTATTGTCCCCTCAGGTGTAATGTAACTGAAATGTTAAATGAGGTTCATTCTTTTAAAAGAGAGGTACATGAATTCCTAATATGAATGGATGAAACAGTGATATCTGAGTTGCCTGGCTTTATCTCAAATTTATGTAGGATGTATTCAACTTACAGAGACTTATTTGAAAATATATGAAATAAGGAAGAGCTAGATAGTGATGTTCAGTTGTAGTAGAAGATCATATGGTGAGATGTTCTAGAAAAGGAAAAAGTGTGTTGGAAAATATCTTGTAGTTGAGAATGATAGCGTATTGGTGCTTAGAACACAAGTATGGATTGTATGTTTTTCTTTAGAAAGATGCTATAGATTTAGAAGGGTTTCAAAGGTAGAAGAGTTCCTAAAAGACTTTGCATTGGGTTATCTATTTAGGATAGATATGCTAATATATGAGAAAATAACAAGGAAATTAATTTGTTTGCTACTTTGAAACTTTGCACATCAATAAAGGATGTACTTAAAGCAACCTACAAGATTTAAAAGAAAACCTTAAAGGGGAGTTTTTAAACTAATGGCAGAATTAGATTGTGAAGTTTATTGTCAGAGGTATAAGAGGTATATAAGATAAGATGGATAAATGTGAAACCTTTAGGGAGATTCTTTATTCCATATGCGCCTATTGAGCATGTGCTGCTCAATTCTGTCAAAAATATATTTCTGGGGTAGACAAATAACAATTGTAATTCACTATGGCTGTGTGCATTGTATACAACACATAGACTACAAAAGACTGCTGCAGACAAAGTGGTTTATTATTAATTTCTGGGCTTGTACCAGATCCTTAACTAAAACTGGATGAGCAGAATATTACTTTGTGTTTCAGAAGTCTGGGTCCTTTGAGTGTCTTACTTAGTCCATGCTTTGCATGACATAAAAAACCACCCCCAGACCTGTCTCTGTTTGGCAGGATTGGATTATGTGTTCTGCAAGGTAGAGAAAAGGCACGAGTGATTCTAAATATTTAGTGTTGCAGTTGCTAACAGAGGTTTTAAGGGTTTTTTCCCCCCAGAGCAGTGGGATAAATTTTCCTTATATTTTATTTACCTGTGTTCTTTGTACAGTTAGCTGAAAATTCTTCACTGTTCCTTCTTGAATCATAACCACAAGTTCTCTTGCTTCTGTCCATCTTTTTGTCCCAAAATTTCTGTTTTTCTATGCTGCTAGCTCTGCAAAGCTGGCACGCCATTTCATTACTTGTACCTGAAATCTCTTTTAAGTTGTATTACATGTGCCTGAAGGAGATCTGGCCATCAGGGATATTGTCCTAAAGAAATAAACACATTTGCACCATTCCTAATCTAGTTTAAAATGATTTTCTGCGTAATACTTTCTGTAGCATGCTATTGAAGTTAAAATACCTATTTGGGAATTAGATGTTAGAAAGATGTCTCAAAAATATTTATAGCAGCATACTCATTTTCTTAGTGTATTCAGTTATACAGCTAAATAATTATATCAAAGTTGCATTTAAAAAATTATTTACTGCTAAATTAAGGAGATCAAGAAGTTCAGTTAGTTTTAAAAATGTACACAAACAGGACAATTGACACATAATTAGTTTTATTTTCATTGCTGTTTGCTTTGAACTATTTTTTGCAAACCCCAGTGTATCAAACTGTGGAATGGATCATTGAAGGGTACTTGTCTCAAGTTTACACTTTCAGTGTAAACCAAACTTGTCTTCAAAACAAAAATGTGATTTTATAAAAGAAAGTTGCACAGGCTTCTGTGTGTACACCTGGTAAGAAGCATTTTTCATCCTGTATGAATTATCAAATGTCCTTTAAAAATAATTTGAAAATAGTGTTTTGAGTCTCCTGTGTGTTGATTTTGTACCACTGGAAAGTGACATTAAGTGATAAGCAATGGATAAGGGCAACTTGAAAGAGATTACAAGGTGGTTACCTCTGATCATGCTGTCATACACTTCACTAACTGATAGATCTTCTTTTAGTGCTGTGTTTGGTTTTTTATTCTTGTACTTTTTTTCATGGAAACAAATAACTGTTATTTGCAGTAATATGGAAACTGTACTGAGATAAAGGTAATAGGGGATATTTCCACTTCTGCTTTCCTGTGAACATTGCTTCTCCCTGTCATATCAATTGATGTTTTAACATCTTCTCCACAAAATTAACGTGGTTATCTTGAAAGCTTTAAAATTTGAAAGGCTTCTTCAGAAATTCATATGGATGTCAATTAACGCAAAATAAGTTTTTCTTCTTGTTAAAGAGAGTGTGCATAGATGCAGAATGAACTGTGGGAATTTTCTCTGTACACTGGGTCATTGTCTTCTTTTTTCCTGACAGCAACAGCTGGGATGAGCATGTCTTTGAACTAGTTCTACCAAAAGCCTGTATGGTTGGACATGTGGACTTCAAATTTGTTTTGAATTCAAACATCACAAACATTCCCCAGATTCAAGTGACTTTACTGAAAAATAAAGCTCCAGGCTTAGGGAAAGTCAATGGTAAGAAAAAACTAGGATATCTTTAAAAATATTATTTCTTATCTCGAACTTGTGATCCTCTGTGACGTATATCAGAAAATTTGCTTGTAATTGTGTAAGTATTTCACTTTTACTGATTTATTCTCTTTCTTGGTATCATGGGCTCTTTTCAGTTATCATGCTTGAATGTAAATTAGGGAGACAAACTGGGTAAACAGTTTCAAAATCTTGACATCTATGCAGAATAAAAGTACATAGCTCAAAAAGACTGAACTCAATTATAATTCTGTACTGCATTAATCCTACAGTCATTAAAAATAAGTTGTCAATTGTAAATCATCCTAGAGATTGACTGATTAAGCAACCAGTGCTCTTTTAAGGTCTTGATGTAGTAAAAAAAGTAGAATAAATTATTCCAAGTCACAGAAGGAGATTATTTGCCAGTGAGAAAATAGCAAGGCTTTTCTTGATGGAAGTAAAAAATCCTGTAGCTTCCTTGGGAATTCTCTCATCATTTGGCTCAACGACTAAGCTATGTGAAGGCTGCAGTATGATTTCACCTTTTATTCTTGCAGCTTTGACAGAGTAGACCAGAGTTAGGAATGATCTTGCCTTGGGAAGACTCCTAACTGGACTCCGCATCTTACTGGCTCTCAGGGAACCTGTGAGGGGGTAGCATAAATTGAAAAGGCAGTTCTTTGATGTGAAGGTGCCTCCACTGGGATTTCCCTGTGGTGAGAGCATTTGTTTCATGTCCTGCCGCCTTGTCTGCTAGGTGTGGAAGGTATTACATGCTGCACTTCCTTTTATTGAGGCATTAATTGCTTATCTTTATCTGGCCACCTCTTTTTCAAAAGCTTTTGGGAACTGGCTATTTCAGAGAAATCTTGCTGTCAGATACTATTAAATTGCTTGCTGGATGTAAATTGTGTTGAGAAGAACAGCGAGCATGATCATAAAAGCCCTTTTTCCCCTCCTTTTCCTATTTTTTCAATTGCTAAGTAAGACCATCCCACTTAAGCACAAGAGTAACAGTAAATTTCAAAAAGGAATACAGGCATTTCAAAGATCATTAACATGCTTTCATAAAACTTCACTGTGTAGCATCTCCCAGTGTCTAACAACAAAAAATGTGTACTGGAGATGCTCTCTTAATACTGTAAACTGGTTGTAAACCCAAGAACAAAATATTCTAGCATAGTAATATAGTTTGAGAAACACCTGTTCTTTTAGGGTTTGAGATGGTTTAGATTTAACAGAAGTGCTAGCTGTGACTGCGGGACAGCAGTCAACAGGTGCTCTCTCAGTTTTTTCATTTTTGTTAATCCTTGCTGTAAAACCTGAATTTTAACATGGAGAAGAAATTTGTTCTATCAAAGAAAAAACTAGAACAGTCTGAACAAATAGTTCCGTGAGTTGGTAATTCCTTGGAGACATTTGATTTAGCTGTGAACTAAATTGCCAGAGCTTTCTGTGAATGCTTTTCAGCAGAGCATACTGATCAGAAGACATGATAGAGCTCTTCCAGAAAATGACATTTCACTTCCTTGCATGTAATATACTGGAATTTGCTTTTTTTATGTTACAAGGAGGAAAAAGCATCAAATGGGGGGGTCAGGCAATCTGTTATGGCCTGGGGAATGTGAGAGCACCTGCAAGGCAGCCTTGGCAAAGTCTTTTTTCTTTTTTATTCATAGGGTTGGAGATCCACAACTAACCAACGTCGTCTCCAAGTGTAACTGCATTGCAGTTGTTTCTTTCCCTTTTTCAATTTCTTGAGTTTTGGAAAAGGACTTTAGTGACATTTGTCTTTTTTCTTTGCACTATTGAATAAAATAATAGGGCACTAATGATTTCATTATAAGGGAAGACAAAGCTAGGTAATTTATATCTGTGATAGATCTTAACCAAGGGAGAAGTAATATTCAACATTGTTTGGCTCTTACAAATGTATAAAAACCTCAGACTGAAATTCGATTAACTCCCCCTCCAATTTCTCTCCTTCCAGAGGAGGAGAGAAAGGAACTAAAATTGTAAGATAATGAGCTGTAGGGAAGATGTGCAGGGCAGAATTTGTTCAGTCGTTTTTTTGTATGACAGGAGCCCTGGAAACAGTTAAATATGTAGTGTGTAGTAATGGGAAGGCCAGAGGCATAAATCTTCTGGTTGGGAATTAGTGGGTTTGGTCTGGCAGTTAATTCACTGTATATGCTTCTTGTTAATTTGCTTGCATGTCCTCTTCATTTATAATTCATGTGATCCATTTAATTGGAAAAAGGGCTGTGTTTAAGTATTACCAAAATAATGTTTGATGTTCAGCAGGAGCAATGTAGTTATTTTATGTTTAAATTATCAGACTTTCAGTACTGGAATCTAATTGCTTAGGAGTAATCTGCAGTTGATTATTAGGGGAAAAGAATTTGGGCAGTATTAAAACAAAACAAGTTCTTTGCAGGTCATTCAGAAATACTATTTTTTAACTGTTAGCTGCAACTTCAATCCATATGAAAAACATGTCTTTGTATACTTGTGGATTTGTATTAGAAATATTGCTGTGGGCAGGAAGTTGATAATTTTGCTATGAAAACTACCACTTCTGTTTTTCCTGAGCCTTGAGTAGTGTTTGAAATCATGCTAATATTTTTATTTCCAGAAGCAGCAGTAGATAGACAGATCGCATTTCCTTTATCTCCAGCTCATAATATAGAAGTGGAGAGAAATGGAAAACCAGGACTGGCAGAATTCAGTGAAGAAATGCAGTATATGGATGTAGAGGAACCACAATGTAAGTTTTATTGAGCTTGTTATACTTCACTTAAAATAGGACCTTGCTTTTTTCTTGTTTAAATGATAAATTTGAATTCCTCTGCAAAAATTTCTCAGACATTAAATAGACTAATTTCTCAGCTGTCTTCAAAGTTATTTTTCTCTCTTACCTGTTTGCTGTATTAGTTGAAAGTTTAACACAAACGCACCAGAAATGTCCTGAACTACTGGAGAGGTTTGGTGCTTACAAGCAGATTAATGTTTATTTGAGTTTAGAAATCAAGTCGTTTGATATGGCACCTTTCTAATCTAAATTGCTAGCCTGTTTCAGCAGTATTTTACTTTGTTTCTTTGGCTAGTTTTAGTATAATTTTTCTTTGCATACCTGGCTTTTGTAGACATTGCTGCAGTAAACCAATAAGGAACAGAACGTAAAGAATTCATAACTAGGCCACATCACACTGCCTGTTTCTATAACTTTGTTGTTAACTAGCCATAACAACTATAACTAGTTGTTAACTCTTCCACAAAATACCTTAGACTGTGAAAGCATTGAGTGGGTCTGAGTGAGGAGAGCTGCAGACTAAAATTTAACAGTTGGAGTGACTCAGTTCTAGAGTGATGGTTCTTTTTCTTCATCCTTTCAATAGTCTTACTTTACACCTGCTTTTCTCTCCTGGAATCAGCCTTGTCTAGAACATGACTGTCAGGGTCGTTTCCAACCCAAACCATTCTATGATCCTATGAATCTAAGAAAGGAGGGGTTAGAAAGGATGAAGGGAAGGATCAAAGGGGTGATTAAAGTGCTGAAAGAAGGTGTTTGATGGATGCTGAGAAAGGAGCAGCAGATGAGTGAAGATGATCTCAGTAATTTGTATAACCTATAGAAGAAACAAAGTCATCCCTGTTGTAAATTTATTATTTCTTTTGTTTTTAGACAGTGTTGTCCTGCTTTGGTAATGACCCAGTAAGGATTGTGGCTCTGTATATATTGGTTCTGTATTTAATCAGTTGTGTATTTTGTGGCTTTTATAAGCCACTCAAGATATATATTAATCCATATAATGTAACTGAAAATGGTTTTAAAACTGTCATTTACCTTAATTGATTTCACTGGAAAATGTCTAGAAGTGAACATCAAGTCTTTTTTTGTGTAAAGTTATATGTATTTAGTGATCAGAGTTTGACATGGTGCATTTTTAATCCATGCAAATGATCCGATTTTATGACTTAATTATGGCTAATTCAGATCCATATTATTTATGTTTTTCTAAGGTCTTAGATTGTGTCCATTTCTAGAGGAACACAAGGAAGATATACTTTGTGGTCCAGTATGGCTGGCTACTGGACTTGATCTATCAGGACATGCTGGAATGTTGACACTAACAAGTCCAAAGCTTGTTAAAGGTAAAGCAGTTTATTATGCTATTTGCATGAAACCTGTGTGACTGAAGTACATCTCGTACTTCTGTAGTCAGACATAGGTTTGTTATTTATTTTTACATTGACAAATTGTGCTGTATAACACCACAGTGAGTTGCCGTTTCAAACCTATGGTAAACTACTGTAATTAACATGGTTGATCTGTTCTGTTTACAACTTGCAATCTGTTTAAACTGTGCCAATTCTCCCTCATCCTTTTTTCTTCTCTACTTTTAGGGATGGCTGGTGGCAAGTACCGTTCATTTTTAATTCATGTCAAAGCAGTGAATGACAGAGGAACAGAGGAAATCTGCAATGGTGGCATTAGACCAGTGGTTAGAATACCTCCTCTAAAACCTCAGACAAACAAGGGCCATTCGCTTGCTTCATTATTGGCAAAAGTTGCAGCAGGCAAGGTAATGAATATCCAAGGAAGATACATTTGGTAGTTGTAGACTTGGTATGATTCATGTCATCTGAAAATGAAGCAGCTGTTAGCAGAATTAAGATCCATTATAATCTACTTTCTAAAGAGGTGACACTGTGTTGACACCTTCTAGAATTAGAGTTCAACATTTCTAAGTTGTTTCTTTTGTGCAGATTGAATTGAAAAGGTCTGTTCTGCCACTTTCACGTTCTGAGCACTTGTTTTTGAAACTTTTGTTCCCTTGAGTATTTTCAGTTGTTGATAGGTCTTATCCTTCTGTGAAGATGTTGTGTGTGTGTGTGTGCGTGTGTATTGTTCTATATTTAAGCAATTAGTGCATAAAAATGCTTTATTTTGATATAATGGTCAAACGGAGAGTTTTTAGCAAACTGCTTGCATTTCACTGAACAAGATGTAAAAATGGATCAGAACCAATGTGATTTATGAATGTTATTTTTCCCAAAAATATTAGGAAAAGCCATCCAGCAAAATTGAAGCCACTACTTCTTCAAGAAAATCAGATAATCTGCGAGGCTGTGACTTACTTCAAGAAGTCTCTGTAACAATTCGAAGATTTAAAAAAACTTCTGTTTCAAAGGAAAGGTTAGTAGGTGTTTTTCAATTGTGAAGAAATATTAGCTTTAGTTATGCTTCTCATCAAAAGCTTAGTTCTTGAAATAACTCAGGTCAAGATACTGTTTCAAGTTGTTATTTCATAAGCTTATTTTGTATGGAAAATCCTGTAAATTGCGAGTAAGAGGGCACTATGCTGTGAAAGTTGTGGTAGAATAACACCATGCATAAAATTTTATGTTGAGTGAGTTGTTTTGCCTGACTTCAAAAGGCAAATGTAAATAAGTTGTCTTGGTAAAACAAATTTTTTTTAAAGGAAGCATCTTCCCTTTGTATCTCCACATTGCCTTGTTTCGTACAGCAGAAATTATATTATTTGTCAAAAAGTTAAGAATCAAATTTAGCTAACACAGAAGTGGTTGAAGTCTTTGGTTTGGTACTGCAGACCTAGCTACAGGTAATACAGTATTTAAAGTGTATTACCAGCTGCCACCCTGCAGTGGTGGCATGACTGTAATGGGCTTAAAGAGGTTGACAAGGCTGCAAAGAGGTATGTGCAAACAGTTGATAACGAGTTTTGTAGATGGTGAAAGTTTGTTTAGGTTTAGAAGTTGCTAGACAAGTTAATGGGGGGAAAAACTTCATAGAAGTTTGCTAAATCTATTGTAATGTAGGAAGTTCTGTGAGCAGAAAGTAGGATGATTGGGAATGTGAGCAAGAAAGTATTGCATATGCTTGTGTACTGCTTTTACTTTCATCTAGGATCCTCTGTTTTTGCTACTCCTAAGACAGGATACAAAACTGGAGAATGGCTATATCGGTTAATTGTGATTTTCTTTCCTTCCCCTCCTCCCCAGAGTTCAGCGGTGTGCCATGTTACAGTTTTCAGAGTTCCATGAGAAACTGCTCACCACTCTTTGCAAGAAGACAGAGGATGGTCTGACTACAGAGCATGCTCAGAGTCTTGTACTAGACACACTTTGTTGGCTGGCTGGAGTGTATTCAAATGGCCCTGGCAGGTAAGGGAGGAATTCTGTTCAAATTATCATGGCTGTTTCTCAGTATCAGTTTGGCCAAAAAAAAATAGGTTTATGTTATTTTCTAAAGTATGCAACTTGTTTTCACAGCTCAAAGGAAGGAAATGACAGTTTGCTTTCTAAAACACGTAAATGTGTCTCTGATATTATACGTGTTTGCTTCTTTGAAGCTGGGCGGAGCATAGCTCACAAATGTGCACGATTCCTTGCACTATGCATCAGGTCAGTGCTAATGATTTGCATCTATTTATTTTTGTTTATTTCTGTTTTACATGTATTTTGGGGATTTGCATGCATTCTGAATTGAACATTTTGTTTGTTGCTGTTTGATGTTGAATTTATAAAGCAACAAGACCTGGTAGATGTTCTGTTCAGGAAATATGTGTTTAGGGTGTGACTGCTAAGAACACCAATCTTTCAGCTTCATCTCCTGTAGGAGATTTCATCCCTCATTCTTGCTTCCTTAAGTGTTCAAGTGTCTGTGTTTTTTTGTAGCAATGGCAGGTGTGACCCGAGTCAGCAAGGGTTTGGATCAGTTCTTCTGAAAGCTTTACTCGACAATATGCCTCTTCTGCCTGCTGCTGCCACAGGGGGTACGTATGCAGTGTTTCTTGTTGTGAACATACATGGTGCATTTGTTGTTTGTCGAGTTGTGTTGGACTCTCTTGTGAAAGAATGAGATAATGGTTCAGTTAGTACTAAATGCTCCTTGGAGTGGTCTGGTCATGAAGTAGACATTTGCAGTCGGTGGAATTTTAAGCAAATAAGCTTGCTTAAATCAGAGCGTGAAGGCTGACGGTTTTGAAGAACTTAAGTAAGTTTTCTAAGAATTCTGAAAGGTGTTTAGCAACAACAGATTCTGTTGACATAAGTGACAGTCAGGGTGGTCTGTTATTTTTTAAAATTAGGAAAGCCAGGAAACTTGGCTATCCAAATGATGTCCAACTAGCAATCCACTTCTGATTCTTCTGCACTACAAGGAAATTTTAACTAAATTAAATTTCTTCCTTACCTATATTGCGGTGTAATGGTCTCTTAGCACCTTGTTGAAGCATCTGGAGTGCCAGATGGAGTGGGAAGATGACTTCACCCTTTCATTTTGGGTGGCAAGGCCTGCTTTTCACACTAGGATATTGTTGAATTGTTTTTAGCTTGGCATCACCAATAAGTCTTACAGAAAAATTAGTTTGGATTCCAAAAGGCTTGTTGTACTACTGCCCCAGTCAAAACACATAACACAGTGCTACAGAGGATATGGAATGCACAGGGAGGGAAAGAGAAGGAGGAAGCTGAGATTTGTGTTTCTGTACAGAACCATGGTGCTGTGCTCCCAGAAATGATTTGTATGGAAGCAGTGCCTCCAGCAAATACAGATTAAGGAGACAGCAACCAGAACCACAGGATGAAAAGAGGAAAAGAGTTGGCTCTGGAGTATGGCTTGGCTCTGGTGGGATTGGAACCCCTAGCCAAGCACCTTAATTTATCAAGAGTATTTTGATTGCTGTCAGCAGGAAGAGTGAAGGAAGTGTGCAAAGCTGTCTCTTGGGAACCATTTTTTCCTTCAATTATGTGTTAGTTGATAAGAGAATTGGAAGTACTTGTAGAAACTTAGGATTGAAGAATGATTCTTAATTGAAGCCTCTCAAGGAAGGGGAAGGGGTAGAATATCTCCTAGTCTGTATTCATACCATTAGATCATTATCACTTCTGTTGATTATCCTTCACAGTATGCTTTCTCGGTGAAAAGTTTGTCATGTTTCACGTGAAAATTTATTTTTTTAATGCAGGATCTGTGTATTGGTATTTTGTATTGCTGAACTATGTAAAAGATGAAGATTTGGCAGGATGCAGCACAGCTTGTGCATCATTGCTGACTGCAGTGTCCCGGCAGCTGCAGGATCGCTTAACACCAATGGAGGCGTTGCTTCAAACAAGGTACTAAGAAATGTGCTTGTTGTAAACTTAATAAAAACAAGCCTAAGAACCATCCAATGCTATCCTTTGGTGTTCTGAAAAAGGTTGTGTGTTACACTTTGCTGTATTTGTTTGAGCAAGGATTAATTTGTTAAAGTTCTGGAAAACAGTTTTAACTTGCGCGAAATTAAAGTTGAATTTAATTGCTATGTCACATTTTAAATTAGCAAATAGGTATGCGGTGTTTGAAGTCTGTGCAATCCTTAAGTTAGTATTTATGATTTTTAGTGTAAGGACTAACACAGCATGTCATATTTTGACTCTTGGAAGGAATTATTTATACTGAATAGTTTCAGTTTGGCACAGTGCCTCACAAAGCTATAGTCTTTCAGTAGGTTGACAGTACATTTAATGTATTTCTTCCAAAGGCCACATTCTAGGTGTAGAGACCTGGAGTAATTTCCTGGGAATGCAGGTTCTTCTTTTAAATTACATATCAATGTAATTTAGGACTGTGATGCTGCAACTTCTACATATTGAACTGATTGACCATTTAACTTTGGATTTACATGATATGAAAAGGGAATTTCTTATGGTTCAGTTGTGTAGCAGTTTCCAAAGCTGCATTTTGGTGAAGGAGAAATGCTGCTGTTTGACATCTCTTTCAACTGTGGTTTGGGTGCAAGAGTTCTCCTCAAAGTCAAGCAAGATCAAGGTAGAAATGGTTTAGTGGAGGTTAGTTCAGAATTTTCAGGTAAAATTGAAAATGTAATAGAAAACGTAGTAAGGGAAGGTGTAGAGGAGGGAGAATATCTGCTAATTTTTGCTTTTGTTTTTAAAGAACTATAATTCCAAAATACTTCATAATAACTTAGTTTCGGATATTACACTTGGATCCTTATCCTGCTGCCTACTGCATTCCTCTACTTAGCTGTTAATTTATTTCACCATCTGTAGTCCTTACAGTTGATTGGAAGACTTATCCCAGCAATATAAATGGTATCTGGAAAAATTTTAAATTTTGAAAAAATAAATGAGTTGAACCAAATGAAGGAGAAAAAAGTGAAAATTACACTTGACATGAGAGGGGCAGCTTTCTGTGGGAATCAAGTCATTCCTTTGTATAAATTGCTTCCAAGTACTTTGTTTAAACAGTGTATTTTAAATAGAAGGTTTTCCTCCTTTCCAGTTGCCCACTTTTGAATTTGGTACATGTGACGTTTCAGATCACCTTCTGGTGAGCACATGCTGTCTTCATGGCAAGGGAAGATTTCTGAAGTGAGCCCATTCTTGCTGTCCTTCAAGCTTAGATTTTCTGTATGTTTCTAGATGGTGTTTTACTGATTTTCTTCTTGAATCTTAATTTGCTTTCTCTTTTAACTCCATAACCCTGTAGGTAGTTTAAGAGTAGCAGCAAATCCCTTATTTGATTACAACAGCTCTCTAGCAAGGACTGACTATTTCTTGATTTAGTTTACTAATTCAGGTAAAATTTGTGAGTCTTTCTTTCATATGTCCATGGATCAAGAGAATACTGTCATTTTTGGGGTTTTGTGTTTGTTTTTTTTTTAAGAGAAAACAGTAGGCAGCCCCTTATAGTAGCTTTTCCCTTTTCCCTTTCCTCATATTGTGTTGTATCTTTTTTGTGCACTTTTGTGTTGCAGAATTTATTCTATTGTGGTTTCCCCCTTGGTCCCAGGTGCAATAGGCTAACATCTGGTAATCAGCTGAAAGCAGATGTCTAATTAACAGATCAGCACATTCATGGGAAAATAATACTCATTTTACTATCATGTGCTGCAATAAATCAAGTAAAACTTGAAAGGATAAGGCCAGTAGGGTGTGTTACATGATTTGCAATTCATAAAACAAAAAAGGGATTTTTGATAGGATTTTTGATTGTCTTAAAAAAATAAGGTTGAATTTGTCTCCAGCAAATCTAAAACAATTTCTCCAGCCTGTTCTTGAAAGTACCAGATTCATGTCATCATGGAATTAAATTATTCTAAATATTGTAAGGTGTTACATGATTTAATTACTGTTACCATTCACACTTGCACTATCTCTGACTCTCATCTAATCTGAGAACTCTCCTGCTGATCCGTTTAGTGCTTGTATCCTCCCCACATTGGCACTGGAGAGCAGATTCTTTCATTCTAAACAAATTGGGGATGTCTGGAGTGTATTTGTATCTTCATTGTATTCTCCAGATCTGTAGTCATTCTTAAAGAATTTCCTTCATCTTCTTTGGTCCATGTCTTCCTTGTATTGTGATACACAAAATTTTACACATTATTCTAGTTGAGGGCACTGATGAATGAAACACAAGAAGTATGTCACATAGTTCATGTTCATTACTGCATGGATGAATAAGGTGATTGAGTTTTGACATTACATTCTTCATTTAGTCTTTGTTTTTTTTGTTGGTGTATCTTCTGTATCCTTTTGTGAAAAGGATTGCTAATGAAGCTCAAAACTGTGAACCTGATCATTCCTGCTGAAGAACAGGTAAAAGGCACTATGCTTGTTGAAATAAATCTGGGCTGGACAGAATAAATTAAACCCTCTGCAGTATGTTCAAATTCTAATTCTACTCTACAATACTCTTGCAGAATTTTGACATTTCATCACCTGCTTATTTAATAAATCAAACTCTTTATTTAAAACCTGTAAGTAATCAGTGTTGGTGTTGAGCTGACCTGATTTATTGAATGTTTAAATCTGATGTCTAAAGCAGGCTGTGAAGGTACCACACTGAATTTTGTCTGAGCATTTTTGTGTGTTTTAGTAGCCACTTCACAGGAGCATTGTGTGTTGTCTTGGCTGGTGTGCAAAAAAAGGTCAGGCAGCAAGCACATCAGTCTTGTCAGATGTGTAGGATGCACTGGTCCTGTCTAATGCATGCTTGTAGAGCAACCAAGTCTATCCTGTGTTGTTCTGAGTATAAAGTTATTTTAAATTTGCTACCTGCTAAGTACCTTGGTTGGGAAATGTAATGTTAAATGGGGTTGATCTGTAATTTTCAGATGATTTGCCCTTTTGTATCATGGTTCCTCATTTTTTGATAATTACAATCATAGTATTGTGTGGCCAAAAGCACTGACCCCGCCTAATGTGGAAACACTTCGACAATCAGAGAAGTCTAGAATCTGTTTTTACCTTGTTGCTGGTGTTGTATTCATGTAGACATTTACACTTTTGTG